>NC_092802.1:34083754-34416546 GCF_918797505.1 Bemisia tabaci | reverse complement strand
TTTTTGGAGCTATCCACATTGCCTATTATTGCTCTGTAGCATCTGGCATTGAGCCACCTGAAATGACAGTATTATTTTTGAAGTTCTAGTGCTCAAAAATGTGGTGCACCTCTTGTAACATTCCATTTGGACAGTTTTGTAAATGTCACTAATTTTGTTTTACCTACCGTAAGAGGTCAACTGGAAAATGTATGTTGTCATCTTTTTTTATTGGTTTCAGTCTTTTAGTGCCAAAGTTCTGTGGATCCTCGAGTCCAATTTTTAGAAATTTTTAATAGAAATTTACATTACAACATTATGGGTCAAAAGTCATGAGCTCTACAAAAACTGATGATTCAAGAGCAATTTCCTAAAAGTTTAAACCAAAATAACCGACAAAATTTCAAGGAAAGGTTACATTAAAGGTTTATACTGGTATTGAATGTTTACATCAGCAGACTTCTGTAACTCAAGCAATCTTCGACAGTAGAATGTCTATATTTAACGAAAATAATTATTTTGTAGCTATTCTTTGAATCCTTTCAGCGAGAGTAACCTTAGGTCTCAAAGCTAAAAATGGTAATGTGTCATGATATATTTGAATTTTATACAGTTTTTCAACTTCAACTTCTCAGTTTTCAAATGAAGCGTAAGAGCATATGCAGGTCAGTTTTGTTTTGATTCAGGTTTCCCATACTGTGTTACATTAAGTTCAAAAAAATTATGACTAATGGGCATTCTTGACTTTCAGACCCATGTTAAGGGCAATATGTCTTGCTGAAAGGATTCGATTCTGTGGAATGTAGATCTTTTACCGTCAAGCAACGCTGAAGTTATCAAAATGTAGGAAGGGGCCAATTTTGGCCCTCAACGACACCCATTCTTTTCCCTTACTTTCTCCAGAAAAAACTTTATGCATTTGGTAAAACTGAAATTTCTGGATAACTTACTACGCTTTGGCTGCGGAAGAACAGAAGTGTAACCTCTGATGCGAAGGATCGAATGTCAATAGTTTCCCTCAGTAATTATTTAAACAGTTCTCTTCATCATCTGATAGATAGTTTGAGAACAGATAATTGTAAGAGCAAACTGTACAGAGGCTCTATTGTAACTAGGAAGATCTACCTCTCAATTAATAGCTTAGGTAACTTAATTTTTTCAGCCAGTCAACTGCCTTATGCCTGAAGTATGACATAACTTGCTTCTCTATTTTTTGGACCTTGATAGTAAAGAATGCTTGTTGGCTCTGAACTCAGCAGAAACTTAGTATTAATAATATCCTTTCAGTATTCATACTTTAATAATCCCAGATAAAATGCATATTTTACGAAAAATTGAATGCAGTTGATATGGGTCTGTTGCGCTCGTCGTACAATTGTGTTTTGATGATTTAAACTTATGCATTAGTAGAAGAGAATAAGATCTATTCAAAGGCCCTTTGCCCTGTATTACCAAAGACATTGCTTATCGAAAAACCAGGCATATGACATCAACCACTACAGTAGTGCATATCATAGTTTTGCCCCACCTTAGTTTTATCTCTCACAATCAGTGGTACACACATTTGCACTAGTTGCTGGGCGTAACATACGGATGAAACCATGGTATGCACTACTGCATTAAATGATGTCATACGCTGGGCTTTTTCAATTTGCGATATCTCCGTCAATATTGGACGAAGAAATTCAGTAGTTAAACTGATCTTATCGATTTCTGTCAATCTCAAAGCTTATAATATCCAAACTCGATTCTATGACCAATGCAACTGAGCTGATTGGGTGCATTTTTGTGGAAAATACACAATTTATCACTCACAAAATCATACATCCGGCAAAGTATTAGGTGCATCAATTCATTTGTATTGGAGATTTTTTCCCCCCTTAACTCATCTGTATTAGCAATTTTCCCCACAAGCAATTAAAGTTTACCTCTGTATACATTGCAATGCCAAGCATTGCAAATCCTAGCATCGTAATACTTCCTTATGTCTTGCTTAATATGTCTTCAAATAATAAATTAGATGAATTACATCAAAAAACAACTTAAAATTGAGTCTACACGACCAAAATACTGTAACACATTATAATGTCAAATTATAAATGAATGATTGAAAAATTGAGCGTGCTAAGTTACGAAAACCCAGATATGGATGAACCCTAATTTAATGTGAATATTGTAATCTATTTATTTTTTTACCCCCTTCAGATGTATTTTTAAATCTGCTCTCAGATTTGTATTAACTCTTCCGTTGTTCATTGAAGAATATAGGTTTCATTGAACTTTGAACGGACGCTTCTTAGCTTTTGGTTGATCCATCACAATATTTTTGCAGCTCAAGATTGGAGGAGCTTTTCGGAAAAAGGGGCGAAAAATTGCGTCAAAGAAATGCATTTGAAGTGTACCTAAGCACTTTCTGGAAATTGACATTGGCTCTCATTGGAGCCTGGACTCAAATTTCCTTGAGAGTAAATTTCCTAATTTTTTAGTGAGTCACCGTTAGTGGCCAGAAAGTAATAATGAAAACTTCAAATGTATTATGCCCTAACACGATTTTTCAATTTGGGCCCCTTTCCCTAAAAGCTCCTCTATATTTGTTGTCTGTTTGACTAAACGTCAAGGTACAAAACCTGCAGCGGGCTGATTGTTGAAATTAATAGATAAAGCCGTAGATAAAGAAGACAGAGGGAAAATTGAGCGATCCTATCGGTTGAAAAAGTTGGTTCTTAAAGACTAAGGTAGAAATTGATGGACTATCTAAAGGGGCTCTCGTAGGTTGCTGTTAGTCAGTCTATTACTCACTTCTATCGTCATTGCAACTTTCCGTTTCCACCATTAGGATCCCTCCCATTTCTGTCTGTCCCCTTTGTCTATCAGTTTCAAAAATCAGCCCGCAGTCTAGTCAATTCGGAACTTACTGTCAGTTTTCTCTACAAATAGACCACAACTGAGCTTTATGTTCTCTTAAAATTCGAAAGTACTTATTATCAGAATGAATTCAGAACATAATTTTTGGTTATGAAGCTGAGTACTTATCAGTTATACAAGTTGAAAACATGGATCTTGGTATTTTAAAATTTCCGCCTTTTTTCATTTCAATATAGGGAACTTACTGTTAGAAATGTTGAATGATTTTTCTGAAACTATCAAGGAACATTCTCTCAAAATGTTTTACCAGCTAAGATTCTTTTGTAAGAACGTAGCAAGAACAGAAATTACTGTATGAACTTGTCATTGTTCATTATTTTGGAGCAGCAGAATTTACTGATAGAAGTATAGTATTAGGAAGTGGTTAATAATTGAGGACTTGGATGCTCGGGTGATTCCAGTGTTTAAGATTTGCCAACAATTTCTTTAATTTTGAAGAAACTACTACTTGTATCAGTATTAAACTTGAGAATTGTGCTAAAGGTATTGTTAAATGGGCCTATGTACGCTAAAATGAACTACGTTCGTAGGATTTTTGTGCAACATAGATCTTTTAAGCATCGATACGTCCAAATTATAAGGAATATCCAGTTAAAATTTCATCTCTCTTTCGGCATTTTTTTTTCCTATCAAGAGTTAAAATTTAAACGAAAATTCTGGAATTAAGGAGTTCCCATTCTGCGCCCAAGTCCTCATTTGTGGTCTCCAAAAAACTGGAAGTGACTGAATTTATAAGTAAAACAGCTTTCTGGCAATGAGCACCTGATCTTCAACACATAAAAGTTTGGAAGCTTGTAAACGTAAGAGGTGAAAAAACGAAGAGATGTGAGGTGTGATCTTTTTTGATAGAAGTGTGAGTCAATTTGTATCTTTCAAATGCTTGTTGAAACTTTCTATCGATTTGTAAGTCTTCTTTATGTTAATATGATGAGAGAGGTAGCTCAGTGGATTTTGAAGATACCTCTTAGCGAGGCAATTTACAGTGAAACCTCAATGAGATAAAATTCTAAAAAACAGCAGTATCTAAGTAACAATAACTGGTCTGTATTTGATGATAAGGAATTAATGTTTTCAGCTTACCCATAAAACTGCTGTGATAAGGAAGAACGCCTGTATGAACATTCGATAGTTGCCAAATTTCCCTTGATAAAAGAGGTATTTTTGACAACATTCATGCGTATTTTTCCTTGAAATTTTCAGATATTTTAGATGAACTGCGCACAAAATTTTGGAAAATATTATTTGTAATTTTCTCAGTAAATTCGGTTTTTATCGGAGGAAACTTAAAGGCTCATACGGCGTTCTTCCTTAGCACGGCAGAAAAGCATCTATCTGCATAGAGAAACTAAAAAGACAGGTTGTTTCAAAAATGAGTCAGAAATAGAAAATAGAAATTTCTTATTGCAAAATGCAGTCCAAATAAATTTGCTCTCTTTTTAATGAGACTGAGACTGTGCAAAACCTCGGACGTAAGCAACATTGATGACTTTTTCGATGTGGCAATATTAGTGTTCAGTTTTATGTTAAGAAGTACGTTTTGGTGGCCAAAGTGCGAATTCATTGCGATATTTTAAAATTTCCGCTCCCCTTTTGTTCTTTTGAAGGGTAATAAATGGACTTGAAATTTACACAGAATTTTCTGCTAAGAGAGAAGAAAAATTAAGGAAGTTTTTAAGGAATATCTTTGACTAGTTTCCAATAAAAAAACTAAGTATGACAGACAGTCTGCCAGGTCGCATATGTGGTTTCGTACCTTGGCCATCGACATGTATCAAATGTAATGTAAATTTTTCTCGTGACATATCCATTCTAAAACTAGAAATGTATGTTTCTCTTTTTGCTATGATGCAAACTTTCTTTAGTTAAAATTTATATCGATGAACGGAAATGAAACATGTTTTATTTCGCAAGATTTTGTGCAATTTTTTTTTTTTTGGGGGGGGGGGGCGCTGTTGAAGTGTATATTCTTTGAAAATTTTACAGCAGTTTGTGAGTTATTCCTATTTTTAGAGATACAAAAAAGGCAGGTGTCAATTTTGATCAGAAGTGTTTTGGAAATCAATTCTTTGATTCCCTCATTGTTCGACGGTGTGGCAATGAAATCACAGATTGCTGGAAGTGTGCATGACTACTTGTGTCACCCATCATTAAGAGATCGAAGGGCAAGCTCAAAAATTTTTCGCTTGTAGCGTCTGCCATGGTTGTTGATTCGATCTACTGTTTGCTCATCAGATGGCCACTTAGCCTTGAAGAGGAAAAAGATATGTCTAATGGCATTAAGTTCAGTGCCTAGGACTTTTGAAGGCGTCTCTCTGGTCAACCCGGCCTCTTTCTACTTCTACTATTATTACTTTTACTACTTTTTATAAACAAGTCTGTTTGGTATTGATTTTACAGGTTCAGTTGCTTTGTAAATTTCATGACATATTGCCAGGCGTAGAATGAACTTTCTGCCTGTAATAATTTTTTTAAAAATTTTCACATGATTTTGTGGAATTTTATAAGAATTTATACAAATTTGTTGAAATACGATTTTAATGGCAATTTTTCTTGTCGCTGAACATCTTATGTGATCCTCTTGTGATTGTATTAATCTGTGTACATGATGCTATGTTCCTGATCGAGAAAAACTGACCATAAATATATCAAATATTGTAAAACACACGTATGAAAGCTGATATGACCATTAGTCATGACAGGCGTGGGAAAAAAGGGGTGAAGGGAAGGGGGCTCATATTTAATAATAGATAAACTTTTTCTTTCATTCCTTGGAGATAAGGATGAAAGTATAATGAGTATTGCCTGCTATTGCTAGAATGGTCCTTTCAAGACTGGAATTGACTTTTATAGATACCGATTAATTGTTTATCCTGGCTAAGCTGTTTTTATAATTTTTTTTGTGGAAACTTTTCTTTTTTAAACCCTAGTTTCTCTTCCTTTTGATAAATGTATCGGATGGAGGTGCACATTCTGTCACCTAGAGCCACACTGTCACTTCGTTAGTTTTTGACCGACGACCCGACCATTTGACTTTCAGTCTTTTTACTTTAATATTCTTGTAAATAATAAAAGTAAAAAACTCAATGTAAAGTGATCTCACCTAAGTCGCTATGTTATGTTAAGGTATGTGTTAGCTGCAAAACTGGATTTGTATTTAAAGAAAGAAGACATTTTTAGAATTTCAATGAAATCTACTTAGCCTGGACTGAGTTTAAAGATTTCATTTAGAACAGGGTTTATCCTAGTGTAACTCTCTAGTTTGAATAGATTCTCTCCGGTAAAATCGTACGGATAAACCAGAATTAATGGGTAATTCCGGTTCATTCCCGGTGCATTTGGGCCAATTATTAGCCCAAGTCCATTTCTCGATGCCTAATTTTCTCTCATGTTTCATTTTTTTAAAGAGAAAACTGAACTACCCAACGCTCTCAAACTTTCTGTGAATTTACTGCAGATTATGAAAAATATATTTACAAAATCTCAAGTTTCACTCAAACCTAGTTTTCTAAAAGAATTTGGTTTAACAATACCATAATGGCCGTATTTCAAGCAATTTTTACTCCTGATTCTGATATGGTATTGATAAGTAAAGAATTTCATTTCAGTTTTCATTAACCTACCACAACACCTTGGTAAAAATTACACAAAATACACTTAGTTTTCTATTTAAAAACCAAAACGTCAAGAAAATTAGGCAGCGTATGATGTAGTACCTCTAATACTAGCTAAATTGGACTGCATTTTGCAATTTGGACCTATAAATTCTGGCCCATTTGAAAAAACACTTATGTGCATTGGGAAACTAATGGCACATACGTTGTTTTTAAACCGGGCTGGAATTTATCGGTCCAAATTGCAAAATGCAGTCCAATTGTCCAATTAATCCAACCAAAAAAAAGGTTTCTACGTATGCACTGCAAACATACACAAATGATTACTTGATAATATTTCAAGAGGAGCATTTTAACAGTGAAACTACGAGACCACCTATCTCATTTGCGGTGTTTAAAAATCTCTGCTCCTATTTTATCTTTTTGAAGGATAACAAATCAATATCATTCCTTGAGGTTTTCTTCGCACATAGAGGGAAAATCACGGAACTTTTCAAGAATTGATGATGAGTAGTTTTTAGTTTAAGAAATGAAGCACAACAGGAATTCTGCATCTTCGCAAATGAGATATGTGGCCTAGTAGTTTCACAGTTGATTTCTATTTGTGCAGATCGATCTATTTTGCCCCTGTATAGTTTTTATATCATGGTCTGATATTTTTTTAAGTTCGTAATGTAAATAGTTCTTAGAAAACCCTGGAAGTTTTCCTCGTATGTAAGATTTTGAATTTTGTGCACTATTTTTTATTCGCCATGATCAAAGCAATTTTCTGAACAGTTTCCCATGTACTATTTCAATTTCCGGTCCACCGTTCTTGACTTGGACTCTGAATCAAAACTAGTCTTGTTTTTACCTATGTAATTTGTATCTTGACCATTGATTTTTAAGAATTTATTCAGCCTGGCAGTGGAAAGGCTGAGATACTTCTTGTCTCGTTGTAGGTGCTTCTTTCTATATTTTACAGGAAGATGGTCAAGTAAATTTTTAAGCTTAAACTTAGTTGAAGGATTATTTTGTAAAATGCTCTTCATCACTTACTATTTTTGAATGAATGCTGAATCAATTTTTAAAACTCTTTAAGAATTAGCTCATTTAGCGGTTACATCATCCAATATATTGCCTGTTATAGTGCTGGCTTTAAAAAGCGCCTTAAAGCAATTGATTTCAAAACAATAGTCCATGTGTGTCAAATACTGAATGAAGTAGTCACTAAATGGGTCTTTAGCTGCTAATTGGCATGCACTGGGTGTTAAATTTTATGACTGTAGGTCGTTATCATAGAGAAAATGTATATGACTCAATTAAAGTGTCTGTTAGTACCGAGCAAAGTTCTGTTCAAGCTTATGATTTGAAAGTGGTGCAAAATTCTCCTTTAAAATTATTAACAAAAAAACCATGTAATAATTTTTTTTCTTGAATATAAAATGCTTTTTTTACACCGGGTAATTCCTTTTCTGAAGTTCCCTCCCACTTTCAACATTCACAACTCAGCTTTTTTCAGTGATTTAAAAGGCAGGAAAAAAAGCTCTACTGCTCTAAATTATTTGTAATAACAAAAGAAAATACCTACCCGTCCACTTGATATTGCATTCAAATTAACCATTTGCTTAGTCTGACTATTTTTTGTAAATTAAGTACGGCATATCGCCTTTGTACTTGACGAAGAGAATTTTTGGTTGATGTACTATTTTTCCTGCATTTTCGTGCTAATGGTTGTAAATGAATGCAAAGAATTTCATGGTAAATTCTTAAAAATATAAATTAGAACTTCAGAGATACAAGGCCAAGTGCACACTCTTTCCCGTAAAAAACTGGTTTGTACAAAGAGGAACTGGAGCATCGATAAGCTCTATTTAAATACAGAAGAAGAGAAATTACCAATTATTTCAGTTATAACAATATTATATTTTCATTCTTGACACACTTCACTATCTGCAATATCATTCATAACACAAAAAAAGAACTTAAAAAATTTACAAAATTAACTTAAAAAGTAAGAGATTAAATTCAAACAAGTGGGCATAGAAAAGTCATACTCGGAAGAGAAAATCAAGTAACCCGAATTCCAGGGTGATATAAATGCCGGTTACCACAGAATTTGGAAAATAATTTTTCTAAGCATTTCCCTGATCTCCCTGACACAATTTATAAAAATTCCTTGACGACCTGTTGAAATTTGTTGTTTGAAATACCAAACCCATTCTAAAAAGTAAATACAGGCGACGTGACAATTTTTCCCTGAAACTTCCCTCTTTTTTCCTGACATTTCCAAGTTATCCCTGACTGTGGCAACCCTTTGTGAATACTGGTTGGACTTCACCCCATCCCATAATACCGATCGATGATGAATGCAAAAAAAGGCTAAAATAACATGCTTAAAATTAGATATCACTTTGATAAAGTTAAAATCTAAAAGAAAAAATGCAGAGAAATTGAAGGGAGGTTCCGTTTTGAAATTCGTCCACTGAATTTTCTTATTGACTTTTCTTCGAACAACTTGCCAGTTTTTCACTGATCAACAGTAAAATTTGTGAGATTAGACACGAAATCTTTACAAGCAGTTATGGTGACATGTCAGTTCGCACATCCAGTCGGGGTTTTTTCCGTACTGAAGCTTCGTCACTGCTGTCCACGTTCAAGTGGTCACGTTTCTTTATACTGGCTTGCTGTAATGAGAGGATCAAATAGTTAGCTACTGTTCAGAATTTTAAGTCACCGAATGGTGTTAAATTAATAATGTCAAGACTTCAAGAACTTAAATTGGACTACATTTTGCAATTCGGAACTATAAATTCTAGCCCGGTTAAAAAACAACGTATGTGCCATTAGTTTCTCTATGCACATAAGTGTTTTTCCAGGAGAGCCAGAATTTATAGTTCCAAATTGCAAAATGCAGTCCAATTAATCATAGGAACTCACAAGGGCAAACCTTTCTTACCACAAAATGGCTAGCAGCCCAGTTCATCCTGTAATTGTTGAAACCAAATCTCCGTTACCACTTGAATTTTTTTGTTCCTTTTGAGCTGCACAGAGCCATGTTCATACAAAATACTACGAAGTATTGTTCAACAAGATTCTCTGCAGAATGTATAAATATATAACAATGAAACTTATATTTAAATTAAAATTAAGGATGCCAACATTCATGGCTGAGGAATAATGATCAAATCTAGAAGAAAAGCGTGCAGAAAGTGAAGGGCGATTCTGTTTTGCAATTCGCCTACTAAATTTTCTTGTGGTCTCATCTGCAAACTAATGATTTGATGAGACGAAGAAAGAACTTGGTCATTTATGAAATTTTGAGGCTGAGTCAGCAAATTTCATTAAAATGCTTAACAGCTTCATTACAGTCCCCCATGCGCCCATACTGGACCCATTATTCAGACTTCCAGAAACCCTGATAAATTTTAATATCGGTGAAAATAATAAAAAAATAGACTTTAGGAAGGGCTCGAAGACAGAAAGGCTCAATTACATTGCAACAATGCAAAGATTCACTTAGCAATTTTTTTTTCTACCCAAAAAGGGTTGATGTTTTATGATCATTTTCATGTGATCTGACTGGAATTTTCAGAAATTCTCCATGTAAACCAAGCATGCATAATGTATGAAGAAATTATATCAGGTGAAACTTGGCAATATTGCAATGCAATTCAGCTCTCTGACTCTAACACCTTCATATGTGCGGATAAAAAAACTGACTGTTAACTTACTTTCTTTTCCCAGTGTTGGTGAAGGTAACGAATGAGGATATTCGTCTTCTCTGGTACAATAACTAGAAAGAAAACAAACCATAACAGACGATGTTAATAAATACTGGTTTTCACAAGAAAAAATTAAGTATGACAGGAATTCTGCAACATCGCAAACAGACATACATTGTTTCGCATTTTGACCATCAATATTCAAAGTAGGAACAGAGGAGGAATTGTCTGAAAACCCAGGATCTTCATAACTTCATGCAAGATGATCTGGGAGTCTTCTACGACCAGATGATGTTTATTTGATTCTTTTCTCTTAAAAATAAGGGAGGGCTTTTCTGCTTTTAAGACCAAGCAAATGTTTTTCTTCTCTGACAAATCAAGAATGACAGTTTACGGTCAAGTCGGAGTACTGGAGGACCAGTTTGGCTATGAGTAATGGGTCAGAAGCACTCACTTTTTTTAAAGCTCATTTTCTGAAAGTATGGAGTGAACTTAGCTTCTATGAATTTTTTAGGGATTTTTTTTTAACCATAGGTAAATGGCAAAGAAACTTCCTTTTGAAACTGCCAACAATGGGACTAATTTGAAACAATATTTTGGGCGAGCTCTGATGACGTAGGCAAGGGAAACGGTTTATGCAAATTGGCTAAACTCAACTTTAAGCATGGCCTTGCAAGGTCAACTTGACTGCTGGCATATGATTAGTCAGATTTTGATTAGCTTTGTCTCCCCTTATAGTCTGTGCAAACCAATTAGACCGAGTAAAAATTCAGACATTTTCGGGCGAACCGAGAATTGCAACCATGGATCCCGGCAAGCTCACCGAGGTATTGTTACCATTGTGTCCATGCCTACCTTTACCTGGCAGCCGGACCCTTTTCATCATGGTCTACTGGTAGACGGAAAATTGCCGACCAAATTTTTTATCATTTGCGAATTTTTCCTCTATTTCGACGGATTCGGATTCAGCTTGCAATCCTGATTAAAAATATATATAATTGTAGGTAAGCATGATCATAAGTTATTGTGTCACAAAACCCGCTGAAGGAATCCGCAAATTTTGTAATACAATAACTTATGATTGTACTTACCTACTATTTTATACATTTTTCACCAGGATTGCAAGCTGAATCTGAATCCGTCGAAATAGAGGAAAAATCCTCAAATGATAAAAAATTTGGTCGGCAATTTTTCGTCTACCAGTAGACCCTGATGACAAGCCGCCAGGTAAAAGCTAGGCGTGGACACTATAGTAACAATACCTCGGTGAGCTCAGCGCGGACCTGGTGGCTCCGCGCCGGGATCCGTGGTTGCAATTCTCGATTTGCCCGAATTTTTACTCAGTCTAATTGGTTTGCGCAAACTATAAAATGACTTTTTTAACTTCTAGATGAGGTTTTTTGAGACATTAAAAGGAGATTATCTATTCTTTAATCCTGCAAAAATTCCTTGCCATTTCCCCATTCCGTTCCCAACCAGTCCCGAACAGTTTGGTCTCTTCGGACATTTAACTGATAGATAGGTGGGTTCTAATGATTTAAATTTTTCTTGAACTCCTTAGAGTACAATAAATTCCTTTGATACTCTGAGGATATGTTAATGGAGGAAAAATACTTCAATTTGAATAATTATACTAACTTTGTTCGGATGGGTAGTCATTAGTCGGGAGGTAGATTGATGGCCTTTTGTTAGACGCTCGACCGGCTGAGTCTGCATGGTATCGTGAAAAGTTTGTTTCATTGTAGCTGGGCAAGCCTTTGAGGAATTCTGCCACGGACTGAAAAGAAAAGAGAGGTCTATGGATAAGAGAATATATTTTATTATTTCATACAATATGATAATAATGTAATCATAATTACATGTTACAATTTGACTACCTGAACTAAACTTTAAAAATTAGAAATCAAGAATGCCATTGCCTTCTACAAAGCTAGAGGTTCTGATTAAGACAAAATCCGATTGGACCTCCGATCCAAAATCTGTGTTGAATTGATATTGGAACTGCTGTCAGGTAAGTTAGCAGTTATGTACTTTTGATTGTCACGCGCAGAAGACCAATTGATATATCTCCGCACGATAGCGGTGGCACCTGCGATCTACCTGCAAATACTGTTGTACGAAAGTAACACAGCTGCTTGCAAATAGAAAGCAAACAACTGCCAACTTATCTGACACCAGTTCCATGAGTGTACGAGGCTCACTTGACACAAGAATTTCAATACCTAGAGACACTTGGATTCATACAACCACCCAAATTTACACACGAAAAGAGCAAGTTTCTATTTACATTAGTCTCTACCACTGTATTGCAAGTGCAATTAGGTTATGCTTCTATTTACATGGAAACCATCAAACAACTTTTGTATGCATCGAATAAAAGTACAGATGGCTACAGATTAAATGTACAGCTAATCAACTTGTCGTGTCTAAACGCAAGTGGCAAGAATCCATTAAATCTCTACAAAAATCAAGTTTACCTATGAGTTACCGTATCCTCCCTACGTTTCAAAAGTAAAAGTCATGGAATGACTAGCAGGTATACATATGAGCATATACATGAAACTTCTGTGAATGAAAGATAAGTTGGTCCATAAGAAATTGCAATGGATTTCATGAGAGAAAACATCCTGAGTTTGGAGCCCACTAGATTGGAGCTCGAAAGGAGAAACATAAATCTGATCTTACCATGATGACTGATAGTGGGGAACTGCTTATCACGCTGAAATTCAGATGCTTGCACCCACTGCCTTCAAATTTGGGTAGAGTTGACGAAAGTTCAAGGTTGGAGAGATGCGGGATAGGACGTCAGGGCGCATGTACCCCCGAACTTAGCAAGGGTGGAAAAACGTGTGAACGAAGCACCGTGGATTCCAAGACAAGGGGTTGTCGTTGCTTGACACGAAACCACGAGAAGATACACTTTTAGAGGTGCTCGGACATTACGAATTTTCTCGAGTTCTCACAATGATTTAAGCTCGGACTGAGTGATACGATGAATAAGTCGGGAACTCACAAATTTACTAGATTAATTGGCTTCAAATTATATCTGCATGATGAGCAACGAGCAGACATTGCAGACATTGTCCAAGAAAAACGCAACATGGGGTAACTAACTGGGGTAAGGGTAAGACGAGCAAACAGACTCTGATAATCAGAGGGTGGTCGTGATAAGGCAATGAAAACTTAGCCCCATTGGTTGGCTTTCCTCAGATCTTGTTGTGACGTAGCGATGTACATCAGCCATCAGCCAATGAGAATACGGCTACTGAGTTTGTTTACGTTCGCCAGCGTTTCGACGTCACGCTGGCCGTCTCGCGCGCGAGGGCCAGAATTGAAGTAGGTTAAGTTCATTAAGTTTAATTTCTATTTTCCTAAAATAGTTAAAAAAATGATATCTTCCTCTCTTGACTTCTTGTTTTTTGTGCTTTTGTGCCCTGACAGTTGAACGTTCATTTGTATACTGAAGATTTTGGGAAAATCTTCGCAAACCAGGTGAAAAACATGCCAACGGCAGATATGGAACTTCGACACTTGCCCCCTCAGAACAGGACTGAGTTAATTAGTATCCTAGAAGTAAGAGACTCTTGGAGATCTCTCATTGAAATTATACCCCAAGAAGGGGCTGAGACTCCTAAATTCACAGCCGAACATGTCAGGTAAGCTAAGCTGTAAATGGAAGCGTAAATTAAAGAATTCTAAATGAAGTTTGACGCAAACTAAATTGCTCTGACATTGTCAGCTGTCCTGTTGTTGTGATTTTATATTGTTTTTCTTTTGTAAATTTAAATTTTTGAAATAAATAAAAAATCTTGAAAATCTTGAAATATTGTTTGGATAGGATAAGATTAAGTTGGAACAGAGTGATGATTTGTCGCAGGTATCACTTCACGCAGTCAATGTTTCTCTTGGTCAAATTAATCGGATCAACTGCACCTCCTTACTTAAATCAGAGGTACTGAAAGCTTCTACTGCAAAATTCGATTTTTCATCCCCTATTTTGAACCAAAATTAATGCTTAAAGAATAGCTGATTACTGTTTTCCCAAAAATTCCACTTTTCCACTACTGAAACGTCGGATAAGGTGATTTTTCCTGGGCTCTTAGTATGGCGTAGGGTACCTACGTACGTTGCATTGGTTAAAAAAAATCTTGGCAGGTTTTGACTTTTTAGCAAAAATAGATAGTAGCCCCTGCGTAAGAGCCTATAAAATCATTCCAAATCAAAAAAGTTGCACAATTCAGAGGAATGAGGGCAGAATTCTTCTTTAAAAGAAGCGTTGGATTTGATACTGTATTATTGAACTCGGTATTAAATGTGACGTTTTCTTCCAAGAAGAATTCTATCCATCATTTCTTTGCATCGTGCAATAATTTTGGTCAAGAATGACTCTTTATGTTCATTTTAAGGGGGGGGGGGGGGGGCGGCTATGGCCCTTTTTTGGTCAAAAAGTCAAAATCTGCTAAGATTTTTTACTCAATTGACGAGATATGTCATTTACAAATTCAACAAAGTCAAGAACCAAGGATGAATCACCTTAACTGTGGAAGGTGCCAACCTGAATGCAAAATCATGCAACTTTTGGGAACTGTAAGTACTATTTCCTAAAAAGTCATGAAGAATGTGTCTTTTTTTTTTTTTACCAATTTTAAATAGCCTATCGGCTAATCCCACGCTTATTACCCTAGCCTCAGGTGACCATTGCCTGAGACCATCAAACTCAGATCACCAGGCCGGGAATCGAACCCGGGACCTCTTGGACATAGGGCCAGCGCTACAATCACTACACCACAGGAGGCCGACTGTCTGATCCAATCGGATTCTGAGAGGGTCTTTTTTTTCATTGGTTCATTTTGATAACTTGGAATACAGTCAAATCAATACCTAGCTCAGTTTTCACTTTTTTTTTCAAGGTTGATAGAAAACGCAAGCTTAGTGCAGAAACGATCCTGCAGTGAAATTCTCCTCGAAGAGTGGGGTACCATGGGAAGGAAAAGACCTGACCTGGAGTTACTGTTGAAATTATTGACGAAAGCTGAATTGCTGCGCGCTGCTGACTACATTGCCTCAGTGATTGGTTGTAAGTTGTTATATATAGACAGTGAAACTACTACACTACGTATCTTGGTTTGCTACAGACTTCCTGTCATACTTTAGTTTTTAAATGGAAGTATTTCTATCAAACAGAACTATGTGCAGGTGAGAAATATGGGGTGAGCTCCAGAAAGCTGCATAAGAAACAATGTAAAAGTGGGTGTGACCTTTTGAAGAATTGGAAAAGCGGGATTTTAAAATCAGCAAACAGAACTGAATGCGGGATATATGAGCCGCGGGTATGGCAGGAGAGCTGTGGACATGGCTCATCAGTTAGGTCAAGTGGTCTACGAGTAGCTGCATCCATTTCTGATGACGTCTCTGGCGCTTTATTATTCTCATTCACTTTTACGGCTAGAGAACTGACAAGAACACCCCATTTTTCTCACCTGCACATAAATCTGTTTGATAGAAATACGTACAGATGGAAAACTACTCAACATCAATTCTTGAAAACTTCCATGACTTTTCTTCTTCGTGCGAAGAAAACCTCAAGAAATGATATTGATCCTTCAGAAAGATGAAATAGGGGCATAGATTTTTAAACACTGTAAATGAGATAGGTGGTCTGATTTCACCATCGATATGTAAGTTTATAGCTTTGTCTATTAGCTTTGGAGGAAGTAAGCTTAAAAGTTTCTCTTTTCCTCATACTGAAGTCGGCCTGAGTTTGAGTCTGCAACTAAGGGCTGAACATTTTTAGGGCCCTAGGCTAAAATTTGGTCGGAGCTCTAAATAGTAGGTCTTTATGAGGAGGTGGGAGGGGGTGCCTGAATCTCCCTCTCCTCTCCTGTTCAGACTAGCAGGAATATGTTAGTTGTTCGGGAAATGTTTTAAATTCATCTCGTAAAAAATACAATTCTGTACAGTTTTAAGTTTCTCATTTACAAATATTTTTACTCTAGAAAAAAGCTGGCTCTGAAAAACGAAAAGTTACCACAGACCTAAAGAATGAAAATTCTCTCCTCTCACCTACTATTTTACAGTGGTTTCTCTAACATGCATTCTAGTTTACAAAATCATTGATTGAATTGAGAAATGCGGTATGGCACAAAGGAACTTCTTCGGGATTTTCCTAAGCAGCCCTGCACCATTCCAGCAATCAATTCTTTACTTTGCGCTTTTGCCAGGTTTTTATCTCTTGAATGTTTTAACAGTCAGTTCCTCTGTAGACACACCGCACAATGGGAGATAGGGTTTCTAATTCATATCATTCCTTAGCAAGGGAATGGTTTTTCAAAGTCACTTCTCTGCTGAGGTCTATTCGATATCAATACTTATATTAAAAAAAAAAAAAAAAAAAAAAAAAAAAAAAAAAAAAAAACCAACAATCATATTATTCATATTTCATGAAACTTACTAAAGTACTTAAAGTAGTGTCAGCCAAGGAAAAGAAAGGAAATAATTTTTTTCTCCTCCTCATGTAGTACCTGTCACTTCAGTGTGAGTCAATTGTTTCAGTGAACCCAGCAGCAAGACCCACCGATGGACCAGCTGCACCAGTCTGCGTTTCCTCAGAAATGAGAGTTATTGCCCATGACAATTCCTCCGTTGGGCCCCGGCCAGAGACTTCTACAGAATCGGACTCTAGCCACTCAGAGCAGACGGTCATAGAACGCAAACCAGAGTTCAATGATTGTAATACGAACCCAACGGCTCATCTTCAAGAAACTGAAGCAGTTGGGTAAGTCTGTGGACCGACAGGAATAGCTTAGTCAAAGCTCTTTCTCAACCTACTTCCTAAGGAACTTCAAATTGATGATGAAACTAGAATACCACCTTTCTTGAAAGCGGTTTCTTAATATTTCTTCAGGAGAAAACTACGTCTTATTATTGTAAAAATAACTTTATTCATATTTTTAGGCTTAAAAAAATTCTGTGGGTAGTCCTGGTGAACCCATTTCAGATCTATAGCTGTAGATTTTCTATACTAAAAAATGGCCCACGTTAAACAGAAAGGAACCAAGCCACATCAGCTATTGCCAGATTCAATTTGGCATTTTAATTTTTTACTTGAAAACGGCTGTGCGGATTTTCGTGCAAATTTCAGTGGATTTTCTCCGTAGTACAAGGCAAATTCCCTCAAATGTTAAAAAGAATCCACAAAAACATCATCACGTAAAAAATTAAATTGCCCAGTTAAATTTGACAATAGCTGATGTGGCTTGGTTCCTTTCTGTTAAACTCAGTTCAAATAAATGTAAAAAATTAATTAACTCGATATATAGATCAATTATGTGCTGTGTAGCAACACTGAGTGTTGAAGTTGACAGCTTGTTCTAATTTCGCATTTTTTTACCGTTGAGTCATCTGTTAGTTATTACTTTTGAATCAAATATTCACATTTTTGTTGACCAGTTTTATCACTGGGTTGTCACAGTCATGGAAATGCAAGGGAAAATATGGATGTTGAAAAGTGGAAAATGGTTAAATCATCTTTATTTGCTTTTTAAAATGTGTTAGACATCTTGAACAAGCGCTGCCTGAAAACTATTTCAAATTAGGTCTTTAACCATCGTACCTATCCCAAAAGGTCATAGAATTCAACCTAAAGTAAGGGTATCAATAAGAGCTGTTTTTTGGCCCACTTCAGCTGAATTTTCCCAACTCAACGATTTCTTGCTCCTTGGAGGTCTTTATTCTTCAAAATGCATCATAATTCGGTTATTTATAGTCACTTTTTGGGTCCAATACTGGCCTAAAAATGGGCCTGAAGGCCAATTTTGGCGAAATATGCGGACTTTCTGGCATTTGCTAACCTGCATACCCCACAAATTTCATCAAAATTGGCCTTCAAGCCCATATTTAGGCCAGTAGTAGACCATAAAAGAGATCAAAAATGATCAAGTTACTATACTTTCTGTGAAACGCAGACCCTCACTGTGTAAAAAATCGTAAAGTGGAGGATACTTGGGGTTGTTCAAAAAACGGCTCGTACTGATCACCTTCCTTTGTCAGTGAATTTTGTTTTCCAAATTCTATGACCGCCCTGTCATCAAGAAGTCTCAAAATATTTGAATCATATTCGCTCACTTGCGCTGTTACTCAGGCTGTGAAGTATGCCCATTCTATGCAACTAATATGCCAATTTGTTGTTATCTCTTAGATGCAGCTTATCCCCAGCTGAATCCGACTTGCTGGTCCTGAAATTCCGAGAACTGGAGAAAGCTACAGATAACTTCTCCGAGGCAAACAAACTTGGAGAAGGAGCCTTTGGTGCTGTTTACGCTTGTGCCTTAGGAGAGAAAAAAGCTGCTGTGAAGAAGTTCAATGAACAGGAAGATGTCGATCTGCAAGCTTTGTTTCTTAATGAAATACAGTCGCTGAAACGCTACAGGCATAAAAATCTGCTACCGCTACTTGGTTACAGTTGTGATGTCCAGCTATGTTTGGTGTATGAGTTTATGCCGAACGGTTGCTTACAGGAAAAGATTGCTCTAAAGGTATCTTCAATGAAACTTAAAATCTAAGTTTTTAGTTTTTGTGATGACTATTTAGTTAAAGCGCATGTGTAGGCAATAGCATTAGGTTACAGGGTTGCTACAGCCAGGGAAAACCTGGAACTGTCAGGAAGAATGAGAAACGATCATTTTTAATTTAGCCATTGATGTATTTCTTGTGCTAAGCCATGAATATAGCAACCCTCATGTAGATTCTGAAGTCACAAAGACTTACTTATGCACATTTATGCTGCAAAAGTCTTAATCTGTCAAAGAAATCATTTAAATGTAGGTAACGAACAAAGCAAAATTTTGTTGCTTTAATTTGTCCATTTCACATACTTAGGCCAATCCATCGAATTTCAAAGGCATTTAGACTTGAGCATGACGATAAACTTTTCTTGTAGTATTACTTAATAATTATATAACTAAGATTCGTAAGTATGTCTTAATTACCATTTTTGTTTTTCTTGCAGGATGAAGGTAAAATTTTAGGTACGGATGAAAGATTGCAAATAGCTGTCGGTACTGCGGAAGGCATCAACTATTTGCACACTGCCTTCGACAAACCTTTAATTCACAGAGATGTCAAATCTGCTAACATTCTTCTAGATGCTCAGTTAATACCGAAGGTAGATTTTCTTACTCTTAGTAGAATTCTTTTTGAAGGCAAAGAACTAGCCTGTAGAGGACTATCTACAATTTAAATGTCCCTCAATACCCAAATATTCACCTCATGGAATCTTAACACATGTCTGTGCTGGAGAGCTGGACCTTTGCTGTTTTCTTTGTGGTGACAATTAGGCGACCAGTAAAAAATCCAACCCTGAAGAAACATAACCTTACCAATTAGTCCAGTCACGATCAAGTCATGATTTGTCGAAATTTTTAGATCTCTGATGCATGCTGTAGGCCCTCTAAAACACAGACCTAGCGCTTTACACCTCATCGTTCACTGAGCTTGGCTTGTGCAGGATGCTTGAAGATCCATGGCAAATTTACTACAGGGTGTCCACTGTCAGTAAAGGTTGAAAAAACTAGAGAGAATTAAGAACTGTGATTTCTTTAAGGGGGAGGGGATGTTAGAGAAATTTCGAGTGCGTCTAGCATTTTTCAACTGCGTGCGGTTTAGGACATGCAATAGTGAAACATTTGATTCAATTCATTAAATATGTCGGTTTGTGAAATTAAACAAACAAAAATTTAAATGCACAAAAAAATCAAGAAATTACATTTGAATTATCAGGAAAATTCAAAATGAAATTTTGGTAGACACCCTGCACGACTTGCAACTAAATGGTCGAAGATATGGTCAGTTGAATAGGACTTTTGCCATAATTTATTAAAACGAGGTTTGGTTTGTAACTAAAATTTGCTTTATGTAGTCTAGGCATTCTATCAGTCATCAGCATTTTCATTGGGATAATTAATGTGTGATCTACTCTTAAATCTCAGGACCAGGATTTTTGAATTTTTATGGCGGGGAAAATTCATTCTTAAGCTTACCGTATGACCATGCCAGTCTTAGAATTACTCTCTATTTTTCAGTTGGGAGATTTTGGGCTTGTCAGATCTATCAGTTCAGGCACTTCAAATCAAACAACTACCGCCATTGGGACCTCAGCTTACATGGCACCAGAAGCTTTTCGAGGTGACATCTCAATCAAAATGGACACTTACAGTTTTGGTGTTGTAAGTTTTTTATCATTTCAACGTTTGTTAGAAGAGAGACATATGGATGGATACCATTTACGTGTTTCATAATTGTTTTTCATACTAATGCTTCTTCCTCCGTCAGTAATTTTGTAAGAATAATTAGAATTGCGTATATACCTAATGTACATTTTTCTTTCAAACATTTGTTTCTTATACATTTTGCCAAAAACTTAAATCAAAATTAGTTTTTTGTGAAAACTGAGCGTGTGAATGACTTTTCCATTTACGTTCATGATAGTAGTCTTGCTCACTGAAGTGAACTCATGAGCCCCTACTTACCCTGCTTGCTCATCATGGAGCTCTGCCTAACCTACCACACTCCACTAGCATGGCCCAGATACTCATCGTATGGCGTAATCTTTTCAATATCTTTGATCATAGTCCTAGGAATGCCATCCATGTGTGGAGATACGAAAAAAGCCCCCAGTATGGAGCATTTTTAAAAACAGTATGTCTACACCTTGAACGGGGTGTCTAGTATCAGGATTTTTCCGATTTTCCCGATTCTATCAAGATTTGAGGTCAATCAGGATTTAATCCAGATTTCAGCAGGATTTGAGGAAAAATCGGTCATAAAATCAGGATTTAGCAGTCAAAAATCAGGACAAATCAGGATTTCCCTAAAAGAAAAAAACTAGACACCCTGTAAGTGCCTTCGGCAATTTTCATCATTCAATATTTTCCAATAACAAGTTGACCACTGCCAAAATGATGCAAGTTTATAACCTTGTCAAAAAAAGAAATAATATTGTACCTTCACAATTAATTACAGCTATTTCCCTATATCCTTGACCGATATTAGTTGTTTCACCAGCTCTAATTGTCTGTTGTCCTGTCTGTGTATGGAGTCAAGTTATTATAATATCCATTAAATAGATTCAGGAAGTTTTGAGTCTTCATCATTAACTAATTTTTTAATTTTTCAGGTTTTATTGGAGTTGCTTTCTGGTCTACCCCCATACGATGAGGACAGGGATGGTTGTGACCTGGTAATTATGATATGCATACTTATGACAGTATTCAAGTTTGATTGATTCAATTAATCATTATTGAGAAGAATCAAGAAAACATGTTGATGGTTAAATGCAAAAAATGCGTGTCTCAATAGATCAATTGCTCCCATTTATAGTGTAATGGTCTTGTTGCAAACTTTTGTTAGAGCGAAAATATGAGTTGTTTCTCATAGAAAATGTACCAAAAATCACACTGAGCGCATCGGCAAATTCTGAAATGCACTTCTAACTTAACAATCTGTGTAAGAAATTTGCGTTTTTTTGAGCTTCCTGCTTCAAAAACGATACTACCGCACAGGTAAACATATCATTATGCCCTTTGCACACGTTGCAAGTGTTTTACTGAAAGTATGGGTCATCGGTGCATCACTCATCGATGATTGTGTAATTTTTTGCAAAAACCCTTACAATCATCGATCAATGATGCTCTGATGACCCCCACTTTCAACTTAAAAAACACAAAGGGCACACGAGGAGCTTTTTCAATCAACTCGACTTAGCCGACGCTTCCGCACGCAAATCGCAATTGGGAGCACAAGATCAACCAAAGCTAATCTTTATCAACGTGAAGAAATCATGAATGTAAACACGCTGGGTTAGAATTCGTCCAGGCGCATGTGTTTTGGCGGAGTGGCATCGGTCATGTTTAATATTGAGAAGCATCCAATTGGGCAGGGGTCGGATGGAACGACTCCTCCAACAAAATGTTCACCTGTGCCGTACTATCGTTTTTGAAGCAGGAAGCTCAAAAAAGCGCAAATTGCCTACACAGATTGTGAAGTAAGGAGTGCATTTCAGAGCTTGCCGATGCGCTCATCGTGATTCTTGAGACATTTTCTATAAATAAACAACTCTTATTGTAGCTCTAGTATAAGTTTGCAACAAGCCCATTTCCAAAGGAAAAATATTTTTCTAATTCATTTTTTGAAAGTATGGAGTGAACTGAGCTACTAAGGTTTTTTCTGGATTTTTTAAATCTTTGATGGCAAAGTAACCCCGTTTTCAAAATGCCAAAAGTAGGACCAGTTTCAAACAATATTTTTGGTGTGCTCTGATGATGTAGCCAGGAAGGGGAAAGCGGATTTGCTAATTGACTGAACTTATCTTCAAGCTTCGCTTTGCTATGTCAACTCGACCATCAGCTTTTGATTAGCTTTTTCATCCCATAGAAGAGATTTTTGATGAGCTTTTTATTATTTCCACGAAATTTTACGCAGGAAGAATTACACTGTTTCACTGTTACCCTGTAAATATTCCCTGCCCCATCGCAAAATTAAAAAATCTCCTGTTATATTGTCCGCCTCCAGGAAAACTAATTAAAATGTCTCCTTGCAATTTTTTGTGGCTTTTTCGGAACAAGTGAAGACAATTTGTAAAAGATTTTAAAAGACTGTTACTGGTTAGATTTCCTTTAGGAAAATAAAACAAATTACTATTTTGCAATTTGAGGTAAGCATTTTTCGACTTTAGCCATTAATATGTATGCAACAAGCAATCAAAATGAAAAAGAAAACATTTTTGGGATCTATTTATTTCTGCCACCCAAAGTTAAGTGAGAGCCTTTAAGGTTGAGTAAAATTCGTCTTGTGGGTAAGAATGTTTTCATCAAAATTATTGTAAGAATCATTGTGAAACTTTAAAGATTGCAAAAAGAGGAAAGGTTGATTTCTTTATGGTAACTTTCGTCAGCGTGCTGATTATTGAAATTGTTAGAAAAGAAGACAAAGGGAGTATAGAACAATCCTATCAGTTAAAATGGGTGCTTCCTATAGACAAAGGGAGAAAATGATGGTCTGACTGTAGGGTCTCTCATCGGTTGCCAATAGTTAGTCTAGTAATTAATTACCTCCTTTGTCCATTGCAACCACATGCTTTCACCAATAGGATCCCTCCATATCCCTTTTGTCTTCTTTGTCTATGGCTTTGTCTATCAATTTCAAAAATCAGCCCACAGTTGGCTGTTTCTCACCCAAAATATAACAAAGTACATGGTGTAAGAAAAAAATGAGATGACATTTAAGAATAGATAACATCAAGGATGAAACTTACATCAGAATTAAGCAGCAATCAAGTGTAGCCTGACTTTTTTTTCTTTTATCTAATGACCCTTTTCTTCCCCAGATAACTCATCTCCAAGACTTAGAGGTGGAGGAAATTTTAGACAAAGCTGTCAAGTGGGAGCCCGAACGAGCATCAGCACTGTATGAGCTGGCGCTCAGCTGTTTGGAGAACAAAAAAGCTGCTCGACCAAACATGGCACAAGTCCTCGACCGCCTGAAGAAAATAAGCTGACAGTAGGTAGAACTTACAAATCTGTTTCAAACGAAAATAACACTCTGTTGTAGATATGACAAGATATTGTCTTAATTTTAATTTTTGAAAGATTTCTAATCTCCTCCGCAACACACAAAAAAAAATATATGAAGATGTAAATACTAAAAATAAAAATCAGCAAACATTGTAATGCAATGTCTGAAGGTAGTAGCACTGAATATATTGGAGTTTGGATTGTAGCCAAGTGCTAGAAATAATGTAAAATTTCTTCAAAATACTTACATTTTATTAACAAATTTATACCAAAGCTTTTCGAAGCTTTTTTTTTTCTAAAAAAAGCTTCGAGAAGCTTCGGTATAAATTTGTTAATAAAATGTAAGTTTTTTAAATAAATTTTACATAATTTCTAGCACTCGGCTACAAACCAAACTCTAATACTAAAAATAAATCACTCTTAAAGCATGAAATTGACAAATAAATGAGTAGTAATAGTCCTCAAAGCAATGTACGCTTTATCTTTCAACTTTTTGTAAATGCATGGAGGAAGAGAAACTGGAAATTTTGGCCCAAGTTTGACTCTAAAATCTCAAACACAAATTGCAGGAGACATCAGTCTTAAACTTCCATAATAAAAATTCAAGTGTTTGCAAAAATCAAGGAAATTTTTGTTTCGAAATGTAATTTCACAGATCCGGTCGCATATTATGTAATGAAACATCGTCATTCCATTATTGTTTTTGTTTAATTTTCATTCTAACTTTATCATCCACTTTTCCCTGCAATGGGCTTTCAAACATGTTTTCTCCTCAAAATACCACAGAGGAAATGAATCACACAATTTAGGGAGTCTGAAAATAAACTCCCAAATAAGATTAGGTAAGTGTTTACAATGAATATTGGATAAATGGCAGAAATACTAATGATTAGTATCCATTGGTAACTTCCTTTTGATCTGTGTCAATGTATCCTATAATATATTTTATAATCTTGTTTATATCTGGTTCAATAGTTGATCTCTAAACATCCTGTTGTATAAATTGTTTTATGAGTAAGATTTTAGAAAATAATTTTTTTTCCCCTGAACATTTAGAATTTTTTTTTGTATTTTAGACCCTGTTTGAAAGCCCATTTCTAGGGATTTCTGTTGCATTGCATCTATGCTAGTGTATCTACCTTAGCTAAATTTGCTGATTACTGTTACATTTTTTTTATTTACTTTATTATATCTTTCTACTTGTATTTTTAGACCATAAGTGATTTTATGCATTTATTTCTACCCCTTTCGAGATTATTACAAAGTGATATAAACAGGGGCTCTTAAAGGTTATATTTGTTATCAATGTTATATTGTAGTGTAATTTAATACATACCCTGAATGAAGATCACCTACTGATCTGCCAATAATTCTGCAGTTTTGCTCATATACAGCTGACAATTTTCAATTGAAAATTTTGCTTCTTGGGAGAGAGGTAGGGGTTTAGTGATTGGAATACACTTATTTTCTGTGATATTAAAAAGAAACTCAATGGCAGATGTAAAAAGGTATCAAAGTCTTTACAGTCAATTTTGTAAAAATGCCTTAAATTTTGTTCGCAAGTGAACGACTGGCTTTTGCCAAAACATTTGACAATCAGTTCATTGTTTTAGAGTTGCACATTGTTTTTTTCTTGATGAGTTTTAAGTTGAGAGTGATTTGATGATCCATGATCCCCTTTTTTCTTTTCTTTGAAACTTGAAAAGCATAATTGCAAAATTGAGGATGAATAATTTGATTTTGGAAAGGCAGAAGGTGCCCATCGGAAATTAATTGACAACAACAAACAAAGTGTGTCTAATTTAAATAATCAGCAGTGTCTGGCAAAATTCACACAGGAGGAATTTTATAAATCTCGATGGTTTTGCTTTACTCAATTCAACTATTTGTGCTTCCAATAAAACATACTTCAATATAATTTGTGTTAAACATTATTTTTACTGTGTATCTAACGCAGCATGCTGTAATAGGTGTTAAGTGACGTTTGTAAGTATTCATGCCAATTTTTCGCAATCCTCTTTGTGTTCGTGTGTGTTTCTCTTATCATTAATTTTCTTAATAGAATAGAATTCAGTGTATTACAGTGAATATATTTGTGCCTTCTCATACTGTGATTTTCATGGATCAAATTCTTTTATTTTTTGTTGAAGCTCAATTTGTTTTGTTTCAGATGATTAAATTTCTTCTACACTGTATCAATTAGTTTTCCTCTCTGCCTTTCATAAGTTCCTTTCTTTGTACCTATACTTGCCTGATAAATTGTCTGTGGTGAACCATTAAAAGTTAAAAGTTTGCGGAGCATTCATCAGAAGCTAAATAATTATTTTGGAATTGAAGGTAGTCAAGATTCAGTCTATGGTAAGTTTTTTTTTCCCCACGTTAACAATACAAATTCTTAACTACAGGCTGATTATTGAAATTGATAGATAAAGAAGACATAGGGAGGATGAAGCAATCAAATTGGTTGAAACGGGTGGTTCCTGTATAGACAAAGAGAGAAAATAATGGACTAACTTTAGGGTTTTTCGTGGGTTGCCATCAGTCTATTACTTTACCTCCTTTGTCCATTGCAACCACCTACTTCCACCAATAGGATCCCTCCATATCCCTTTTGTCTTCTTTGTCAATAGCGTTGTCTATAAATTTCAATGATCAGCCTGCTGAACAGTTTAGTACCTAATCAAAAAGGGTAAAAACTCTTTTCCTCACAGAATTCTATTAATAAAACGCAAAGTTCAATAATCAATCCTGATGCTGAGTCACCTAACATACCTATAAAATCGTGTGTTGTTTTATTTCATTGTATATTCGAAAATATTTTTTAATTGAGATTTCGCCCTTCAATTACTACTCAATGCCTAAAAAAGAGATCGGATATTTCTCTCTTATTGTTAAAATCGTTAGCGAAGGGTGTTTTAAGCGAAGCTCGAAATTGCAATTTCACATATCTTTTAACAAATAATCTGAGTTGTCAATACTGTTGCTCTCATCTCAACTTTAATACTTTTATTTCTCCATCTGCTCTAAGCAATATCAATTTATGTGACCAATTTTCGGATTTTTTTTTCTTTTCTTTTGACTTTTTGAAGCAATTTTGGACGCAGAGGGGGAGGGTTTTTGAGTTCAGTATATCGTTCAGTATCAAACTTGAGTACTCCATTTAATAATTAAATGGGTGAATTATTAAAAATATTTATATTAAAATGAATGATATGATATGAATATTAAAAAGTTCAGGGCGGTTATGTGTAGAATTGTTAGTTAAAGTTAGGATCTTTTTGTTACTTTATGAGATGAGGAAGGTACTGATTATCTTGAAGGATAAAAACATTTTTAGAATCCTTGATGGCAGGGTCAAATCGGATGCGTCAATTTGAACACCGCGCGCGTTTTCTGAATTTCCCTCACATTTCGCTCATTGGCAAACGCCAACTTTCAGCCGAAAGTCGCGACCAATGAAACTTGTTGTTGGTTGGTGAGCATGGTAGTGCGACCGTTGATGTGTTTTGTTTACTTTTGCAGGTTATGTTATTCTTGAACTTCGAAAGTTTTGAACATGTGGACTTGAACTTTAGTGAGATTTTTTCAACTGCAACACTCTATACTCCTCTTAATCTTTATGAAAAAGTCACAAAATGGTATGTACTTGTTTTCGGAAGAATGTTTTCGTTGTAAGAAATTAGCTTCAAAAGACTTCACTTGAGAAGACTTCAAAAGACACAATGTACTCATCACGCTCATGCAAAGGAGAGCTTCAAAACCTTGTTGCCCTTATTCCCAGTATCCCATTTGATGTAAAAATCCATACAGCCGTTCAATCAATCGTTTGGAATGATTTTAATTCCCTCAAGAATAATCCATCCATTTATTTGAGACGAGGGAAAGTATAACTCTACTGACAACTTTTAGTCAACGGTTGCCACTTCTCTTCTATTTTCTTGGATAGTAGGTGTTAGTGCCTCGTTTCTATGCTTAGCTTTATAACAGTGGTATCAGCTGTATATCTGCATATCAGTCACTCAAGTTCATACCAAAACAACCTTCAACGGGGGCCACTCTCCCAGCCTGCAAATTTGCAATGGTGCCGCAGGGCATGTTTCTGTGGATTAAAATTGAGTAATCAAATCTCTTTATGACTGTAATGGACTCAATTGATTTTATGATAACTTAGAGTCTTATGTTCCTTACACTAAAGTTCTTGTACCTTCAATCTGCTAATAATTCAAGGCCTTGATAGTTGAGTCCCATTGCACCATAGATTTGAGGCCTTATTTTCATCTTTTCCTTGTATTTTTCTCTCGCCATCTCTCTGAAGTTTGGACGGATAACTTGAGTTCGTATTGCAGTTTTTAAGTCTTTATCCAGTCAGTTTTTGAGTCTTCAGTTCTTATGAGTTTTGCTTTGTTTTTGCTCAGGGGAAAACCAAGAAAGCCAAACGTTTTGCTCAGCAAAAATTTGCCGTCATGAAGAAAATGATCAGTACCAGTGACTCACGCATGTAAGTTTTCTCTTCTCCAATTTTTTATGGTAACTCAATGCTTACTTTCAATTCCCCATGTTTTGAAATATGCCTTTACAGATTGAATATTTGGCTGCCGCTCGGTGAATTACCCTTTTAACACCCGAATGAGTATCTGCAAACCACGTGGACTAAGAAGCACTCTTGTGCAAACCAATGTCCTACTAGTATTTTTGCTGTCCCCTATGTTTGCCGGCTATTCGTCAGTTCAATTCTAATAATTGTGAGAAAAATCAAAATTCATGTATTTTACAGTTCGCTCAAATGAAACATATTCTTCATGAGAGGCGTTCAACTTCTTGCAGCTCACTTCGTGTAGTCAGAAGGTGAACTTAAACAAAGGTTTCTGTCCTCTAATTGGTAATCTACGGTGCTAAGCAAGAACGACATATGAGCCATCAGGTGTTGCCGAATTTCCTTTGACAAATCACAAATTTTCAGGCAAATTTGTGAATATTTCTTCACCGATTATTCAGAAGATTTTCAATATTTCTTCACCGATTATTCAGAAGATTTTGTTTGTGATTTGATCTTAAAAGTCTAAAAATTTCAAAGAAAAACACGTTTCACAACAATTTTTTTCAAAATTCAATATTTTCTGATAGAAAATTTGGCAACATTTGAATGCTCATACAGCGATTTTACTTAGCGCAGCAGTAATGCTGTACAACCCAGTTCTCGGGAGACTTTTTGAAAGTTTGTGGTTTTTCATGCTTACTACCACTTCCATTATTGTAGTATCAAACAATTTTTTTTATCTTTTATTACAGAAAAGAATCTGACCGAGGACCTCCTAAGAAAAAGAGAAGAGAAGATCCAGAGGAAATGAAAGTTCATGAAGCGTAAGTAATCCATGAGTAACCTAAATTACAGAG
Source organism: Bemisia tabaci (assembly GCF_918797505.1). Classification (NCBI taxonomy): domain Eukaryota; kingdom Metazoa; phylum Arthropoda; class Insecta; order Hemiptera; family Aleyrodidae; genus Bemisia; species Bemisia tabaci. The sequence goes on along the minus strand of NC_092802.1, from coordinate 34,387,365 downwards.
CTGGCCCCTATTTTATTCATCGCCATGAAAAAGAACATGATCGCAGTTTACAGAAATGAAGTTAAAAAGCATCAAACATGAACATTTTGCTGACAAAAGGTAATACTCCATTCTCACATGACTCATGGGAAACATGGAGTTTTACAAATGGCAGGGTTATTTCAACCAGCAAGCCGATTTTCTAAATTTTGTGTTTGTTAGGCGGATATAAGTTCAACGGCGGATTGGTTGGCCAGGGGTGCATTAAAAATGCCTATTCTTGCGATTTGAAAATTAGGTACAGAAAGCGTGAAGCAAAAATTAGGATACGTAAAAAAATTCATAACTTCTTAGTAGAAATCATGAAAATTGTAGAGTTCTTAAGTGTCCAAAGTGAGGCAATTCTAAAATTTTCAGAAAGGCAGGAATGTCGAATTGCAAGAGATATTTAGCATTGCAACCTTTCGCATCTCATAGCTTTGCTCAGCTATCAAACTACAAATGATTGTAAAAAGATCTAGTCTTCAGCCAGAGTGCAAGAGTCTCGGGAGTGACATTTTTAAGTTAGTATTTTTTTAAATATTTGTCAATAGTAAGCACTCAAACAAGGCAATAATCTGTGTTATTTTTACATTTTATTATAATTCACAATGATGTGTTCTAAAAAGCTCTTAATTCTCGTTGCAGGCCTCAATATTCCTCAGCACTGTTCTTCCAATACAACACACAATTAGGACCTCCGTATCATATACTATTGGATACCAACTTTATCAACTTCTCAATAAAAAACAAACTTGACATCATTCAGAGCATGATGGACTGCCTTTATGCTAAATGTAAGTATGCCTTTATCAGAATATTTTTTTTCTTTTCAAATAACATAATACTAGGGGGCTGCGTCCCCTGGGCGCTCCGCGATCCAGCCCCCCAGAGGCATGAAGCACCGCTGATGTGCAGATATCGTGAGATTGTTAAAAGGTCATTAAGAGTTAGGGAAAACCCGGTTTCGAGACGGCGGGAAGCATGTGAGCGTGCTCGGCAGGAGGGGAGCGGGGAGTGGAGGAGAAACCGGTTTGTGACATGATTAGCGTTACACCCTTAGCATGACACGGCACCCTTATGATTTTATACTATAGAGTAAGATTGTATTCTTTCCGACATTCATACATTTTTTAATGGAAAGAAAATTATGGAGTCTGGTTTCTGGAGCGAATTTCAGCAGGAATTTCCAGAGGGTACTGGGTCCATAATGGCAGAGTGTATTATGTAGTATCACATTCTGCTGCTATTACAACACTGCTGTTGAGCGTGGGTACTACAATTAGATCGTGGAAGTCGAAAATGACATTGCACTCAACATCAAAACCAAACAGTTCCTCTGGTGTGGTAATGTTAGAACGATAACCAAACAGTTATTCCTTTCTGTTAATCATTATTTTTCTAAATTCTTGTCTCTTTCAGGTATACCATACATTACAGACTGTGTTGTTGGTGAGCTGGAGAAATTAGGACGAAAATATCTTGTCGCTTTGAAGATAATCAATGATCCACGGTTTGAAAGAATAACTTGTCTGCACAAAGGGACCTATGCTGATGACTGCTTGGTTCAAAGAGTGACGCAGGTAAGTTTCATTCAAATGAATTGCTGTGGATGTATATATGAAAAGAGACAGAAGCTTCAATTTTTACGTTCCAATCACTCTACACATCTGATGGCCAACATTTCCGTGCTTTTTTGCCGTGCATTTCTGATGTCAGGCATTTCTAGTTTTTTATTCAAAGAGAAAAAATCGGAGAAGTGTGGTATGTCTTGACTTAGAGATGTTTCAATTATCTGGGAAACAATCTGAAGGACGTTCTTCACAGGTTCATTTCATATGGAAATTTATATCGTCCACTCTCATCTTTATAAAATGGATCTCTTCAGTTTTTATTTATTCAATCAAACCCAGAGGTTAATAATTCAAATTTGTAACTGTTGGCTTTCATTAGACCATGCCGGTGATCGGGTGAAATGTTCGAAAAAAAATGTCTGAAGACGTATATGTCCAGAAATGAGAATGTCCAAGTAGTCAGAATGTCCTTAGGACAGAAAACAACAACAGAAAACAAGAATGACCTAATTTCCTTTCACCTTTGTCATGATAATGTTGTAATTTACTAATTTTGATGAGCCGTGAGTTTCATCAGAATGCTTATATTCTCAGGCTCATCAGATTAATATTTTTTTTGAACACTGTCCAGTTCCTATGGAAAAATTAAGATCTCATAATCTGAACAAACGATGATGTCCTTAGTCTTTAGCCGAGAGTCACTGTAAACGTTTGGCTCATTAGTCCAAGTTTTGGACTAAGGAACATAATTAAATACATAATTCTGTTCGTTTTTATTTCCAGCATAAGTGTTACATTGTTGCAACCTGTGATAAAGACTTGAAAAGGAAAATCCGGAAAATTCCTGGAGTTCCAATAATGTATATCTCACAGCATAGGTTTGTATTTTCTTTTACTTCATTTTATTTCTTTATTCATGCAATAAACTTGAACGGTGATTCAGAAATTATTAGTTTGAAGGAAAAAAATGTGCGCAAATGCAGGCAGTGTGAAGCTTTTCAACAATCTCTGCGTCTGTCTCAAATGGCACTGTTTTTTATTTTCACCTCCCTTTTAAAAGTATGAAAACATCTATTGCAAGCCTCAGCTAGAGCAAATTGTTTCCTATGAGAATGGCTCAAAAATGGCGATGCATACTACTGAAAAGAGAAGGCATAATTTATAACCCCTTGCAAAACTCAAAATGGGTGTTGTCGAGTGACACAGTTTCTCAACTGAAAACAAACAACATCACAAACGTATCTCATACAACATCTTTACTTTCTTCCTGTCCAAAATTTATTAAATAAGAAATGTTCGTGTTGCTTCGTTGTGTTGAGAAACTGTGTTACATGACAGCAACCATTTTCAGTTTGGCGTAAAATTATGAGGCGAAGATGACTAATCCGTATCAAACTATGTCTCTGCTGTTGTCTAATTCTTGAAGCGGGAAGCTAAACAATGTACTCATCTGCTTAAGCATATTATGAGGCTAGGAGTGAATTCAAATTTTGCCAACAAGCTCATTGTCATTTTCAAGCTATTTTTAAAAGAAACGACTCTTGGCTCCCCTCTAGTTAAAGTTAGGAACAGATTCCTCACTCAATTTGAATTTTATGGGGAATATGGAATGTCACCTTATGTTTTGATCTTGCACACTTCTAAAGTGCTCAGCATTTTTTCTACTATCCTCTGTAAAACCTCATGAAAAACAGGACAATCGTACATATGTGTGAAACACGCAACTCGAAGTTCACACAATAATTTTTCTATGATGAGTAATTTTTTTCCAAAAACTTCTTGCCTTTTACTTTGCACATAATTCTGATAAATGTTTGTATATTGCTAAGATATATGCAGGTGTTCAAGCTATGACATTATTCAGTCAGGCAATAAACGATCTTTCATCAACTGACGATTTGAGATCTTTCACATGTAATGTTTCTAATGTATGAACTCTTATATTTCCAGGTATGCCATTGAAAGAATGCCGGATGCGTACTCTGCCTAGATCAGTACAGGATCATTAAACGAATCTTCTGAACTTCAAAAAATATTAAAAAGGAATAGTTTGTATCTATTTAATTTTGTACACTGTAAATATCATGTTTTATTTTAATTAAACCAAGCAATTACCTAATTTTCATCCAACTGTTATTTTTTTGCCATTTTAAAAATCCAATCAAACTAAAATGTACCTATGTTTTTGTATTTCTTGAGGACAAGAAAATTTTGAGGTCTGAATAATCTACTTACTTTGCCAAAATTTGGAATTTGCAAAATTTGTATAAAAGGGGCAGTCCCGGTATCATTTAAGCTACTAAAGAAGGAAAGTGGGTTTGGGCTCGTCTGACAGGGCCTTACGATGGAAGGAGAGGAAGGGGTTCAAGCCCAGTTTCACGTAGTCTCCTACTTATATAAGAAAGTGAAAAGAAATCGAATAAAAGTGATTTTTTCTAGCTACTTTACAGGCTTTTTTTCGTTATTTTCTACAAAATGAGGGGGGGGGGAGAGAGCATTAGGCCAGACTATAGAAATCTAAAAAGCGGGGGAGATAGGTTACCTTACAGGTACCTTTCAAAAGGAAAGACGAAAAGTTCATAAAAATGCTTAACGTAATACTTATACAGCTTTAAAGCCAGTTTTTCAAAGCTTAAAGACAAGACAAAAAACAAAAATTTCTCAAGGACAATTTTTTTTATTGTTAGAAAATGCACATTCATAAATATAAAACTTTGTAAAGTGTGACTTAAGCTTAAATTAGGAAATTAAATGAGGATAGTAATAAAAGTAACAAAAAAGCGAGATGTGGTTACTGCATTGTGTTGACCTGTAACAAAGAAAACCATGAAATTAGTCACAAGGCATAGACAATATAGAACTAGTAGGAATTGAGCTCATCTTTTCCCTGTTCAACTCTAAACTGAAATAAAATTTTCCATTGAAAAAGATTCTTGATCAGAAAATTTGGGAGAGAAATATTTAATCAAGCTGAACATTAGACAATTTAAGAAATTACACATACTCATGAATAAGTTTCTTGCAAAAATTTTGAGAAGACTCATGTAAAAAAACACTCCTAGATTCCACAAAATGTTAAAATAGTTGTGAACTTTCAGCAATCTTGTGATCCTGAGTGATTATTCAATCATTCCTAGAAAATAGACAAAATACTTGATTTGGTCAAGACTACAATTACTGGCCGAAGCAAAGTTGTATATAATGACCGGCATTTTATCCATGTGATTTTTCACCCAGTCCAGCATCTTCAGTATAAAAACTCTTAATTTCACTTGCTTTAAAACATTATAGGACAATCATTTTATAGCCTCCTCTCAACCAAAATACTTCTCTCCGAGCTTATCATATTGGTCGCGACGAAAGATGACTTTCTAAAAAAAATTCTAGGGCTGTGCGAGCCTGGTTTTTTGGGTTCGAGCCGAGTTCGAGTATTTTTTCACCAAGTCGAGCCGAGTTCGAGCTTTTTCGAGCTTTGAAAATGACCCTCAAGCCGAGTCGAGCTCGAGTCGAGTTCGAGTAATTTCGAGTTTTAAAACGTGATTTAATCTGCGGCGTACATCAAAGGAACTTCGGGCGGCACAAGTGAAGGCTTTAGAGCCCATTTATGCACGCAATTCGTGTCGCCGTGTCGCCGGCGGCAGTTGTCGCCGCGACGTTTTTTGGAATCGCGCGATCCATTTTTTGTAGCCGCAGCACCTTTTTTCTGCCGCCGCGACACCGTTTATCTGGAGCGCAAAAGGTCCAAAACACGTGCTCACTTTCAGTCTTCCAAGCAGCGGTCGCCGCCGCAGGTTGAAGTTGGTCGCGCGCATAAATGCGCTCATATGACTCCGTGTATTTACAAACCGCGGGCGGCAGGAAATCGCCGGGCGGTAGCGTGTTGGCGCTGCGGATGGTAGAAATTTGCCGACGAGACTCTGATGTTATTCAATCGTAAAATGATGGCAAAACTAACGTTAGTTGAAGTATGATTGAAATATTTGGAAGTTGGACTCTTTCGGCGTTTCCGGCTCAAAAAACCTCGAAAAATACTCGAAAAAACTCGTGTTGTTGACACTCGAGCCGAGTTCGAGTACTCGCTCGAACCTAACCTAACTTTCGAGCCGAATCGAGTACTCGATACTCGGCTCGACTCGACTCGAAATTCGAGTACTCGCACAGCCCTAAAAAATTCCCAGCGACACTTTTTACAAAATTTATTTTTTACCTCTAGAAATTGACTCTTGAGTTCTTGACTGGATGAAAAATTTCACCGACAAAATTTTCATGATATACTTGACACGTTTTATTTCTTAGAGGATGACTGAAATTTAATGCCAATACTTACAATATCGTCAATCTTGAGAATACTTCGCACGGTTTCAGAGGCCAAATTGATAGCACTTGTTGAGACTAACAAAGGTTGAACAACATTTTCCTCTAAGATATTGGTGATTTTTCCTTGTCTGACATTGATACCAGCTTCTGTCAGTCCCTGCTCATGCCAGTTACGAAGTTCTGTGACGGTTGCAATTGGATTTAACCCAGCGTTTTCGGCTAAGGTTGATGGAATAACTTCTAAGGCTTGGGCGAACGCTCTGAAAATAATCAGACAAGCTTGGAGATAGAAGATAGACTACTATTATAACGGATGTTGAAAGCACAAAATGGAGTGTAGTCAAGAGGTCAGTTGGGTGCATAACTACAGCTTCATTATCCAGAAATTCATGAATTCTATGCTAATATTGAATTATTCAGTCATTACAAGAAAGTTGAAATGCCTGTAAGCGCTTCCAACTTTTCTACATTTGTCACAGAATAAGGGGAAAAAGAGGTCATTTGAACACTAAGAAAGTTTCTGTGAAAAATGCGCAAAAATGACTAAATGATACTTAATGCAAGGTGCCCATGATGATGCGTCTATGGATCACATTTTTTACCGATCATTTTAAGACTGAGAAATGCCATTTTTCATGATTAATTAGTGCGCAGCAGCATAGAAGTGTGCAAAACGATGAAAAATGTCGAGAAAAGATGAGAATCCATCCGAATGTCGAGCGGTTGACTTCAAAGAAGAACAGTTTGAACGTGGTGATGTTTAACCTTATTTGCTGCTTGATAGTCTCAAATTGTCAAATTATGATTTTGTGACACTCGCAGCTAAACCATTCTAAAATTCCTTGTAATAAAAACGAGGCCATGGATTTTAAGATTCCCCATCGACTATATTATCTACATGTAGCAAATATAGGTTTTAAACTGACCTGAAACAATAGGCATCAACACCAGATACGGTTTGGGCATACTTGGACAATTTCAAACTGAGTTCGATTTCAGGAGCACCACCACCTGCGATCAAAGCCCTGAAACAAAAACAAGATGGAAAATATGTAGAATTCGCAAAATCAGGTTATTCTGGATTGACAGTTGGGTAAATTTACACAGAGATAAATCATATTCGTTAGAGTTAAATCTGAGCAATTTAGGGATGAAAACGGCCGCTACAAAGCCCTGGAACACAAAAGTAGTCTTTGAAAAGACAAAAATTGTCTTATCAGAGACTTCATTAGAAAAACTGTACCATTCTGTGCAGCAGCATGAGCACTGAGGGACGAGATATCAAATTCGAGGAAGTTCTTGCAAATGTATGTTTGTAATTGGTATTTGGTTAAGTCAAATTACCTGAGTGTGAACATTTTTTCAAGGAATAATTGCATACACATAGTTTCTTTTTGTGAGGGGGGAGGGGACTTACTTTACCAAAGAGACATTGAAAAATAAAAAGCATAAACATTGTTGGCCTAGTGGTCAGCGCGTTTGCTAGGTCAATAGGTTCCGGGTTCGAATCCCAGTGGTGGCGTCAAATTTTCACAGAACTGACGAGTGGATCTGCTGAAACAGATTCTACTCGGCCTTAATCCCTGAAAATTTAAAAATTCTGGAGCATAGATGTGCCAATCCCTTGATGGCTCTAGGTTCCTGACGAAATATAAGCCAATAAACAAAAAAAAAAAAAAAGGATACACCTTAGTATAGACTGAATCCAACTGAAGCAATACCTGTTTTTGACAAGACATCTGATAACGCAGAGAGCATCATGGAGTGACCGCTCTGCTTCCTCTAGGACTAACTTGTTGCTTCCACGAACGAGAACTGTCACTGTGCGGCCAGGATTGTGAATTCCAGTAATTTTGACAAAACGGCTGTTCCCAGTTGCTACTTCTTCCACCAACTCTGCGGTAGCGAGGTGCTCCGGCAAAAAGTGATCCAAACTGGCAATTGGCCTGCAGTTTAACGTCTGAAAACATCAATAAGCTTATTTAATGGACTTCCCAGGATTCAATAATAAAGAGTAAAACTCGACAGAATTTCATAAGACTGGGCTGCCACACTGTAGTGCTGAGGAAAAGCGCAGTATGAACATTAGAATATTTCCAAATTTACTCTCAGAAAATAATTACGTTTGCGGATAGTTATGCATATTTTTCACTGAAACTTGTAGACACTGTAGATCAAATTACGAACAAAATTCTCTGAAAATTTGGAGCAAAAGTATCTACAAATTTTCTGGAAAATTCAAGATTTGTGTAAATGAGGTTTGGCAACGTCTGAAGACTCTCACGGCGTTCTTCTTTAGCATGGCAGCATAGGAATAATTGTAGAAGGAAAAAAAAGTATGGGTGCAACAGCTGCAGCATGGTATCATGAGGGAAAAACGCCCCCAGGCTGTATTGAAATGGTTGAACTTTCCTTCGTCCACTCAGAACATGAATCATGGTTAAAGATAGTTTCCGTAGAACGATGTGTGGATAAAGTGGATAACTTCTTTGCATTACACTTAAATGTTGTTGTCGGCTTTTTTTAGTTCAGTTTGCTTTAAAGTTAACACAAATTTTAGCTGATTCCTAACACAACCTTTGCAGTGAGATTACTTAGATGAAACCGACTTTGACTGGAATCACCATTTTTTTCCTTCAAATTTTTAACCATAATTAAGAGGCACTAACGATTTTTGTTAATTAAATACGATTAAATAAGGCATGAAGGCACTTACAAGAGAAACGAAAACTGTTCTGAGCAGCAAAAAAACCATTTGGTATTAAAAAAAATATTCTTTCTGATGCTGTTTGCTTTCTAATGCTCTCGAGGATAATAATTTGTCGAAGTTTCAAACCATAATTTGCACTTCTCATGATTTTACAAGCATTTGATGAATTATTTATAAAAGCTAGCACCAGCGCTGGGAAAATTGATCAGTGTTTCTTTACAATCCCATGATTTAGCTCTCAATCTTTCAGAAAAGCCTCAAACAGGGTGTCTACTGAGATCCACAAAAATAAAATAAGTACTTTTTCAGTACTATTTAGGTACTTAGGGAAAAATTTAAGTACCTCGCCTTGAGGAAAAATTAAGTACTTTTTAAGTACCTTTTCGATATGTATTGCAATTCTTCGATATTGGCACTGCCGCGTGCTTTACTTCGGCTATTCCTGTGGCCTTTTCGGCTGTTTCCGTCAAATCTAGGGAAATGCCTTATTCCGCTCCTCTACAACAACCGCGCTCTTACGGGCTGACATTGCACTAATACGCCTGATGGACAATGCACAGAGGGTTGCATAACTATTAGGCGATCGAACTGAACGCGCAGCGCAAAATGCGAAAAATTACGGACCTTCCGCGAGGTTTATGTACTTTTAAGGTACTTACGGACCGAGCTTAAAAAATGCGTACTTTTTCCGGACTTTACAGACTGGTAGACACTCTGCTCAAAGAGCAATTTTAGAATGTTTTTTGCACTAGGTGATACAGAGGAAACTCCCTTATGCTGTAGTATAGTTATTTCGTTTTATTTTCCTTAACCTTGAGAGCCTGTCGGTGCCTTGATTTAGAGAGCTAGTGGGGGAAAAAAGCTACTTTTGTAGTTAACTCACTTTGCAAACAAATTCAATATCTTCACGTTCAACATCTTTGACAACCATGACTTTAATTTTGTCCAAGAAATGTATCGCTAAATCGCTAAGGGCATCTCGCAAGATAGATTTCTGGACAAGGAGAACATTGCATCCACTTTTCTTGATCTGCTTAACGATGTTCAATATGTATGCCCTTTCTTCCTTGAGTACCCTATCCATGGCTGCATAATCTGAGACAATGACGTTGTGGTCCATCTGTGGAACAAATGAGAGAAATGCATCATTAGTTTTACATTGTATATTGAATGATAAAACTTGTTTTGCTTTTTTCAAAGCTGAATCATTTTATCCGTAAAATTTCTTTGCGTTAACATACAATTAAAAGTATTCGTAACTGACTTGTTCTATTACAGGAATAGAAAATCTGTCCAATTATGTGATATAAAGATTGCATGACCATTTAGGAAATTTTTGCTAAAACGGTACCAATAACTATTGTGAAAAAATTCTGACTGTTCATCGATAATTACAACTTCTCAGGAAATTTTTCGAGCGTTTTGGATGGCTACTATATGCCACTTTTCCTATTATGTAGTCAGAAAAGAATCACCAAGTATCATTTGAGTCTTTGAGAGAAAATATTTTTTTGCTTCGAGGACATTTTTAAAAAAAGGGACGGAAAAGAAAAATGAAAAGAAAGAGGAAATTAAAAGGGGGTGATAAAGGATTCAGCCCTAAAAGTGCAATGACCATTGTCATTGAAGATCCTTGCCTCATTTTGGCTGTAAACATGCGTAATTCACTGCCACAATATTTTCTCATCATTTTAAAATAAGATGTACAAGCTCAAGATGATGCTGGGTACTTACGTCTGTCTTAGGTGGAGAGATACAGAACTGTATAAGACCAATTTTTGCTTTTTCAACGCGTTTTGGGCCATTGATGTTGGCCGCTTTTTGAGTAAAAACAAGTCCTTCAATAAGTTCTGTGTCTTCAACTGTTCCTCCTAGCTTTGGAATAACTTTGATATCCTGAAAGACATTTAAAGAAAAATATCAGAATATAGGAGCCAGGATCTGAGTTTTCATTTTACGCAAGAGAATCCAGGTCATATATGCCAACCTGCGGGCTGATTATTGAAATTGATAGACATAGGCATAGACAAAGAAGACAAAAGGGATATGAAGGGATCCTATTGGTGGAAGCAGGTGGTTGCAATAGACAAAGGAGGTAGGTGATAGACTAACTAACGGCAACCCATGAGAAACCCGATAATTAGTACATCATTTTCTCCCTTAGTCTATAAGAGCCACCCGTTTCCACCTATAGGACCGCTTCTTACTCTCTATGTCTTCTTTGTCTATCGTTTTGTCTATCAATTTCAATAATCAGCCCGCTGTTTCCAGAACAAATAAGAGATACTATGAATTGAAGGTGAGAAGGTTGAATATGGTACTGCTGCCATTTAAGGTTAACATTTTGCGGTCAAGAAGAGAATAGATTTGATTGATTGTATTCTTTTGATTTAGGTCAAAATTTGTAGGTATCCCTGTTAATGCAGAAAAAATTTAGAGCATCGACAGAAATTCAAATTTTTGAAGTCAGCCTTCTTCTTTCATCTCAGTACTTCACCAGAGAAGCTCTAATATAGCTTTCAGGACCAATTTCTTGAGGAAGAATGACCTTCCTTTCTCAGAAAACTTAAATTTCTGAAAAACTTGTGTGTGATGGAAAAACTGAGGTTCTTAAAGGTTTCCACAGCAAAAAGTACATACATATATACATTACTATCATGTCATGTCTAATACACAGACTTTTTTTTTCTCATTTCTTTTAGACAAGAGAGGAACAAATGAGTTCTTTGTTATAACAGATGGTTTTATCTGAAGTCTTAACTTAAAGGACATGAAAAATTGTGAAAAAATTTTAAGGCATAAGCCAGGGATACCTGTACTTAGAGTTTCAGAAAAATTCAACACTGACTATGGTCCCTAACTATCATGCACCCTCTTCCTCGTTATTTTAGGGAAAAAAATAAAAATTTTTTTACCAAGTTGAGTAAGAAAAAACTAAATCAAAGAAAAAATAAAGAGTATCATTTCTTATATTCAGACTGCAAAGTGACAAAAAAAAAAAAAAAAAAAAAAAAAACACGGTTAAGTTATTACATTTACCTTTAAATCAACATTGGAATCGCGGGCTGGATCGACAACTTTGAGAACTGCATCTACAGCAAGAGGAGCTAACAGAGAAGACTGCTGGGACACAACCTGGAATTGAGAGGAAACGTAGGGACCGTAAAATATTGAAAATGACAAACATGACAGTAAAAATTTTAGTAAAAAAATGATTGTCAGAAAATGACAGTAAACATTTTATTTAAATTCGAGTGAAGCTAGCTTGAGAGCTATTTTGCAAGTTGCAGGAGATGTGTCGCAGTGCGAGCACCACTTGGAAGACAAAAAATTTTATTCAAGACTTATTTTATAACTTTAAAACTTTCTGGTTAAATTTTTATGGTTTGAAGATCGAATTTTGATGTTTGAAAGTAACCTCACTGAAGTAATTTTCTAGTTTCTGTAATTTCGGCGTAAGATTGAAATCTTTGAGGTAAATCCATAGCTCTGCGAATTACTAAAATTTCAATAAATGACTAAATTTGAATTTTATTCAAGTTATGTTAGAAATACATGTCAATTCCATGAGACAGAGACACATGTCTTAAAATATCTCAGAAGCAAAGGTAGAATTTACCTACAAAAAATAAAAAATAATTAAAAAAAAAAAAAAAAAAAACAACATAAGAGGAATTTAGTCATTGTCTGGCTTCGTTCAGTTGATTTGGGTTGAAGCTGTTCGATTAGTAGTCGGTACATCAAACTAGCCGCAATGTGTGGAACTACGAGTCCTGAATCCACCTTACGCATTGAAACAATCATTTGAGATAAGATATGTTCTTACTTTGGAGTTTAGAGAGGTAGATGCGCTCTTGATTAAATTTTCTTTGTCACTAAGGTCAACTTTCTTGGCCATCTCTGCCAAAAATTTGACACACTGCTGCGCAGCCTTTTGAAAAGCATCTGAAATGACAGTGGGGTGGATTCCCTTGGCAAGAAGCTTCTCTGCTGCCTCCAACAAGCTTCCGGCAACGACAACTACACTGGTTGTTCCATCTCCTGCTTCAATATCTTGAGCTTTGGACAGTTCCACTAACTGAAAAAACAAAACCCGAACATTTTAAAATTGAGAAGGCGTTTAGAATACAGAGTGCGGTACACTATTCACAGAGATATAAGTTTCTTGTGCTTTGGAGCAGGGAGAAAATTAAATTGCGACAAACTACTGTCCTGCAACCATGAGTTTGAAAGCAATGATTAAAATCAGAGATATTAGTACTTGGTCTAAAATTTTTGAACACTTTTCACAATTTCTAAGACTTGAACTTCTTGAACAAAAACACTGAAATCCCTTTTCATGAGCTTTTCCCAAGGTGATTACGGGTCCAGAGAATTTCGTACACATCTCAAAGTCTGACATAAGTTAAAGAGCTATTTCATGCTCTAAGTGCTCTTTTCAGATCAGCCTCTATTCCACACCATCATCCACTGAAAGATATGTTTTGATTTTTGTAAAACTTAAATTCAGGGTGTCTAGCAATTTTCTGGGGGAAAAAAAAATCCCACCCATTTCCCTGACAAAAACGGCAAAAAACCAGGAAAAAATATGAAATTTCTTGAAAGGTGAAAAAAATGATTCCCTGATATTCCCCTGACAAAAAAGAAAAAAAACAAATATAATGTAACAGTTAGAGCAAAATAAGGGTGCTTAAACTTGTGCGAGATATTTTTGCCTCATTTTTGAAATTTATAAGGCATCAGCAGAAATTCTGGTAGAAATCTCAGTGAGAGTAAAATTTGCAGAAAAATTCGTGTTTTTCGATTTCCCTGACACGAAAATTGCTTGCAAAATAAAATCCCCCGACATGCCGAATTTTCATGCAGATTCCCTGACAGTTTTCTTGATTTCCCAGACATTTAATAGTAGCTAGACACCCTGGAATTAGAACAAGGAAACAACCAAAAATTAGAGGTAATTTGCTCAAAGTTGTAAGAGAGGGCAAGAAGGGTTTACGCACCATTTTCGCGGCGGGGTGCATAAGACTCATCTGCTTCAGAATGGTAGCTCCGTCATTTGTAATGGTGACTTCTCCATTGGCAGCTTGGATCTGAGAAATGAATCAAAATTTGAATGAGCAGAAAAAGTAATGGGCTAAATTACTGAGACAGAAATGGCAGTTGTACCTCAAAACGAAGTTGTTAAATTTAATTAATATTTCAAAGTTAAATCATTAGGGCAAAATAATATTCAGCTTCAAAGATTAAGCTCTTCAATGGGCCTGTTGCAAACTTTTGCTAGAGCAAATATAAGAGTTGTTTCCTACAGATGATGCCTCAAAAATCACGATGGGCGCATCGGCAAAGTCTGAAATGCACTCATAACTTCACAATCTGCGTAAGAAATTTGCGTTTTTTTGAGCTTCCCGCTTCAAAAACGATACTACGGCACAGGTGAACATTTTGTTAGAGGAGTCGTTCCATCGTCGGCAATGTTCATCATGGCCGACGCTTCCGCAGTTCCGCGCGTAATTCGAGGTGAGTTCAGGGTCAATCAAGGCGGGCGAGGAAAATATGAACGTAAACACGCCGATTGTTATCTGGTCTAATGCTGCTCAGGTGTTAGCTCGTCTCATCATACGTGTTTTGGCGAATTGGCGTCGGCCATGATGAATATTGCCGACGATGGAACGCCTCCTCTAACAAAATGTTCACCTGTGCCGTAGTATCGTTTTTGAAGCGGGAAGCTCAAAAAACCGCAAATTTCTTACGCAGATTGTGAAGTTATGAGTGCATTTCAGACTTTGCCAATGCGCTCATCGTGATTTTTGAGGCATTATCTATAAGAAACAAATCTTAGTTTTGATATAGCAAAAGTTTGCAACAGGCCCATTGAAAGCTTCTGCTTCCCAAAATTATAGTATCTCATGAGAAATATCCGTCTCATCAATTTCTTAAAAAATTTGTAATAAGATATTAGACAAAGAGCTAGGAGCAGTTCCATTCCTTCTGAAGGAAAGAATAACAAAAGCAGGGAAAAATGCAGCATAGAGGATTACCATTTTATCCATTCCTCTTGGACCTAAACTGGTTCTGATAGCATCTGCAACGGCTGCAACATATGAAATATACATCAATTTTCTAAGAGGGACACAGGAGAATGAAATTTCAAGTATGATGATTTGCCTTGGAATACTTTCTTTGAAATCATGCCTTAAGTATTTCATAATCATTCAGCTTACTGAACAATCTTAATTGTCTTGCAACGGTGCGCACTAGGTATTTCCGTCATGATAGAGTGTCACAATGTATGAGTGGTAAGCCTCAATAACTTGAAACTTTTTAGTGTAACAAGGCACCACTGTTGCAATGTTTCCATGTATGACAACAGCTCTGCAATGATGGCGTGGAGAGCAGTAAATGTCAAATTTTCGAAAATCAGTTTCCTTCAAAATTCATCTCATCTCTTTTCAATGAAATCACTGAAATAGCTAAACCAGCAAAATCCATCTAATTGTATAAAAAAGAGACATATGAGAAAGCTTTAAGTGCGCAAAAAATGACGTAGTTTCAGGCAAGATAGCAGCGGCTTGATTGTTGAAATTTTGTGTTTGTCCGGTAGACATAGGTGACATAGGTTAAAAAAGGGGGAGCATGATTGGTCGGCTATGTCTTATCGCTGCTTTGTCGAGCCTCTATCGAATGGAACTCACAACAAGCTAAAGGTACCTCTTAAGCCTCTGACAGTATGTCGTCCATTCCACCTGACAACGGCATGATAAAGCAGCGATAAGACATAGCCGATCACGCTCCACCTTTCGACCTATGTCATCTATGTCTACCTGACAAACACAAAATTTCAACAATCGGGCTGCAATAAGTGACATAATTCCTCCAGTGAGCCATGAAAACAGTGCTTTCAAGTAAAGTGCCGCCCTCTTCTGCCGATTTCTAACCTGAAAATGTGATTATTGTCTGTCCAAAACGCAACCGTGAAAGCTTGCAGAAGATAGCA
This sequence comes from Bemisia tabaci, assembly GCF_918797505.1. NCBI lineage: Eukaryota > Metazoa > Arthropoda > Insecta > Hemiptera > Aleyrodidae > Bemisia > Bemisia tabaci. The sequence goes on along the minus strand of NC_092802.1, from coordinate 34,371,752 downwards.
CTTACAGCTGTCTTGTATGATACCAGCCTAACATGAAAATGAAAAATATCCTTTTTATGTAAAATTATCCATACATTTTCCAAGAGTCTTTCGGATGATCAGTGACAATTTGACAAAGAGCGGAGGCTTCTTTTGATAAAATTTCTCGGTCAGAAGCTTCTGAGCCCATTTTCTCAAAACTTCATTCCTGCACTTATGACTCTTTTCGCTATCACACAAGCAGTCTGAATGTTCAATCAATGACGTTCACGGGCTAAGTCTGAACGCATGCTATCATGCTGTTCTTACAGCCTGGACTGCTTGTGTGATAGCAGCTTATCAGACAAAATTTCTAGACAGGTTTCAGAAATTTTTATGAAGTTCCTAGCCTAGCTTCTTTTGATTACCCTTTTCTTGTGAAAATTAATTCAAGTAATGATAATTTTTTGGTACAAATTACTGCAGTTATTTCAAACAAAAACTCGATCACAACCTTCGCATAGAAGCAAGATGAGAGCTTCTCTGAAATCTGCTAACTCCCAGACTTGTTCAGCATGGGAGAATGAATCACTCCCATCCACAGATTCAAATCCATTGTCAGTGAGAGCAATTCTATTAACAACAAAAACGGGTGGAAAAGAGAAGAGACAAGGTATAGAATTCTGGTGCGGCAGCGATCTTCCGTGCATGCAAACTGCTAGAAAAGGAACTAGCCTCTGGTTATGTCTAACTGAAATGAAGAGTTTCATCGCCAATCCCAGAAATTAGTAAGAAAGGTCTTAAATCTGAAATAAGTGGAAAACAAAGGGTGCGAGATTACCTTTGGCAGCTGTAATGTTACTGCTTCGAATATCCTTTGGCTTGCTTTTATCAATGTATGCGCCAGTCTTGGATCGCTTGTTATCACCTGAACTATTTGAAGCCGTCATCTTTGATCGCTTAAGTTAAAAATTACAATAAATAACCGGGTAAAATATCACACGTGATTAGAAGAATAATTGAAAATGGTGAAGGAAGCCGACATGCGAGAATATGAGTTCAGACTGTCAACAAGCATCAAAATCTACAAAACAATGTTGAGTGATGAGGTAAGAAAAATTGCCAAGTGAAAAAAAAATTAATTTTTAACAAACCTACGTGTTAAAATATTTTACTTTACATAAACTTGACAACCTAGCTAAAGTCTCCTGAAACCTCCACCCCTCTACTCCATCCACTCTACTACCGGTTGTTACCCCCCTTCTTCCCCCCTCTCTACCAAACACACTGAATTAGGGTTATCTCTTAGTCATAGTCGAAGTGAGAGTATCTTTCTTTAATTATATTTTAAGACTTTATCCCATTTTATTCTACCTTCCTCAATGTTTTAATTATGGCCGAAATAGCTCCCTCCCTCATGAAGTTTTAAAGATATTCAGTGTTTGTTTTTTTCAAGGTGTGTTTCAAATGCAACAGGAGTGTGCTGTGAGCAAGATTATGAAAAATTGTGCTGGAGATAAATCTTGACCTGAATGAAGATTCCCCTTGATTATTGATTGAACTTCTCGCTTAATAAATCTCCGAAATTTGGGTGAGTAAACTCTGTAAATTGGTCTTTTCATTATTGTCATCCCTGTCCCTGCGTTCTGTCTCCAAACAGAAACACCCGACCAAACGAAAATTTAACAAATCCTTCACCAGAGTAGAGGGAATTCTCTGAAATTTCATTCCAGGTTACTCAGCGCATATTCAGACTCAATCAAAAATCAGTGATGAAATGGCTCAATCTTTCAAACTGAAAAACTCCGACTCAGAACCTGACAGGAGCTCTCGGTATATTGCGTAACCTTGAAACCAACATCATCAGCAAGTTCTGTGCCTCAGCAGAAGTCAGCATGTAAATATTAGTACATGCAACTCTGCCTGTGAGAAAATTTTGACCACAGATATAGTCTATTAACCACTATTATGTACTGGTTTAATAGGGGGATTTGCACCCACTATAGAGCACTGGAATTTTTTCAAAGAGTGGTAAAGCTGAAGCAGACTGTATTTACTTAGACTAGCGTATATTCTCCTATATCAGTAAGGTAAATTTAAGAAAACAATAGTTCAATCAAAGCTCATCTATTTATGGAGAAAAGTTACTTGAACTCACTATCTACGCACCAGAGACAAACCCTCTCTCCTTGGAAATATTGGCCCCTAAGTTTTCCATACACAGCGTTTTTGTACACTCATCTGATTCCTGTTAAAAATTGCAGCCTTAGCGACAGCTTATTAAGGACAAATGATTTATAAACTAATATTCTTTTGAGCGATTGGCAACCTCCTTGGTTACTCTGGTGAATTTTCTCGGAAGAACCAACTTACTGTTGCCAAATTCATCGTTTGCACAACAAGTCAATCTAAAGAGCTCTGATTCATTGAAAACGCTTTGAATGTTTGCTGCTCTATAAAATGCCTACTCAAATACTATTCAACTCGACCAAATTGTTCGTTTCATGTAGCATTAATTCATTTTTGTTTTTTCACAGGTTAATTGCTGTAGAAGCTAATATTTCTGGTCTGTGATTTTAGCCGTAAGATTTTCAAAATGGTTTTCAGAAAAGTGAACAAGAAACTACTTCCAATGAAAGCTCATTATTTCCTATTTAATACAGGTTTGTCTTCTCTTATATTTTAGGCTGAGGATCAAGCATCTAACCAAGTATTCATTTACTATTACCATGATGGAAAAATTACAGGGACGGTTTCGTGTCTAATTTGTATTTTTGAAGAGAAGGAGCCTTGAATAGGAGCTCTTGAAGTAGTTCTAAGATTTTAAAAATGCATCAAGATTCAATGAGATGGATTTTTTTTCTTTTCAAGCACATTTTCATTTCCTAGAATAAGGAATGTAACTCCATTCTAAGGTTGCAAATTTGTATAAAATAACTTAACTTTTTAAAAATTTAAAATTTAAAAATTAATTTTTTTTTTTTAAGTGCAATGTATTTCTTTGGGAGCAACCAACATGATGTCACTCTGGCTGTGGATGAATGAAGGCCGGGTGGGAGAATCGATTTGAAAAAGATGCACAATGACCAACCTGTGTGGATTGGTCTTGGTGTAAATAATGTCTCCTCGGGGACTGAATAGCTGTTTGCTAGCCTTCCATCTCTGATTTGCACCACAGTCCAAAAATGCTTCCATGTATGAATTGTAAAATGAATAAATAAGTTTTCAAGTTTTCCTCCTGATGGTATATTTTTTTTAATATAGGTACTGGTCCAGTTGTTCCTTTCCTCCCGCCACTAGCAAGGCAGTTGGGGTTTTCCACGGCTGTAATTGGTTTCATCTACACAATCTTGCCGATATTTGGCATGATAGCCAAGCCAACGCTCGGTGCAATAGCAGATCGATACCACTGTCAGCGCTCTTTGTTCCTACTATCAATGCTTATTGCATGTATTGGCTTCTTTTCAATTAGTTTTGTTCCTCCGATCGTCATTCATACTAAAGTTCACCTTCGCTGCGATGCCGAGACCATTTTTGACATCCGTGTAGATGGCCACGGAGGTGCCTGTGAAAAAGAAAAGTTCCTTGAAGAGCTAAAGCATCGGAACTTCACTCTATCGTGTGATGTAAGGACCTCTTTATTTATTCGAGACTTATTGAATAACCTCTATTGGACTACATTTTGCAATTCAGGACTACATTTTCTAGCCCATATGTAATAACATTCATATGCATAGGGAAACTAATGGTATATATGTTGTTTCTTAACTAAGCTGGATTTTGTAGTTCCAAGTTGCAAAATGCAGTCCAACTAATGTGAAAATTTAAGGTTTCCTACAGACTCTTCTATCAATTGAAGCTTTATTCAGAATAAATATAAACATACATTTTGCATCTATTGCCTTTTAGTTGAATAAACTTTATGGGCATCAAAATTTCAAATGCAATAGCCTCTTTCTAGTTCCTCTTGTTGATTCCTCTTGTCCAGTAGATTACTTATCAGTATCAAATTTTAAGGATCCATCAAATTTCTCCTTTTTTTAAAAGAATTGTTTAAATTTCGCTTGAACCATTCTTAAAGATCAGATTTGTTCAAAAGCAGATTTTTTCCCACTAAAGCACTGTCAAATTTTGGAGGCAAATACCTAAATGTAAAAGCTGAAATAATTTAATGGACTGTTATTAGGTACCAAAAGAAGAAAGCCTTCTTTTTTTCTGTCTTGTCAGCAGAGCATAATGACTTGGAATTCTTCTGTTTTTGAATACTTTACTAATTTTTGAACTATGATTTCTCTAACTTTTTCAAACACAAGACCAGCTTGAAGTATAGTTATTTTTTTGTACCTTCTGTCTTCATTTCACAAGATTTAATCTTTGTTCCAGATGATTTGTGCTAGTAACAATGGATCATCCTTCGCTGATCAAATTTGTCACAAGTGGGGCAACACTGACTACTGCCTCAATGACGCACGCACTGTGAATCAAGTCTCTTTTGTCGCTAAACCAGAAAGTTCAGCGAAAAAATCAGACTTATTAGGTAAAACGTCGCAAGTGGCCTCAAAACGGAAAGATGCACTGTACAGAGTCTCCAAAGAGTTTAACAATCCAGAATTCTTTGAGTTCAAAGCAGAAGTTGAAACATATTTTGTTGAATCCGTCGGTGTAAGTCCTTTGGATGTTTTCCCATAATCATATGTTCATTCATAGTGTCAGTACATCTCTTCATGTATCTGCAGGATCAGGAGTGCAGAATTTTCAAACTTCCACATTTTCACGCGCCTACCCACTGGTTTCCCACATTTTTCTAACTGGCTATCCACGCAATCTCTGACCAGTTTCAAAAATTATGACCTTTTTTAACCTAAAACTCTTAAACTTGTTCGTGCATCCGCCCCTGTTTCCCTGTGGTCGACATGTTTTCTTTTCAGAAATGTCCAAGTTAATTAGTAGCTATTTTTGCATTTTCCTTATTGTTGTTAATCATGTTGCAAAATTAGGTATTGATCCAAGTTATCCTTAACTTTGGAAAGGGTTCATAAAGGTGCGATGTTACTCTCTTCAAAATACAATTCACTCAGCATATGATTTTCAAGACTAGAGGAAGCTTAGCAAAGTTGGGGAGTTCTGAAAAATCTGCTGAAGAGTAAAAGAATGCTCCTTAACAGCACATTTCGCACAAATTAGAGGTGTAGTTATTTATTTTATGCCAAATCTTGAACCCGAAGTCATGAAATAATTTTATCTTATGAACAACAATGTATCACATGTCTACCATAATCTGATTTCAGATTTAAAAAATTCATCTCCAAAAAAGGCAATGGCTCGTATGGACAAGTAGTCATGTGTTATTTTTAAAAGGAAATATGACCAATAGTTCCTATTGAAATTTTTTGTGAATTTACTTCTTTCAGTTAAAAACTTTTTTACTAAATCGCAAGGAAAACTTTGATAGGTTTTCCTAAAAGAAAAAATCAAACATAATCGGAAATTTTCAAACATTGTAGTTGAGATGAGTAATTTTAGCATTTAGCCATGGGTATATTAATTTCAAGTAAAGTAATTAGTTAATTATTTATGTATTGAAAGAAAAAAAAGAGTAGAAATTTTGAAACAATGCAATGGGAATGTGTATCATTCCAGCATCATCTGCTTGTAGTTCTTATCTATCATATTCAGAATACATGACATTACACTGGAAACATTTTTCTCAAGTAGTGAGACATGCTATTCTAAATTATATAATTCTCTTCTTTTTATTTCTGTGTCGCAGGATAGAATGTATTTCCCAATCAAGCGGGCCTTTTTTGCGTTGCCAGGCAAATACTTCCATCCATATTGCTCCGAAAACCACACCGCAACTTGCCAGTTGAACTGTGATGACGAATGGGTAGAAGACATGGTAGCCAAAGTCACTGCAGATGAAAACGGCCTCAATGACAAAGAAGTGTTGAAGTTCTATGAATTCTGGGTCTTTTTGTTCCTCCTTGTTATTTCGTGGGTCTGTATGGCAGCTGTCGTTAGCATTGGTGATGCAATTTGTTTCGAGCTACTTGGTAAGTTTACAACATGAACTGTTTTACAAAGAAAATACCCAATGATTCTTTTTTAATTTGTTTCCTTGCCCATTCAGGTACTCCACAGTTTTACAAATTTTTGTTTCCCTGCAAAATCAAGTGTTATTTCTCTGCAGGGACAATTTCAAGAAAGATCTTACTGTTGATATCGTTATTCTTGTACCAAAAACTGCAGAAAACAGTGCATTTGCAGGCAAAATTATCCAGTCTCCTTTTAACTAGCTTAACTTAGATAATCGAATTCTCTTGGGTTCAGTCGACTTATTTTTCGATAACTTCCCGGTAATTGATTCCCTTTACTCTAATCAAGGTTGCCACAGTCAGGGAAAACCGGGAAATGTCAGGGAATTTTAAAAAGTCAGGGAAAACCTGGAAATGTCAGGGAAAAATTGATAAGCACCTTTATCTGTTCTCTAGAATGGGTTTGACATTTCAAAGTTTTAAACAACAAATTTTGCCCTAGAACTATTTCTTATTATGTATTTTTAACCATCTGGCATATCTTCAATTGTCAGGGAAATGTCAGGAAATTTAATTTTTTAGATTTTTTCAAGGTACACTCTACTACAGCTAAGGACAAACGGGGCAGCGCTGAGAATACAGGCCATCGAGTGACGGCGCAAGTCACACCATCTTTGCTGCGCAGTTCAAAATGACCTTGAGTCAGATCTGGTAGCTTCGATGAGCTATCAGATGAATTTAAAATATTGATAAAACTCAAAATAACGAAAAACTTAACTAAGAACACAAAAAAATAACACGAAATTGACGAGACCCACTCTCAGAACAGAAAGTAAACAAGTTTTCAATATGGCATTGCAGTCGTACCATTGGACGCTGTCAAATCTACTCGTTTCGGCGACTTTCTAAAATTCCATTAGTCTACACCTGTAGTAGAGTGTACCTTGAGAGTTTGTGGCAACTCTGTTAAGTTTGTTCACAACCAGAGGTACTTTTTCTAATTCACATTAAACTTCCTCCTCAGGAGATCGACCAGAAGACTATGGGCTGCAACGTGTTTGGGGTGCAATTGGTTGGGGTCTCATCTCTCTCATTGCGGGACCTCTAGTGGATTTGAGAAGCGGCAGTCAACATACCAAAGATTACTCACCCATCTTCTATCTGTGTGCTGTTTTACTTCTCATTGATATGTTGGTTTCATCAAGAATTAAGGTGAGAATCTTGACAGCTCTTTAAGTATACGTTATTTTACTGGACACCCTCAAGTAAAGTTCCGCTTCCAGAATTGTGCTGGATTAGTCTCTAAAATGACTGTTTTGCCTCCTCTACTAGCCTTGTATCTCACTCAATTGTGTACATGGAGCAACAAAATGTTGTGAAATAAATAAGAGACCGTTTTGCCTACTTTACTAGCCTCGTCTTCCACTCAATTTTTTACAAGGAGCAACAAAATTTTGAAAAATACACTATCTAGAATAAGAGAAATTAGGAAAATTGTTCTCTGGAAAAAAAAGCTTTTTTTGAACCCTTAGAGCTCTCTTGCATCTACCTCATCAATTTAAAGTATTAATATAGCAATAGTCAGAGCACAAAATACCACTACAACTTAATTTCCTTCGTCAAAATTTCAGGTAAAACATGTTGAACATACTGTAAATGTCTCAAATCAACTCCCAGGTAAAAAATTAGCTTTAATGATTCACATTAGAATCAGCCAATTCAAACTTCACCTTAGCCAACAAAAAAAAGCAAAGTTAGTTAAATTCATTGATATTCAGTCGTATTTCGTTCAACCCTCAATTGTTCAAATCCCGGCCAGTTGTTTCTCATTATAGCGAGTCTCAAAATAACGTTTTTGTAGGAACGACATTCTACTTTTAATTCCCCCTTGCAAACGATCTAATGAAGTATGATGTAAGCATTTTAGGAATAGGTTGAAATCATTTTTTTTCTTTTTCTTTTTTTTTTCAGTTGAGTCAATCAAAACTCTCCTCAAACATTTTAAAAGATGTCGGGAAACTCCTCCGAGATGTTCGTGTCGTCGTCTTCTTGTTCTGGTGTATCTTCATTGGAATGTGTGCAGCATTTGTGTGGCAGTTTCTTTTTATCTTCCTAGAAGAAATGACCAACGGCATGGACTGTAATGCTAAAGCGTGGATGAAAACACTTGAAGGCTTGTCCATGTTTATTCAGTGTTTTGGTGGAGAACTTCCAGTCTTCTTTTGCTCAGGTTAGTGTTCACCATATTTAATTACCAATAGACAATGTCGAAGAAAATGATGTATCATCTGAAACAAATGAGTAATTTACCCGCCTTTGGATCCAAAAAAGCCAGTCATCACGACCTAAGATTTGCTTACTGTTATCCTAGAGACCATTATTTATTGGATTCCTCTTGGTGAAGACAACACTAAGCTGGATTGCATTTTGCAAAAAGGAACCACTAGCATTGCAATGATGCTAAGATTGTGCAACTTCATCTTTTGCAATAAAATTGCGGAAGTCAAGAAAAACTATGAAATTTAGATGGTAATTTTTGTCTTAAATTTACAATTTTTAGCGAGTAAAATAGAAACTATTAATGGATAATCGGGTTTTTCCTCCAAGACAAAAGAAGTCGCACAATCTTAGCAACATTGCAATGCTAGTGGTTCCTTTTTGCAAAATGCAATCCAGCTAATTATTGGATGTCATCAGTTAGCTTTGTCAGTTGGTCTCCTGATGACACTCATTTCATTGATTCCAACCGGCATAAACTTGACACAGAAGACAACCAACAAAGCAGACCAATCGCATCGCTCCATTTTACCCCTGTTTTGTCTTGTTCAGCCAACAAGCAAGAAATCCTAATAGGGAATTTATCTAGGTTCTGCTCGGAAATTTGCTGTGGCTCAGCTGCCGAATCGGACCCAATAAACAAGGTTTCTCTTTCGCTGTAAAAAGGAAGTAAAAAAGTTAGACCGTCCTGTCACTCCTTGTAAGTTGATATAATACCAAATGTAAATGTTGCCGCTAGTAACTTTTATCACTGTTTCACAATAATTTTTTGTATGATTTTACCTTAGGTTGGATCCTCCGAAAACTAGGTCACGTGAACTCAATGTCTCTCGTCTTGTTAGCCTTCGGAGTTAGGTTTCTACTATATTCACTGCTTTCTAACCCGTGGTATTCTTTACCAATTGAGCTACTGAATGGGTTCACGTTTGGACTGTTATTCCCAACAATGGCCTCGTATGCCAGCATCATCGCCCCACCTGGAACTGAAGCATCTGTTCAAGGATTAGTTGGCGCTGTTTTCGAAGGAGTTGGTCAGTATGAAATTCAATTTATAGTTTAGTTTTTCAAAAATATTTAGGAAGCATGTGGACATTTTTCCAAAAAAAATTGTAAGAATGAAAGTGAAAACTTCCCAATCCAAGTAACTCCTAGGCCACTTTTCTGCAAAATTTTGGTAGGAAAACAAAAGTGTATGCTCTTATTTAACTTCATATTCACCTATTTAAAGAAATAAAATAGAAACTAAGAATTCAAGACACTTCAGGCAAGATACGTCGTTTGGGTGTTTCACCATTGATGTGACCCTCTGCTTGAATTTCTAGTCGGGATCATATTAGTTTTTGCACAAAATTTCAATGGACTTGGACAAGTTTGAAGTAATTTTAAAATTGAAATGACTGCTGCTTTACCATAAGGTGAAATTAACTCTTTTAAATTACTCTCTTTCCATCTTCTTAGCTTTAATTTTCTCTCTGTTGATAACACTGCAGGTGTCTCTTGTGGAAGTTTAATCGGTGGATTGCTAGCTGGGTGGTATGGCGGAGCTGCTTTATACAGAGTTGCCGCAATTGGATGTTTTCTTGTCTGCGTTCTTCACGTCATGATTCAAAAACTTATTGATACCAGATACAGGCGAGGAACAGCGAACAAAGGTAATTAAATCTCTACTGTTTGTGTTAATGTTCTTTTATTACATGTTATTATTTTCTTTACATGAGTTAGTTGAAACTTATATTCTTTCATGTCACATTTCATCCAAATTTTAATTTTTTGGATAGTCGTGCCTTTCTTGGTGAACCAAAACAAAGTCAGGATTACTATCAACTTTCTTAGGGAGCTGCATCTTTATGATGTTTGGTCAGAAAGACCCTTATATGTACATATGTATGCATGTACGTTTTCTTAGTGATACATATGTTAGCGGCAAAACCCGATTCCAGGCAAAACTAGTTTTGCCTAGGCAAAAATGTATTTTTCCGAGGAATCTAGTTTTGCCTGCGCAAAGAAGGCAAAACTAGTTCCGCCAGAGCGCTGTCAGTTTTGCCTGAACACACCAGGCAAAACTAGTTTTGCCGGACCAGGAAAACTACGTAAACCAAAACTTAAAAAAAAATAAAAAATTTAAAATAAAAATAATAATTCAAAATTAAAAATTAAAATATGTCCTGCTCATCTCTATTCGCAGGCTCCACTGAGCCCTGACTGCAAATTTCGAGGTTTACCATGGACAATCTTCAATTCTTTCCATAATCCAGCAAGTTGAGTTACAAGTTCGTTGACGAATTCCCGTCCATTATCTGAGTGTAAAATACAAGGGGCCCCAAAAGTTAAAAAAATATCTAATAACACCGAACCAACCGTGGCTGCTTTTTTAGATTCTAAAGGCTTCAAAACACACAACTTAGTCAGGTGGTCCCGGTAGTTTAACACTAATTTAAATTGACCATCTGCTTGTGATTGGTAGTCAATTAGGTCCACCTGGCACCTACTATTCATCTGAGAGTTTCTGAGAGTACACTATGGGGTTGGACACAACGCCTCTTTGTTGGCGGAACTAGTTTTGCCGGACCTCATCAGTTTTGCCTGAACATCAGCAGGCAAAACTAGTTCCGCCTATGGTCGGCTAGTTTTGCCTACGCATATCAGGCAAAACAGGTTTTGACTAGGCAGATCTAGTTTTGCCGGTTCATTTCTGGCAGAACTAGATTTGCCAAGGCAAAACTAATTTTGCCTGGAATCGGGTTTTGCCGCTAACACATACACTTTTGGATAAAGTGAAAAAGTCTGTATTTCTGGTTGTAACCTCGCAAATCTCCGATAATTTTGTATTTTTTCCGATTTTTTGAAAAAAGGAACAAACTGTTTTTCTTTCAATTTTCTTCACTCATTCAAGAATATTCATAAACAATTTCAAGATTGTATCTGGTTAGTTTTCTTTCTAAAAAATAAAACCTGATTCCAGATTTTTAACATCGCAATGAATATGCACAATTATTAACCGGAGCCGTTGACTCGCCAATTTTTCTGCAGCATAAATACCCTAATTTTACCATTCAATACAACTCGGGAGGAAAAAATCGTGTTTTTTTATCAACCCAACAAAAAATGTGTTTCTTGGTCATTTGCCTATGTTTTTTGAAAACTCTTGCATCAGTCTAGCTTAGATAACTGAGTTCTCACTGCAAATAATTTATAAACAGCATCTAAAAGATTGTGTTCACATGTTACCTCTGTTTCTCCATTTATTTCAGATGTAGCAACAAACGCAATCTATACCTCTCCAACAGAAGCTATCCATATGCTGGAAAATGAAGCAGGAGACACGATTTCATGATTTTTAGCAGGAGCTCCTCACTCCTCTAGAGTTTCTGTTTTCTGTATTCTGTTACACCCCAGAAGATTTTCCTGACGCTTTTCAATGTATCTCTCAGTGATAATGCACTTCGAAGGTAGAGTTTTTTTCTCATGTCTTGTTGATTTGCAGCTTCTGTTTGCATATTTTTGTCAGTTTTAAGTGGCTAAAACCACAGAGATTCGACGGCCGAGGGTCTTCCTTTCTCATTTTTCACCACGAAAAATTCATAGATTCGCAGTTTTTATTCTCATCCTGCAGGAGCTCTTTTGCATTTATAACCATTCGATTTCTCCGTCATACAGAAATGAATTCTCCTTCACAATACAACAGCGATTGACTAACGACAACTTTACTAGCAACATTCTAACAGATGCAGTTGTTCATTGGCTTGTCTTTGACTGAAGATCTTCTCATTCCTGTCACCTGTGTTAGTGATCATTGACCATTGCTGTATTTTTCATCACTCCGTTTGTTTGTAGCTAACAGAAGAATGTAGAAAGTTTTTGGGCCATTGCTTAATTATTACACACATTTATTTACTGAATTCAACTACATCTGTCGCCCTAATGGTTTTGCTAGTTCAAGGACAGTTTAAGAACAAAGTCTTTAGCAAGGCATTGAGCAATTTTTTTTTGAGAATCATTTTTAATACTATCGATACCATTATTTCTACAACTACAACACATAACAAATAGAATACAGGGTGTACATACAGTAAATGTTGTTATATATTATATTCGGCTGATTACTTTTATTATGTCCACTGTCCATGCTCTATACTATACTATCATAATCGAAATATATCATCGTACAAATTTATTTGAGCTTCAACTTTGTTTCTGTATTCAATGCCAAAGAATCATTTTTAACAAATCAAGTCATTACACAGTTTTTAAACTTGCAACGAGGATTCTGCGTGTGTAAAAAATTTAGTCATGCTAGCAAACACCAGTATGGAAATAATTAAGTCTACAAGATGCTAATCCTGTCTGTAGCAACAGTGTATAGAAGTGGTCTCCTTACTCCGTGTGATGGACAAAAATTTGTTGTCTCTCACGGGAAGGAATGTATCTTAATTGCGCTATTTGAGTATTTCTTACTTATATTTAATTTTTTATGGGAGAACCATCGTATGAATTTGCCTGAAATTTTTAATATTTCTATACAGTCATGAGATTAAATACTAAAATTTACATAAAATCTCATGCAATGGTTCTCTTATAAACAAAAATAAATGTTTGTAGGAGCACTGAAAAAGCATAGACAAAATACGTTCCTTTCTACGAGAGAATACAAATTGCAGTTACAATTCTTTAGTTTTAAGTTGTGTACAATTTATCTCTTTGATTCTAAAACATTCCTGATCATTTTTGCTTTTAATTTTATAATTATTGTGGATGTTGGACCAGAGAATGCTGCCTACATTTTGGTATAGGCTGCGGTAATGGTTTACTGGTATACGATTAAGGGTTTATACTGTGATGCGGGTAACATCCTCTCGTTCTCCGATGTTGAACTGACGTGAAGAAAGGAAGGTGTTCGAAAAGACTCTCCTCCTCTAAACGGTGGATCGAAAAAAGATCATAGCTGTCTCAACTCAAGATCAAGTGGTGAACTGAAAAAATTAGTTTATTTTCCATTTATATAATCAAAGAGTGCATTTACTTATGGTCATAAATGAGGGGCTTGGCGGACAAGGCGCGTAAGTGCAGTTTTTGAAAAAATAGAGTTATTACTGATTTGAGGTAAAACTAGTCTTAATGCATATTCTGAGAAAAATTCGCTTCTATATTCCAATTTTTAAGCATCCAAAAGTCAGTTTGAACCTTCTATCTGTCATAAGTATCCATGTAGCTTCGAAACTTCGAACACATATTTCTCAAAATAACAAAAACTGCACTAATACGCCCTGTCCTTCAAGCCCCTCAAATATGAAACACCTTTTCCTGCCTTAATTTAATTGTTAACCTTTAGCTGTGTGTAAGAAGAGGAACGTGCGTATCCTCTTTCAGATGGTGGGCAAAAATACTTAAGCTGTCAAAAGAGCAGTATCGATAAGGGCCGATTTTGGGCCCACTCTGAATTTCCTCAACTCTTCGTTTCTTTGCCCATTGAAGGTCTATTTACGGAATGCATCATGATTCGCTCATGGGGTATATTTGGTTCTAATTCTAACACTGGCGTAAATGGGGGCATGAAGGCCAATTTTGGCGAAGAATGCGGATTTTTCGCCAATATTGGCCCGCATATACATGTTTAGGCTATTATTAGACTTATAAAGAAACTGGAAACGACTGACTCATGGTGTATTTCGTAAAATATAAACCTATAGTGCATAAAAACTTGGAGAGTTAAAGAAATTCAGCTAGGGTTGGCCCAAAAATGGCCTTTATCAATGCCCCTCCTTTCATAATTTTTCTTAGAGGAATAATGCTCGACACGCTTTCTTCATACTTAAAGAAATATTTCAGTGAGACGATAATTCGGGCAATATTTGTCACTATTCCTTTTCAAAAATACAATATCGAAGGGAATACCAAAAAGTTTTTTTCTTTATGCTTAGATGCGTCCATTTTGATAAATGAAAACTTTAGATGCGTTCTAGTATTCTATGCATTCTGCTTTGAGTTTTCAAAGTTGCAGCTTGCAGCTCGGTTGGTTCCAGATAAAAAAATTTGATGGCCCCTACGATCGAATAGAAGCAACCCTCTCTGTGTAATTGTAACAAGGGGAGAGATTATTGATGCGGAAGGAGGAGATTCTGTTCTCCATTTTCTTTGTGTTTTCGTTCACACAATCCCTAGTTTTGTTGCAAAATGATTTAAATGTTTTTTTTCTTTTCTTTGAAAAAAGTCGTTTCTTTTGTAAGTGGGCAAGAAGGAGATAACAGCGCAACAGACTTTTTGTACCGAAGTCTGGTCAAAATATAAAAAATGTTTTGTTAAATTTAGTAAGGGTGTTTGGAAAATAATGAATATTTACCTTTTTTCTTGTCTTCGCAGGAGTATCATTGTTGAAATTTTTATGGATTTTTTCCCTTAACACTAACTGGAGCAACTTTTTCTTTATTCTTATTTTTAAATGTCGAAGCTTTTGAACCAGTGTCTTAAAGACTCTTGTTAAATAATATCAGGGAATAGACTTTTGTATATAATAAGTAGCTTTAAGTAGTGCAGGTGATTTAAAAAAAGCTTTAAGCTATCTCTGGCTATTCTAAGTGTACAGTTGCCTCATGTTGAATCCAGCTCCTTTTTTTCTTGTTGTCGAAACAACCTGAACCTCTTTTCCCCCTTCTTTTTTCTTTGTTCCATCAAATGAGGAGGTACATAAAAAATGTCGGTGTTTTTCTGGAGAACTTCTTTATAAAGTCAACGTACCCTCAATGTTATCACACAAAATTTCGAGTCCATATCTTAATTTTTGAGCAAGACATTGGATTTTTGCAAAAAAGTAGCCTATTTTGACAAATGATTGTCTTATGAGCCAGTTTTTATGGTGGCAAACTAAATTCTGTTGTACAGGCATTGAGTGGGATTATGAATGAGAAAGTGCCTCCAACGATTTCTTCATAGAAGAGGCTGAGTGTGATTGAATCTGCCAAATTTTTTTAGCGCTCCAACCACTTTCTTGAGTCTTAGAAAATATAATTTTTTTCGGTTACTGATTTGCGTTTTTTTCTTTTTAAAACAGACTTTCCCGGCTCATCATCTCTATTAAAAGTAGTTTCCCAGAAAATTGTCGCTCCTTTACTGAAATGAATTGCTCTTTTCAGTAGGATAATGTGTTTCCATAAAACAAACTCTACTTAATTAAAGGGTAAAGAAATGTCTCACTATGGTAAAGAATTAGAACTTTAAGTCTAATGAACTTCATTGGAAACATTCTGAAACTTTGAAAACGGTCATCTTAGAAGCCGTTTTTGGAATCACACTATTTTTTCAAGTGCCTCCTCAAACTTTATCTTCATCATAGTAAGTTCTCTGATTTCTTAACAACGCTGGACTTGAGATGAAAAGAAATCTTTAAAACATTTCGGCTTAGTTAGAAATGTATATGTACATCTTTGAGCTTTAAGGGATTTTTTTTCCTCTATAACTAAGAATTATGATCGGAAAGGAAAACTTACCTTGTGACCATCCCTCTTAATTTTAGCGAGAAGATAATTTCTATGATGGTGAATTATAATACTGCTGAAGCTTGACTTACCATCCTTTTGAATGGGCCTTGATGTAAGTTAAAAATTAAATATCAGACTTAGAGAGAACTTTCCTTTGGAATTTCCAGGTTTAATAATTTGAGGAGGGAAGAATTTCTATTTTCGTTGAAGAGGGTAAATTTAAATAAGATTGTGATATCTTCTATAAATTTGAAGACATCCTTTTTTTACTATTGTTATTCTAATGTTATATTGTAAATTGTAAAGATGTTGGACTTCCTAATTTTTTATGTTCGTTGATGTAACAGTCCTTTCCTCTGTGTATGTGTGTGCGTGTGTGTGTATGGTTACTCCAACCTTAATCAGATTCAAAGACATTTTCAAGTTCCAAATATTACCATAAATTGTGCATTTCCTCATGAATCCTTATGGTAATGTATCTTGTCCGCTTGCTCACACAGTTACCTAATTTGCGATGTAAATCCCCATTTGGTGCTCCATTCTCCCGATCTTGCAATCAGGACTTTTTCTGATGTTTCTCAACTTTTTTTTTCACTGAAGTTAGGTTTGACCTGTAGTTTGTTCAAATCATTGCATTGCAATACTTTTGGAGGCCATTAGATTTTGAAACGGATCCTTGCACCAACCATGCACAAAAATAGCCCTCAGTAACCTAAACTTTTGCTGCTCCTAAATATCCAACCATTTTGCTGGTCTATCTGAAAGATGAAATGACTCCATCAAAAAATGCTGCCATCAGCCTTTAAAAACACATCATAAATTTATTTTCGATTCGTTCTCGAATTTCATTCTGCTTTCGAGAATAGTAACTGTGTGAGCAAAAGAATAGAGGTTTAAAATTGTTGATTGATACATATAAAGCAATTTGGACTGAGTTAAGCAGAAAGGAACCAACCCACATTTTGGAAAAAATTGAGTTACGAGTGGTTTTGAACTCAACCACTGCTCTACTATCTATCGCCAAAAATTTAAAATTTTTGTTGGAGCAAATTTACAGAAATTGAACTTGAAGTTTATCTTTTACATTGAGTCTTAAGCAGGAGCCAAACTGTAAACCTCTTTTTCTCGGTTCGATCCCAATGTGGCTTGGTTCCTTTCTGTTTAACTCCGTCCATTTATGGATGGTCTTTATGATTGCCTCTCCAATTGAACCTACTTATTTTGTTTTTCTCGTTTCCCCTGTTTACTCTCAGTATGCTATCCTGTAACTCGCCTCCCCTTGGTGGTTCTGAATTTTCTTAATTATTAAATAGGTGTTAGATTTTTCGCTTATTTTAACTGTCAGGTTTTTTGGGGGTGGTTGTTCAAAACGGTTGATTAATGGCGACCGACTAAACTTTAAAAAAATTGTAGCTGCAAGCATTTATGAAGGGTACTCTTTTTTTAACCTCAGAATAAAGACATGTAAGGAACAATTTCAGTTTTCCTCAGAATTTTTTACACATTTCTAAGTTACTAAGAGCTTGATCAGTTTGTTGGTCGAACTCTTATAGTTTTTTGTGATTGTTAAAGTGCCTGTATTGGCAGTATTAAAGTGTATTTTTGATGTTAGTTGGTTGAAAATGACTTCCGTGGTTGAGCATAATAGGGTTGGGAAAGATTTGAGGTTAGGCTTTCAAAATTGGTGCTTGTTGGATGCCACCATCCTTATCAGGTCATTCCAAATCCAACTTTTTTCAGGATTTACTTTTGGCTCAAACGTTTGCAAGAATTCCACTGTCCATCCGTCCGGTGAGTCCCGAAAAATTATAATTGCGTCTAAGAAAATACAAAATCTTATGATCCACCCATTTTGGCTCGACCGATCAGCAATGAAAATACGCTTTCAAACAGTTAACTTAATTTTCTAAAAGCAGGATTTTTTGCATTTGACACCTACAACATTTGTTTTATCACCAAGTCATTACTGGAATGCTTTGTTGATACTGAGGGAACTCAAAATCATGAAATTGTACATTCTTGTTAAAAATTAGTCATCTTTTTTCCTCAAATATATCACAAATGAAATAATTGGTGTAAACCATTCCTTGGGATACACACGAGGCTCTCAATGAAGGTGTTTCTTCCAAGAACTGCCGTTTTCCTGCAACTGTTTCCCTCTGCGACTGGTTAAATTTTTAAATGTAGTTCGGTCAAATTTTTAAATGTAGTTTGGTCAAATTTTTAAATGTAGTTCAAGCTCAACTTCTCAACTAAAATGCGTAACAAAATTTAGCAGAGAACTTTCTTTGCAATATTCTATTATTTGATTTTTAGATTGCAGGAATACTTTGATATTTTGCAGTCGCCCCGTCTTAGGATGAGTAACAAGAAATGTGTAGAAGAATTAAAAATTAAACTGCACCTTAACTAGATCAGCTCCAAATCATATTTTTTACCAATTCAGTTGAACTTCAAGATCTTCACCCTTTTTAATTACCGAAAATGAGGTCAAAAGGCTTTTTTATGCACTTTTACTTTGTTTTTGATGGAAAGTGGAAAAAAACGTTCCTTCAGACATAATTTTGTACACTTCAATTCAGGATACTTAAAGAGGTACTTGTCTGTATCCAGATTCCAGCTTTGATTAGTTGACTTTTCTCAACAACTATCCAATCATATCATCAAATAGACTTAATTACCGAGGAAAAAATTTACTTGATTTTTGGATAAAATTTTTATAAGTTTATATTGTAATATGTTTTTTTAATTAAAAAGAAATAATGAAAGAATTATACGTGCATTTATTTCATGATTTATCAATATTGTGTCTACCTTGGAAACTGAAGTTACACCTAACAAGCTTCATTTGCAAACGAGAGGTAAGGTTGCTGTTGCACCAACATGGTAATAATGATGGTTAAGAGGAAAGGAATTAGAAGTCAAATTAATAAATAACTTAACATATTTTATTGAACAATGGAATTACTTAGTAAATAAATAAATAAATCATTCATCTACAGAGAAGATAAAAAAAGTATGATATATGTTTAAGACTATTCATCACTCAATTAGAGAAAGTAATGATTATCACAAGCCTTGCGAGGACTAAAAAATGGAGAGCAGATTTAAGGAACTTGATGAGATAATAATTACCGATCACAGCTCATATTCATTCAGCGGCACTTTCAATCGTGACATTTTAATTGGGTTTCTGGACCGGTACAAAAAGTACACACTGAGCTGCGCTACACCCAGGACTAATCCGATTGCATTAGGTAACTGAAATTAATGACACAAAAAAGCACGTTAATTTAGAAAAACATTACTACACAGGAAAATGTAACAGAGCCCTAGCCAATGAGATTACCGACTTTTCGACTGCAACAGAAGATCCATCATCTGGATTCTTGCATTTATTTTCAATGCTGAACTGACGTCACAAGATCTATTATCGCCGTCTAACAGTGTGTGAACTTATTTGGTGTGGACTCCAAGAAAACTAACGAAAGGACTTGATAAGATCTTAATCAAATTTCCATATTAATAGAAATAAGATCTTTAGGGCAAATTATGTCACCCATTCCTCAAATTTTTGACCCCTCCCTCTCCCTTTGTCAGCTACATGTCATTCACCTCCAGACCAGACCCCTCTCCCCCTGGGTGGGTGATGTGATTTATGGACATCCCCTTAGAACAACGGCAACTCACACAATGTGGCAATAATAATCTCCATTATCTAAATCTGTTATAAATAATTTATCAAACATAGGTGAAGCAGCCTACCTAGTAATGCCAATTCTCCAGATTTTCCACTACTTGAGAAAAACATAATGGCACTTTTTGCTGGATTAAACTACAACATGGTTTCCCTTGTCTTCATATCACTGTAGAATTTACAAGAGGCAACAATGGCAAACTGGCATTACCAAGAGGAAAACTAAATATGCAAATATTTGCGTAAAAAGGGTAAAATACCCCTCTTGGGGCTAAAAATAACCAAATAATCAGAATTTTTCCTAGGCCGGAAATTTTTGACTTTTAAGACGCTTATTTTGCCAACGATTTATTTTGTTTTTCTTAGGAGATATTTGAGCAGCCATAATAAGCTCTTACATTCAATTTTTTTTTGATTTTGGGGAATTTTCCCCTAAAAACCCAAAATGAAAAACAGAATAGAAATTATACTTTATTCTTATCCTTTCAGGTTTACACCTAAAGTTACAGAGATTTTATTTTGCATGTAAAATGTATCCATATCATTTTTAGGAACATAAAAACTCAAAATGTTGAGATTGTAAAAACTTCTTAAGTGGTGGAATTTCATGTATATTGTTTTCCAAACTCAGGACTACAGGACATGAAGGACTCAAATTCTTTTTAGAAAAAGACAAGATCCATTTGCAGACCTTTGTGCTTTCCAGAAAAGATAATAATTTGAGTCCACTTTGTAAAAGCAGTATTATATACTAACTTTTGTTATTGAGACTTTAAAAGAGAAAAAACAATACCTGAACATAAATGTCATCAACAACGAGTCCATAAAGGAACCATAAAAATGTTGCCACAAGTGTCATGCTTATGAAAGGTAGAGGTAGAGAACTCACGTTCCCAGTTTTGATGACTGTCACCTGCAACAAAATTATTAAAAATAATAATGACATTACATGAAAATGTATGGAAATGAATTACTGTAAATTATTGAGAGTGAGGTATTCAAAAGAAAAGTATTCAAAGCTATCGCTTAAAGTTAATGCTTAAGTTAATGTATTCATGTACTCATTAAAAAATTTTGCAGAAAAATATGGAGTGATTTGTAGGTACATATCATGCATTTTTAATGTACTATTTCTGAAATTATTATTTTTCTTTTAAAATTGAGTATTACCATGTTGGTGAGAGGAGCTGCAAAAAATAATACTGTTATGAAACTGGCCAAGTTTCCGATGTGATACTGTAGAATTTCTCTCCGAATACCCGTTAAAATGTAAATATTCATAAGTCCGATTAAAACTATACAGATGAGGAAGTCACGAATAACTAAATTCTGTAAAAAGAAAAACAGCCATTAATATAAAATAACAAGAATGTTTCATAATGTACGTTTCACTTAAAAATTAACAATTCAGAAGCCAATAAATTATCATGTAGAATTCGATATCAGAAACCCCTCAAGTAAATGAATATTCTGATACCCTCCGCAGATGAGTGAATGACTTACAAGGGAATAGTTACTGTCATTGTGAACATCCAAAAGTGCGCGTTTCGACTATGGGATATTTCGTCAACGATTTTCTTATCCGCACACCTGTTTTTTCTCGTAGTTTACGTCCATGTAAGAGGAGTTTTGGTCCACTTACCAATTGAGACCCAAAGATAATTGGTCCATAAGTAAATAAAAACGATAATTGCTCATGATGTTTTTGGATGAAAATGTATAATGTCTTGGAAGAATGCCGGTTTGCTTGTATACATAATTAAGCTTTTTTGGTCAGAATGGGGGAGCGTTAATTCCATGAGGGAAAATTCACTAAAACTCTCTTTACCTCTTTGGTGCAACAGAACTGAATTATCTTTCAAGAAAATCCCATCTCCTTATACCTGAACCGGATAAACCTTTTGATTTACCGCTGCTGAAGGCTCTTAGATTTTTCCTGTGTACGATAACTTCGCGACGGCGCCGGCGTGCCGCGGCGCTTCAAGCCACTATTTCGCCACGGAGGTATTGCACAGTATCATACGAGATTGAAGGCACCCCAACGTCCAACGTATCATGATTGATGGCATTTTTAAAAGCTCAAATTTACCGCCAAGAAGATTTCTTTGTGAATCAGTAAAGAAAATAATGTTTGTTTAAAGGAGAAAAGGTGCTTACATAAAAAGAAAAGTCACTTACATCAAGCAGAAACCCGCTTTCATTCAGCTGTTTTATTCTTGATTCAAGATAAAATCTTCTTGACAAGCGCCGCGCCGCAGCGGGCGAGGGCGACCAGCGCAGCGAGACACGCGCATTGGCGCCTACAAACCTAACAGGGATACCTCACGCATTGCGCAATGCGTGAAGTATCCCTGTTAGGTTTGCAGGCGCCACTGAGCGTGTCGCGCTGGCGCGGGGCGGCACGCAGTGTGCCGCTACGCTCTGTTTGGCTCTAATATTTAAACTCGTGGAGTCAGCGTTTTTCAACTCACGATTTCGAAATGTTTGCACACTCTGCATGGGTTATTCTCATTTGAATTGATGGAAAAAAAAAATGTATTACAGGAAAATATAATAAATAAATTACTGTGTGCACATCCAAACGCTCAAAATTGAACGTATTCAACTCTAAAAGATCGATGTACAAATGGGTTAAAACAAAAGATTGCATGCTTCTTGGTTTTTTTCCCTCTTTTATTCATTTTTGTATAGTTTCTTTCAGCAAAACTGAGGCTCAGTGAGATTCATACAGATGCCATTGCTTGGAAAAGGTTTTACAAATATTTGTCACATTTTAAAAATGAAAATCTTTTTAAAATGAAGTAAAAAAAAAAAAAAAGGTAGGTATTTACCCAGTATATTCAATAACGAAAATAAGGATAGAAGTAAAATCCAATGTTCACCAATGACAATTTGAAAAGATGAATCAAAAGAAGAGAGTAACATTTCATTTAGAAACTTGAGTTACGATAACAACATCTCCTTCTCCCTTCATTTTCTCATTTCGATATTGTCAATACAATTTTACATACGGACTAAAACATAACGTTTGCACCAAGTTACTGTTGCTTATTTTCTGCGTGGACGTATACTATTGGGCAAAACAGGTGTGCACCCAAAAAATCGTTGATGGAATGTCCTGAAACCTGCGTTTTGTTAAAATAAAAAGAAATTAACTGTGCACAAGGCACTGAAACTATCACTCCAAATGAATGACAGTGAAATTTGTGACTAACAGTCTTTTTGAGATTGCACTGATGCAGGGTTTCCGGCAGTTTGGAAAACCTGGAAAAATCATGGAATTTACAGCAACCTGGAAAAGTCAGGGAATTGTGTGTGAACTTAGTAGTGATGATTGTAGTTCCGAGAAGGGCTGTGTGAGATCCTAATTTGTCTTTCATTTGAGGTACAAACTTGCCGGACTAAAATATGACTTTAAGCCTTCTATTCGCACAAAAATAAACTTAACCTCTGGCAACGTTTTCTTCAGGACACTAAAAAAAGTTTTTTGTTGAGTTGTGCAAATCCGATTTTTTCACCCAAGGAGACAAAAAACCCTCTGCTGAGAATTTCTTCTCTGTGGGCTGGGGTCCTTTACCCTGTGATGTGGTCACAAAGAGATGCAAAAAGATAGTACTCTGGAAAAATTTCTTACTCGTTGAATAGAATAGATATAGTGGGTGGTTGCATAGCTGAAGAACAAAACGAGACCACTGCATTTACAAAAATGATTGTGAACTCTTGAGAGACCATTCCATAAGACAGCCAAATCGAACAACTGGAAAAAAAACATTCAATGTTAAAAATAAAGAATAGTTGCACAAAGAGTATTGCGAATAGGGATAAACACCTCAAACATTTGAAACTTGATGCCAGGGGTGCAGAAAGTTCCAAAATGCTGACCGTTTCCTGTGAGCCAACATTTCTGCCTCTCGGTCATGTTTTCAATTTTCCTCACAGCCAAATGTCCAATTTTGTGGCATAATGCCTGACTACACAATAAATAAAGGCACTTAGCTCCACTTTTTTTCAAGTATCGGAAGAAAAAAAAAATTGTTTGGGAAATTGCCCTAGGATTTGCCTTAAATTTGCTGAAATCCTAAGATTGTAGGATCCCGTATTTTCTGCAAATCATGGTTAATGCCACTAGCTGTTTCCTGGTATATCTGTTCAAAGCAACAAGTAAAATGCATTTCTTTTCTTTGAGCCCTGATCTTTGACTTTATAATTTAAATGTTTTTTCCTTTTCTTTTTGTTTCGATTTCCGTAATGTTATGCATGCATAATGCATTTTGACACATGCGACAGACCAATGTGTCTTGAAGACAAGACAGGGGTTCATTGTCATTGTATTCGAGCCAAAATTTTTTTTCTCTTTGCGCCTCCCTCATAGAGAATACTTTATGTTTTCAACAAGTCTTAAACTTCACAATTAGAAGTTTTCACAAAAGTCGTCAAGGGTGCAATTGTTCTCGACAGCGCAATCGTGACCAAATTGTGGACTTGCCCTAAAAATTGTGGAGGCTGAGAGATTTTCTTTTTCAGTTTTCAGATTTTCAACTCTCATGGAATAATGCCAATTTGGCACACATTCTAAAATTAACGAAAAATTCAACAAAACTTTGGTGAGCGAGTTGTGTTGACCTCTTTGCGAAAACCATATGCGTTGCAGAAAATTGAGGAGGCTTGAAACAATTTGCATACTCTGAAATTTGTGCAGGACTGAAAAGAAAAATGAAAATTAGTACCTTGTTCCATAAATAAAATACTAATTCTGATTTTCGCATCAGCTCTCTTTTTGAAGCAGCTCTGTGTACTCAGTCGATAGCTAATCAAGTTTGGGTTTACTCCATTATTTCAAATTAAATGAAAATATCAGCAGTATTAAGATCAACAAAATATAAAAAGAATCTTCTGACCAAAAAAGAGTCTACTCACTTCAAAAAGCCAGCTATGAATGGGAGGTGGGAGTCCTCCCCAACATCTTTCTGTCTCACATACTGACGGCATATCAAACTGAAAAAAAATTGACAAGCTGAGTTTTAATGCTTTCAAATGTTTAGAAATAGTCAATATACTGTGGAACAGTTATCCTCCGTTTTTTATTATTTTAATACCTTACGGCAGCAATGTATTAATATGTTTCTATTCTATATTGACTCTGTGCCATGCAAGATCAGAACTCACTGAGAGCCAAATGCCGCAAGGAAACACTTAATTGATTGATTTGATTTTAATTTGTTTCGTTTATCAATACTACCTAGTGATTTTAATGATCAGTTCCACGACTCATTTCTAATTTTATCTCTGTAATGTTCAATAGTTTTCTGATCAGTTATATTCATACTGACAATTAACTTAAAGAAAGAAGGCCCCTTCTAGATGAACAACATCATGTAAATTTACATGTTTTTCTTCAATCAAATACGCAACAAGAGAGATTCCACTGTCGAAGTAAACACATCCAATTTGGTTTATTTCTCCTGTTTACTGAAAATTACTCAATGGAACTTCTTGAGACCGCTCATCTTCGCAGTATTGGGCGAAATGTTGGGCATTCACATTCACAAGTAATTGGGTAATTGGAACAGAGTCTAACCACTCGACCACTTGGCATCGGGTAATTCCATTTTCAAACGATCCCGAATAGTTGCCTTCCACATTGCACTCAAAATAATTTTCAAAATTTAAAACCTCTCAGGCATAAGAAATTACTTGTAAAGCGACATGTCAATGGCCAAAGTGCGAAACCTTGTCTTTCCTTTTGCGACATAGGAGACTTTTTGTCATACTTTATTTTTTCTGCGGAAAACTAGTCAGCATAATTTCTTGAAAATTTCCTGGATTTTTCTTCTCTGTTAGCAGAATAATCAGCGCAAATTTTAAGATATAAAGTTTGCCTCTTCCTTGTTGAAAAAATAAAGTAGGAGTGGAGAGTTTGAAACACAGCAACAGAGATAGTTATTTTGTACTTTGGCCATCCATATGACTGTCTCAAGGAAGTACTTCAAAATATCAAAAATAGAATTGCAATATTTTCAGTTGATTGCGCACTGTTAAATATACTACTAGCTGACATGGCTGGATTGAGGTTACATGATTAAAAGTTAATCTTGCCTACTCTCCACAAATGAATGATGTTCCATCAATGAATAAAGGCTAAATAATAATCCATTGAACAACAATAGTCTCACCCTCCTGAAAGGAACTGCAGCAAAGTGCAGAATGATGCAGCTACAGCCAGCAACTCTTTTACATTCGACATGATTCATTCGATGTGAAAAAATGATCTAGAACAAAAGAGGTAGGTATGATTATTGTAGTGCTTTGGATTCCTTTTAAAATTAGTTTCACAAAAGTGCAAGGAACTGGATAAAGTAAAAGCAAACACAGACATTATCGTCTTGTAAGTGGTTAGCAGTGGTTGTAACCAATTCTTTCACTGAATCTTGAAAAAGGAGATTGAACATTTTTGCATCTTCTGCGGGCCAATTTATGAAAATCTGTGTTTGTCGGGGGGACATGGGTTAAACAGCGCAGCAGGATTGGTCAGCTAGATCTTATTGCTATTTTGGGGTGCCTTTGTTAGGTGGAATTCATGACGTACTGTGGGAAACTCAAGAGGTGCCTTTAGCTTGTCATGAATTTCACCTAACAAAGGCACAACAAAGCAGCTATAAGACATAGCCGACCAATCACACTCTGCCATTTAACCTGTGTTACCTATGTCCCCCCAAGAAACACAAAATTTCAATTATAAGCCCGCAGTGCACATCATGTTAAAGTTTGAAGCAAAATTCAAAAGACCAATCGAGAGAGTAAGTTGAGTGCGTTTGTCACTTGCAAAACAGTGGCAGCATGAGTATGGGGCGACTACCCTCCCCCAAAGTTTTCAAGGAGTTTTCATTTGAATGAAATATTTTACCAAGAAAACGACCGAAAATCGCAATTTAGGCGTAAGTACCTAATTTGTAAAATTTTTTTGGGGAGGAGTGGTGGAAAATTGAGGGGGAAAATTCCCAAAATCTAAAAGGAAGAAAGTTCAACTGAAAATTATTATGTTTGCTCTGGATGCAAATTAAATAAATGGAAGTGTACCTGTCATTTTAAACATTATACTTTCACTTGGAGAGTTGATAGATCGACACTTTTTTGGAAATCGGGCAAATTCAGTGACGTGACAATTGTCTCTGCGTGACATAAAAAGCAAATTTCTCTGACTCAGATTTTGATTTCGAGTAAACGAAACGAGGTTATGTTGACTAACAAAAACTAGATCTCGCCAATCAGAAGTCTATCCGGATAAATTCCTTCTCTGATTGGTAGATACATCTTGTCTGCAACTTCGGCGGGAAAAGCTAAATATCAATGATGAAATACAGAAATGCTTATCTAGGAATGCGCGCGGCAATGCGGCGTTGCAGATGACCTATCTAACTTTATTCTCTACTCGGAAAACTAATGAAAGTCACAACATAGAAGCCTTTTAAGCTCTATTATTCGATGCCGCAATTATTCTAACGCGAGTTTGAATAATCGTGTCAAACACAGTGCGGCCGGCGTTAAACGTACATTAGCGCCTGCAAGACTTGAGAAATACTTCACGCATTGCGCTAAACAGTGTGGTTGGCGCGTAGCCCATATCAGCGCCTACAAGACTGCGTGAATACTTCTAGCATTGCGCCAAACGCAGTGCAGTCGGTCTCGACGCATATTAGCGCTTACAAGACTGTAAGAATGCTGTAGAACTTCGTGTAAACATTCTTGACTTTTTGCTCCAGTTTTACGACTATTTTGGGAAAATATGTATCCTCATTGTTACGATGCAAAAACTCTGATGATATTTAATTTTTTTTTGGTTACATTAAAAGAAAAAAGAACGAACGTAAATATAGCGTAAAAATTTTGATAATTTTATTTGAGATCATTTAGGTATAAATTCACGGAAACTTTCCAGAAAAACTGTATGGAGCGTTTTAAAAATAAAACATAAAAGTGGTGCATAACGTTACAATCCGAGATAAATAAGCTTTCTTTCGGGTGCACCGTCGGGTTTTGAATCCGCTCTCATCTCTTATAAAATTTGAATATAGTGGTTCTACGATTTCCTACGTGTTGTTTTTTTCCAGTGGTTGGTGGCCGTGTAGCGGCCACAGGCCCCAGTTCACTTTTTAAACATATATGAAAGCTCTCTGGGCCATTCCTGCTGAGAGGGCTATCTATCGAAGAGAGACATGCCCGTAAGTGAAGAGGGAATAAACAGTTTTCTGCGATGTATGTAGTTATCTGCCACAAACTACCAAGGTTGTCAGATTAACGCCTCCTCGTTGAATATTGAATATTCGCGCAAACATGTGAGGTTCCAGTACCAAAAAATCCTTGTAGCCTATGCAGCTCCAAAAAGATAAAAAAGGGGCATTTGCGCAATCCTATCGCATCCACTACGAGACGATGCAACGTAGGTGCAGTATGTTCCCATTGAAGCCATCGAAATGATCTCTCGGGTTAAAATTTGCGAATTCCATCGAAATGTCCGAGACCGATGTAGGAACAAGAGAAACACCAGTTCAAAGATAGAGACGTCCTTATTCTCTTTATCTCGATGATTCCCTCGCCCAAAAGTAGCTCAGGTTGCAATATATCTCAATCGCATAACAAAGTTATTGATATTGCATCGAAGTGTGGTATAATATGTTGCCTATCTACCAATTGAAGGGACTCCACTTACAATGAGATTTATTGCAATAAAATTGAAATAAGTTGCACTTTTTTTTTGCATATAAATTGAATACCCCACTCACACATGGAGCCCATTTTTTTGATCATTTATAAATTGGCACTAACTGAGCAAATGATATAAAAATATTGCAACTTTATCTGAAAATCGTTTCAATATTTTCTTTGCATCGTGCTCCTTGGGTCAGACCACGAGGCATCAGTAAAGTTTATCGCACTTCGATGGCCACAGTACGAAATCACGTATCTCCATTTTAAGACGTTGCGGATTTCCTGCGTCTTTATTCTCCGTGTATATCTAGTTAGGCAGCAGTCACCCATCGTCTTCAACTTTTTAGGGGAGTTTTTTATAATTGGGCCGGGGTGGCTACCACCACCTAGAATTGTTTCTTTGTAAAACCAGTCAACTTAATTTCTTAAAACTTAGGTGATATTTCGTCTTTGTCAGCAGAATATTCGATCTGTGCTGCCGTGGGAAAACGCCGTATGAGAATTCCGACGTTGCCAGACTTCCTTCAGTGAAAACCGCATCTACTGGGATAATTTTG
Source organism: Bemisia tabaci (assembly GCF_918797505.1). Classification (NCBI taxonomy): domain Eukaryota; kingdom Metazoa; phylum Arthropoda; class Insecta; order Hemiptera; family Aleyrodidae; genus Bemisia; species Bemisia tabaci. Next base: position 34,343,050 of record NC_092802.1, on the reverse strand, counting down.
ATTTTTTTTCTCCAAATCCTTCAGATAATTTTGTTCGCATTTTGATCTAAAATATCCGACAATTTCAAGGGAAAATATGAAATACTTTCCTCAAAAATACATATTTTATCCGGGGAAATTTGGTACCTAGCTCTCAAGTGTTAATATGGCGGTTTTCCTTAGCATGGCAGTGTACGATTTTGAAGCTTAAGGTAAAGTTGGCTTTTTTTCTTTTAAAAAAAATTAATTGGAGCGGAAATTTTGAAACATCGCAATGGAAATACGCACTTTGGATATCGACTAACTTACCTACGTGTGAGGAAATGTGCTCCAGAAATTGCGACGAGGGCCCACGGCACTGAGTAAAATCTCCGCGGAAAGTAAATTCAATGAAATGAGAAAATGTCACGCCATCTCACAAAGTTTGCGTCCAGACTACCGTCACAATTACTTCGTTACAGAGGGTCGAGGAAAATTCCGATGGCAAGGTGGAAAAACAGAATCTCGAAGAAGAAGCCGAAAATTCACCGAAGCCCCCATCGAACGGGTGAAATTTGACATACTCGAGACTGAATCTCTCCGAAAAATGCAAAATCCTAATCAGTAGAGTGACACTAGATTACGGAATAGGCTCCTCCCAAAACGAGAGAGACCCATTATTTCCCTGTCCGCGAAACTCGAACGATGATTTTCCCGGCGGAAAAATAATACCCGATGAAACGAGCGCTGAAAGCTGCGCGGTCTTCCAAGCGTGACAGCCAGCGTTAGACACGTATTGAATGGGACAATCCTTCGGGATCGGAGGAAGGGGGAAAATGGAGCAGTAATAGCGACATTAAACACAAAGTTTACACGTCAAAATTGTTTATCTTCTTTACGTACTAAGAGCGGCGATGCCGAGTGGCAGGAGAAACTTGAACTTCGGAGGTGTCTTCCAGGTTGACGCATACTGCCGTGCTAAGGAAGAACGCCTATGAGCCTTCAGAGGTTGCCATGTTTTCTATGACAAAAACGTTACTGGAAAAATTGCGAATTTTTCTCTTCAAAATTTTCCGATATAGTTTTGTTCGCAATTAAATCTAAAATCTCTGAAAATTTCAAGGAAAAATATTTATCTACGACTTTTCTTTAGAAATACGTGTTTTATCTACCTTTGGCAACTCTCGCAAACATTCACACGGCGCTCTTCCTTAGCATGGCAGCATAAATGTCTAAAGCGAATCGAAATAGGCAAAGACGGAGGGTGCTTCATGCAATTTTCTTTCCATCGTTCATTTCGTGAGCACAATTGAGAAGAAGAGAAACCAAATTTTTGCGACAATTTCGCAAGTGGGTAAAATGAAGCGTATGCATCGCACAGAGGTGTTTGCACTGCTAATGAGATCAGGTTGTCTGAGAAACGAAGAATACAATTTTAAGATAACACGCATCCTCTATTACCGATGAAGGATATTATCCATATTATCCTTGTCCAAATAATGTTGTCAAGATGTCAACGTTCGAGGAACATTATGCCTCCCCAAGTAAGACTTAAATGTTAAAATTAGTGCCACTGCATCGGAGTAGGCTATGTTGCTTATCTGCTGATTGAAGGAGCACTTCTTGCCGAAATCCATTGCAATAAAATTGAAATAAGTTGCAATCATTCCTTATTGCCTTGAAAACAGTAAATCGACCATGAACCACCTGAATCACGTATCTCGTTTGTGGCTTTTAAAAATCTCCGCTCCTTTTTTTATTTTTTGACAACTCAACATTATTCCTTCAAGTTTTCTAAGAATTTTCTTCGCACGTAAGAGACGAATCATGGAGGTTTTCAACAGTTGCCGTTGAGTAGTTTTCCATGGGAAAAATGAAGTATAGGAAGTCTGCAACGTTGCAAACCGAGGTAGGTACTTGATTAGGGAGTTTCAATGTAGCTATGATCCTTTTTTTACGAAACTGATTATATTGACCTTTTAAACTCGTCATTTACTGACCAAATACTACACCATGTAAAAATATTGCAGCTTCATGGTAAAAAAAAAAAAAAAAATCGCTATTTTATTGCAATGAATCACAATTTTATTTCAATTTTCCATCGCACATAGTACGACTGGGGCCTCACGCCCAAGTAGAACGGTGCATAAAAAATATCGCAATAATTTTGCATTAAGATGCAGCAAAATTGCAATTTTTTCCATGGAATTAAAATAGTTTTACATCATATTGTCAATGAATGCCGATTATGAGACCAATTAATTTAGCTCCATATGTCAGAAAAGTAGGCAAGATGCTATGCAAAAAAAGCTAATGCAATAAATTTCAGTGCCAAAGAATAAGCCTCTTCAATAATTAGTGAATAGACAACATACGGTACAAAATATGCAGCAATAACTTTACCGCTTGATTCCGATTAATTTCAACCTTTGCTGCGTGAATAGCAGAGATTTCAGGAAAAAGCTAGTAAAACATAAAGATACCCAACTAAAAAGTATAGCGGCATTGACGTGTTGCTGTTGATGTAAAGGGTCGGCTGTCAATGCCAGGATAGTCAAAACGCCTTCACTTCTGTGCGTATGCAACATGGACATCCATAGAGCCCGAATAGTTGCATCCAGGCTTGATCCAGGCGCGCATACGGCGATCAACAGCCAACAGCAACAAGAGTGAAAAGAGGTTAGGAAATTGTTTTGTTTTTGTTGTGAGAGTGCCCGAACATTACACATTACTAATAGCATTGTGCAAATGCGGAGAAGAAATAAAAGACTAATCCCAAGTTAGTCAATTGATTTTCAGCTGTTGTCGCAATAAATAATTCTGCCTGTAAGTTTTAGCATTTAAGTATCATTATTATCAAGCACGATTATTTCCATTGTATCCGTTCGTAATTCATCATTTTTTTGCTGGGCATTTTTTTACATAATAAAATAAGTAATAGTACATACCTCAGTAGGTTTACATACGTATGCGATGAATTTACAATATCATTTTCTTATTCGTTTAAGTTCTATTCCTGGAGCCTATAATGGGACGAGCATATGGAGGAACCTTCTGACTGCTTATGTGGGCCAAGTCAACTGCCATTGAGGGAAGATTATCTCTCTAAATAATCGTAGAACTTTTTAGTTCAGGGTTGTCACTCTTACTAAGTAATCCTCCTTAACATTATCGAAAATCATCGCTCTCGACCAGCTCCCAACTCTGCTGTCGGACTGGCCAGAGGTTTGTTTACTTATCTGGAGTCGTAGATCCTAGTGTAAGTAGCATATTTTAATCCAACAAATTTGGAAGAGTCACTTTTGAGTGTCCATCCTAATTTGTAAGCTGAGATAATTTACAATTAATCTTATGGAATTGAGTATCGTGTAATAATCATTAATAGGTATAGAAAAAATCATAGAAAGAAAAGAAAAATGGCTTCATTCTTTCCTTTCTTTTTCAGATAACTTCTAGTTCTTGCCTGCATTCAGCGAAAATGACAAGCATGCCTGAGAAGAGCTTAACAGTTGACACCAAACCGTCTAGAAGGAAAAAAGTCATAAATTATGTAATTTCTGATTCGGAGTCTGATTTAGAAAATGATGTAGAAATGGGGACAAATCCACCGCAAGAGGAGTCTAATACCATCTCTGTAAAACCCACAAGGAAAAGGAAAGTGGTTAAAGAAGAATCTGATGTAGAACTACTGTCAGATGAGGATCCAACTTTTGAACCTTCCACGAAAAAGTTTAAAACAGCAGTGAAAAATGCAAGTAAGTATGATCTTTAAGTATTTTTTTCATTGAGCTAAGGCTCAGATATAAGCTACTGAATTATTTTCAGGTCGTTTAAAATTTTCTAAATACTATTCAAAATATCTAAAACTTTGCGTTGGGACCTGTCACAGCTGTTGACTGCCTGGATATCATCAGCAGCTGATGGAGTTGCTTCATCCCGCCGTTTCAGGTAGGAAAGTGGAGCGACTGCATGTCTGCCTATTTATTCCCATATCAACTTCATCCAGAGGTTTTACAACTAAGAGAGAAAGTCGATCATTTCGACGGTGTAAGTTGTGAATCGCACAACTCGGTTTGCGACGTCGCAGACCTCCTGTCATACCTATTTTCTTTTTTAAACCGAAAACCACTCAACAGCAATTCGTTAAAACTGCCATGATTTTTCTTCTCTGTGCCAAGAAAATTCTGCAAAAACTTCAAGGAATGATGTCAATTTGTTCTTCCTTAAAAAAGTAACATAGAGGCGGAGATTGTCAGACAACGCAAACGAGATACGTGATTGCAGCATTTAGGTGTCAGAAGTCATATTAATTCCCCTTTTTTTGCTGCTGAAGCTGAAAATTACTTTATTTTCTTCCTTCTATCACATATCTACCAATTTCTTGGAAAGTTGATTTGTTTCAAAGAGATGTGCTATTTTAGCTGGAAATTCAAATAAAAAGCACCCATATACGTAGAGGCATGGGTTAACATCAACCGATGTGGCAGAAATTTGACAACGAATATTTTTTGGTCAAATAGATCTAGTCCTAGGGGTAAGACCAAAGTGAATTCTACTTAAACATCTTCCCATGTTCAATAGAGCCTTCCTAGTGAATCACTCGATGTGGGCTGAAAAAAATTGCGGCCTTCTCACAAAGCCTGGGGACATTTAAGGCCTCCTGTCAAAATTTTGTCTTTGCCATTGATCCAGGTTTTTACTACATAGTCATCTGAGCCTTGAATTCTCTTAGCATTATATTTTAATTTTTCTCTTTTGGTTAATAGTACATCATGAATATTCTGTCTTATCAAACTTTGATTTCTGAGCAGACAAAATTAAAAAAGAAGCCAAGTCCTCATGTTCAGGAGCGACTGCCAGTGAACAAAAGCAAAAGCCAAATGTAAAAAAGAAAGGAGAAAATGAAGAAGAAAAGCAACTCAAGTCAGCTACTGTGAAAAAGTTAGCCGATTCGCAGAAAAAGAAGGCAGCACCAAAGTCCGCACACCAGGTAGTCACATTTCTGTCATCTTCCATCTCTAGTTTTCGAATGAAAGAATTAAGTCTAAGGCCTGGCAAGTCGACAGACATCATCGCAAGATGTATTTCTAATGCATATCAGCAAGATCATGGTTTTTTTTTTTTTTTTTTTTTTTTTTTTTTTTTTTTTTTGTGTAAAGAGATACGAGGAGCTGTAAGTTTAATTATAGGTTGCAAGACATTCTTTACCTCTAAGGCAAAAAAGGAAGTTGCCTTAAATGTGGGATTTAAATCCTACTTTTATCAGATATCCATCAGGTAACTGTTATCTTCATCAGATATCGTTATTGGACATCCACTATCAGAAGACCTTTGATTGTCCCAAATTTTCGAAAAGAGTAGAGTCTTAAACTCCACCTCCGGCCTGAGTTATCCTAGAATTCCAATATTATGTCTGGGATTCCAGTCTCCCTTTCTTTGCTTGAATGTGTTTTAAGGGTCTCAAAAATTTGAAACCTTGTCCCCGCAGTTTCTAGGCCCAGTCAACAGTAAATTGAAATGCTGATTATTTATCTACCTCCATCCCAACTTCAATTGATGAATTGATTGTATGGCCTCCTTTTATAATTTGATACCAAAGAAGTGTGGAGGTGGTTTTTTATCATAATTGCTTTTGCCCCTCTGTTATCACTAATGGATGATTTACAAAAGAAAGTGAGAAGGTAAGGTAGGTTTTGAAAAACAAGGTGCGTAATATATGTGTCAGAGTAGCCAAATATTACTGAGATAAAAATCTATTGAATTTGATGACTTAAATTGCTTTTTAGACACATAACCTCCGTTCGAGTCTTGTGCATCGAGTCTAGTTGTTCTCAAACTGTGCTTTTTTAAGGGTTTGAATCAACGAATACTAGAATGTTATCTTTACCTAAATTTTTATCTGGATCTCTTGTGAAGTTTATAGTTGATGGTCGAGGTCTCTATTTTTTCAGCTTCCTATGTACTATTGCTTCGAAGGACATTCCTCAGGTACTCACCTTAGATGAATGGATTTCAAAACTTTTTTCTAGCCTGCACCTATCTCTCGTAAATTCGCATTGACCGAAGAAAATCCTGTTTTTACGGGTAAACTTCTACTCTTGAAAAGCCTCATGTGATTGGAAAAAATAGATGGCATTTGCAACTTCAGCGTTAAAAATCCAATGGGAACCAACCTCTCCGATCCTAGCTAATGAAATTCAATTATTTAATTATTTGTTTTGCAGGACTCTGCTTCATTGTGGCATCCTGCGACAGAAATTGCCTCCCAATTGAATCTTGATTTAGACGTGTCTTTTACCATTACTCGCTTGTTTGAGGAAGGGAACACAATCCCGTTCCTAGCTAGATATCGGCGAAATTTGATTGGAGACTGTGATGCTGAAAAATTGAGATCTGTGAAAGCCATGCATGATTATTTAAAGTATGAAGTATTTATTTATGAGTTTTTTTTTTTTTTTTTTAAAGTTGGTAATTAAAGCTAGTAAATGGTGAATTCAATTGTAATCAAGGATATCCATCAGGAGAGAGATTAGACATTAATTTTAAAGTGATAAGAAAAAAATAGTAATCTAGGAGTTCTTTGATTGGAAGGTGAACTATTTAAATTTTAAATGTAAGAAAAATGCGTGTCTTAACGTTTTGATTCAAGTGTTCATATGATTAGTGTTTCTTTGTGCAATTTATCACCTTGCCTTGCTAGGGGGTTTCAGAATGTATCAATTTTCAAAAATTGTTGCTCCAAGAGCCACAATCATATCTATGAATTTAAAAAAAAGTTGTGTACGAAATTTCATCAGAATCGTTTTATTCGTGTGTGTTTTGATTCTGGTTGAATGGCTGGCCCCTCATATTGTCTGTGCCAATTCTTTCATTCTGTTTTACTTAGAATTTAGTAACACACAATTAACTAAAAACAATCCACAACCACTGAAAAGGCCTAGCTCTGCAAGAACAGAAAATGACGCCAATTCATCATCATCATCTAATTTACTAAGTTTCTGTGAAAGATAATATTGTAAGCAACTTCTTTCATTTTTCAGACAAGTACAAGTTAGAGCTGCAGCTGTTGTCAAACTGATTGAAAAAAAGAATAAACTCCCTCCGGAAACAAGAAATGTCATTTTGAATGCTCGCAGTCTAGAAGAAGTAGAGTTTCTTGTAAGTATATCTGAACAATCTTATGTAGTCTGAAGACGCAGTTCACTTGTTCTTTTAGGAGTTTCGAGGTTTTCCCTAGTTTATTTCTGACATTGGGATGATTGATTGTCTTTTGTCAGTCATTTAGTGTTTATTTCATTATACTTTCTGACATTATAATTGTTTCCCATCATGGGTTTTTTTCAGTATTCACCATACAAAGCTGATGGAAGAGTCACAAAAGCTCAAAAAGCAAGGAAACTTGGGTTAGAGCCATTTGCTGTCGCTGTTCTAGAAGGAACGCCGAATGCAACTTATGAGCATCTCACAAACTTCATCAGACCTGAATTACCCTCCAACAAAGAGGTTCTTGAAGGTGTTCAACACATTATTGCAGATGTCATCAGTAAGAATAAGGCGATAATTGATGAACTAAGGGAATTGTAAGTTTTTTGTGGGTCTTCGATTTGTACAATGTATTTACTATACTTAAAGAATGGACAACCATATTTAAAAAAAAACAGTGATTGAAATAGTAATCTGTATGTATTTAAAGTTGTTCCTTTTGTGTCTATTTTAGTAGCTCTGACAAAAGGTGATCATTGCAGCTTTTTTTAAAAATTCTTACGAACTTTCAAGTATCTTTTTTGCACATGTACCTATGATTACATTGTATTCGAGGTTTGGCGGTGCAAAAATTTATATTAAGTGGGTCCTGAAATACATTTTATCTTGTCTTGGATTAATTTGATCAATGTAATGTCCTATGAAAATCACGCTGAACACATTAGGAAAGACTGAACTCTATACTTTTTCCGAATTTATGGAGTCTGCAACCAGATTTCCTTAGTTACCAGTATTGAAGTTTTCCCCAAGAGAGATGCAAGAAAAACCACTGCACATTCCATGCTTTGACTTTTTTTTTTTTTCTTAGCAGATCGACATTTTAAGTAGTTCTCTCTTCAAACTTCGCTTTTTGAATCTTAAACTTCAACGGTTCTAGCTACAGGTTGGTTTTAAATTGTTGGACGGTTTGTCCCAAACGTTCTTGAAAGCTGATGTACACTATGTAACATGCCTTCATGCTCTAGATAACTCAACTTTGACTTTTTGTAGGCTAAGATCTTTTCCTGGAGGGACATGTGTCTTGTCTAAATTGGGTTTGAGGCTGCTTGTGCCAAAGGAATTTACTAATTATTTTATTTCAGAGTTTGTACCCTCCTAACCTAAGTGATGTATGTTTAGTAATGTTTCCTGTTCTTTTCCTTTTCAGACAAGGTCGTTCTAGAATTTTTATTCAATGCTCCGAAACAAAAAAGACTAAGGACAGTGACAAAAAAGGAAAAGGAAACGTAGATGATCGGGAACGTATTAAATATCAGAATTTTTTCAACTTTAATCGTGATGTTCAGCATGTTCAACCTCATCAGGTATTTAATTTTTGAACAAGTAAAACCAGTAGTATTTACCAGTAATATCCTGAGAAAATTATTAATTATTGAGAATGAAGTGTCAGAGGGTTAAGCTAATACAGGTGAAACAGGGTCTGCGACTTAAGCATCAATGTCTCTGTCCAAGAACAGTAATACAAATAATATTGACAATGAAACTACCAGACCTCGTATTTTTTTTGCGGTGTTCAAAAATCACTGCTCCCATTTTACTGTTTTTTAAAGGAGAACAAATCAATATTATTCCCTGAAGTTTTCACAGAGTTTTTCTTGCTCAGAGTAAGAAAATTATAGAAGTGTTAAAAAATTGACAGAGTTGTATTCCATTTAAAAATAAAGTATGACAGGAAGTCTGTAATGTTGCAAACTGAGATACGTTATCTGGTAGTTTCACCATTGATTTACAAAATCTACATTTATATACACAGGAGACATGAACAGGTGAGCCGAAGCCTGATTTCTAAATCTAAATCTGGCTCTGTCGGCAAGATAAGACAAAACAAAACCCTATCGGTGCTGTGTAATACATTGATCCTCAATGTTTTGTCGTGCTGATATAAATTTCAGCAATGAATTCGCTGAGCTCTGAATACATTTCTTAAACATTGGCCACCAGGGATTAAGTATTTCAGTGAAACTTGTAGGTTTTTTCAAACTTTAAATCTCCAAGAGCGTTTGAAGAGAGTTGCAAAAAAACAAGTGTGTAGCACTTGTAGTAAAATTCTCATTTTCCCAAACCTTAGTTTATGCATGCTGTGTCTCTAATTTGAAATCAGATAATTTTTTAAACAATAATCTGTTGATTGTCCCTCTTTTTTTTTTCAATTTCAGATACTAGCAATCAATAGAGCTGAAAATTTGAAATTTCTGTCGGTCAAGATTGTTCTACCCGATGACTTTTTATGCAATAGGTTGTTCAGGGTTTGTGAAAACATTTGGTTGCGGAATAATACCAGTAATCAGCTAAGGAAAAGTCTCATTAATGACAGTTTCACAGATGCCTATAATCGATTAAGTAAGTTACTTTTAAAGTTACTCAGGCATTTTTCAGGAGTAAATGTACACTTTAATCGATGTTGAGTAATTTTGGAAAGATCTGAGGTGTTGTTTGATTTGTTCTGCACATGTTTTTGATTTAAAGAAATAGGGGGAGATGAAGAAAGCACTTTCTTTCTAGTATCATTAGGAGTATTCTATTTTTTGTCCTAACAGCAGTCTTGTATTCACAAACTTCATTTATCTTGAGTCCAGGCTTGGATAAAGAGAACTGAGATATCCAAGGTCCTAAAATCCTGACACGTAGTCAACATTTTGACAAAAATCCTTTCTATAATCTTTAAAATTCAATCAGTAACAATTCAGTTGTCTGTGGCGCCTTATTCTTTAGTTCTAATGCTTTAATTTTAAAATTCATTCATCTGTTATCAATCTATTTTTTGAAAATGTGAACATTGTGATTCGAAACGCTTGTCCTTATGTATCTTTGTGCGTTCTTGTCTGTACTTCACTTTTCATTTTATGGGCTTTGTAGGAAGCAATCTGTACTCGTGACTAAAATGCCCTATTTTATTTACAGTGGCACCTTATCTGAAGAGGAATGTGAGGTCGAAGTTAAATTTAAAAGCACAGCAAGAAGCCATTGTTGTATTTGCTACCAATTTGAAGAACTTACTCCTCTCACCTCCATTGAGAGGAAAAAAGATTTTAGCGGTAGATCCAGGTAAGGAAATCAGAAGTTGATGTCTTTCAGACTGATACAAAATGTGAATTTGGGTCATAAGTATATTAATGCCCTAGAATTGGCCAACGATCACCAAGCATTTAGTTCTGTGATTATAGAAGATTATGACGTTTTCTAGATGATCAATCTTTGCGATCGGTTTGAAGGAGTTAATTTTCTTGATCATTTCTTGTTTCTGCTCTCATAACTGGGGACCATAAAATATACCCAGTTCCCAGTAAAAAGTAAGGTGAGCCCTCTAAACTTAAGACTAATATGTCAGTTCTTCATAAAAGTGAATTTGCGCCATTTTTGGAATTGGTCCAGTCCTTAAATATGAGTCGTAAATATTTGTTTAGTTTTCCAGCATTTTGGAAACTAAAACATGAGCCCCAAAAACTCATAACTTGATGATACCCAATCATGTGATACTATTTTGAAATCTCTCATTATGCTACCAACGCACCCACAGAATGCGTCTGTACTCTTTGATGGGATTGTTTATTTTCAAGTAATGAATTTGCTAATATCTCACTTATGAGCCACTTTGCATTCTCATCATGTCGTCCTGAAGTTTTTTCTGGAGGACTTGCAACATAAGGAGTTGATAGGACATCATTGTTTGATTGAGTGTTTTAAGTGTCAGAGACATCTGCTCCAAGAGGATTGAGACCCATCATGCACAAACTCTTCTCTCCGCAAATTTAAACAAGATTTTTTCATTGTCATTCTAAGAAACCGCAGAAATTAGGCTAATTATATGTAGCAGTTGGCATGAAACAATCAAAGCCGTCAATCTTAAATCATATAAATATAGGTTGTATAAAATTTGATAAGTCTTTAGTTATACCCAATTGATTTCTTCTTTTGGCTTCGTATCGAGAAATAATCCCAGCTTTATCTTCAAGTGTTGATTAACAAAATCCTTAATGTGTTGTTTTCCTTGCAGGTTTTACTCATGGTTGCAAATTTGCATTCATTGATGCCACTGGAGCAGTTCTGCATTTGGAAACATTGTATCTAAATAATCGTAATGGGAAACAAGCATTAAATGATAGTGATGTTAGGAAATTAAGAAAATTAATGGTAGAGTTCAAGTAAGTAAAAAAATCCTAATTACATATTCATGCGGAAAACCCCAACCTCCTCCCTCCTTCTTTCATGAGAAAGTGAGCTGTATCTAAAGTTCACATGTGGAAATTTTCTCCAATTCAAGGAAGACATGTCTTCTCATTTTTAGAAATTCTTTACTAATTTGAAGATTATTTTTTCCCTCCCTAACGCATTTGAGATTGCGATAGAAGGCTTCTCTTAATCAACTATTTATTTTGGCCTGTTTTACGATATGGATTCAATACTAATTTGTTTTGTCCGGAGAGGTACTATTTAGTAGTTACCGACAGTTATGAAAATGCTTGTCTCCGGTGGGGTGTTTCAATATCTTCTTTCCTTTTTTTATTCTTTGAAAGGAGACCAAACCAACTTCATTGCATTCATGGCCTGAAATTTTCACCGAATATTCTTCATATAGAGGAGAAAAATCACGGAAGTTTCTAAGGAATACGCTCAGTAGTGCTCCATGTAGAAAATAAAGAATGGCAGGAAGTCTGAAATGATGTAAACCGAGACAATATATTTCTGCAGTTTCACTATCGTTATGCACCACCGAATTTGATGTCGTTAGGCACTAAATTTCAGGCATATGTTTTAAGTTGTTTTAACACACGCATTAAGACTTTTCATTAATAAATCTTATCATTAGTTTTTGTGGTAGTCATTTTTGCAAGATACTTCCTCGTTCCCTCTTCTTCTTACTACCTCTTCAAATAATGGTGTGTATTTTTCAACAGCTGTGATACTGTAGGAATAGGTAATGGTAAAGGATGTCGGGAAATTGAAGCTCATCTGGGCAAGCTTATCAAAGAAGGTTTCTTCGCACCAGAGCTAGATGTAAGCTACACCATAGTCAACGAGCAAGGTGCCTCAATTTACAGCGTTAGTGAAGAAGCAAAACAAGAATTTCCAGACACGGATCCAAATTTAGTCAGTGCAGGTTTGTTATCAGTTTTTTTCAAGCTCTGTTTTTTATATGGTCAGTACGTACGTCCATTTTTATTCTACAAACTTCAGAAGTCTATGGTTTTAATTACAATTTGCTCTTCTACAAAAATTACCATTTCCATAAAGTCCAATTCACACGGTTTAGCTTCTCATTCAACTTTTCTCCTGCTATTCTTGAAAACTTGGTTGATACTGACAAAAAAACACAGCAAGTTGAAATGAAATCTTCCAATCGACATTAGCTGATACTGTATCTTCAACTAAAAGCTGACGGAGATACCTCAACTCCATTTGACGATATCACTTGGCAACAGCAATTTAATGAAATTCTGTCGCCCTTAGTTTTCTATTTCGTGGATGAAAAGTTAAACCATGTAAATTGGGCTTTAGTCGCTCACAAAGTCTTTTTTTGTACCATTGTATTCCATGAATGTTCTCCCCAATATTTTTCAATTTTAAAATTCTTTTTTCTCCATTTTTTCTTCATTTTTTTCAACTTGGCTGCCGACTTTTTAGCAAAATTTCACCGATTCTGGTTGGCCCAAATTTGAATAGAGCAATTAAGTCAATGAGGTGTCACTAATACACTTACTGAGCATTCTCTTCAGAAATATTACCGCTGAATAATGATATAAGCTCCTTCTCGCTGTCAGAAAAACTGAAACTGCATAGACTTACATGGTTGTAGACGAACTTACCTTTCTTCATTTTTAAATTCTGTTAAAAATGCCCTAATAAATCCCTAGATCCTAAGATTCCACATTTATTTTCTTCCAGTTTCAATCGGTAGAAGACTACAGGATCCGTTAAGTGAGCTGGTCAAAATTGAGCCGAAACATCTCGGTGTAGGCATGTACCAGTTGGATGTGAATGACAAACTTTTGGAATCGACCCTGAATGAAATTGTCATTGAGTGTGTCAGTTTTGTAGGTGTGGATATCAACACTGCATCAATAGCTGTCCTTAGGTAAGATTAAATGTCTAAATTTGGTGAACTATGCTCAGTCAAAATGAATGGGCTTGTAATCAAACCTTCAGCAAGGACGAAGGAAATCTTTGTTCAGATATCATGTTTTGAAGAGCACTCTACTAATCTCATCTTTAGTGGAACTTTATTCGCAGCCAAATTTTTTCATATGTATGAGAAACGATGCACCCCAAATGATCAAATCCAAATTATTACTCAAGCGTTGGCACCCGTATGACAGAATTGCTTCATCATTTCAGCTTAATTGTTCAAATGCAAGCACAAAAAGGGTGTCTCCAAAAAATAATTTGAGTGGAAAAGATTAAATTTTACAAGAATATGTTCTCCTCTAGTTCTTGATCATAATTTCCCTTGGTGTACTGAAAAATCCTTTGTTTTCAGCTCAGCTGTTAATTTAGAATGTCTAATAAAAACATTGATTTTTTGTAGGAAATTATCAGGTCTAAATCAGGCGAGAGCTAGTGAAATTATCGAATGGCGGAAAAAGAATGGAACATTTTTAAATCGCTGCATGTTGAAGGAGGTCAAAGGTATTGGCGACAAAACTTTTGAACAGTGTGCAGGCTTTATTCGGATTGTTCCACAAACAGCAAAATCAGATGGGTAAGTTACCATAATTTTTTCGAGAAGAGTACCTTTATTTCTAACGCAACTTTTTTTTAAGTTTTCATAAAAGTATGTTGAGCCATGAGTTTTCATCCAAAAGAAGAAATCCACGGAAAATTCTCAAAATAATATGTCAGGCATATTTTCAGATTTTAAATAAGCTCCAGGTTTTAAGGACTGACCCACCTTTTTTTGGATGTATAGTGTAACAAACCCTTTTAATGTCATTATTTTGGAATTATTAGAAGATAATCGCACTCAGTTGGATCGCATCTAGCAGAAAGGAACTAGCGCAGTCACAGTATTTTCAAAATCATGCAACTTTCTTTTTTCTTTTAAAAATACTCAATACATGTGCAGTATTGAAATTTAAAAAATTATTTCCCGTTTAAATTAACAAATTTTTGGTGGGAGGAAAAAGCTATTTACTATTCTGTGAGATTTTTTTAGAAAATTATGAAGAAGCAACATTTTTACAACTCTGTAATCAAGCTGCTTCCTTTTTGCTATTTGCGATCCAGCTAATCTGCATGACAAATCCAGGGGTGTAGAAAATGCCAGATCTTGCAATCTTAGGATGAAGAAAAGGGCAAATTTTGGGTCATGAAGCATTTTTGAAGAATGTCTTTTCCATTTTTTTTTTATCCTAGCACTTAGGGAAATAGAACATTTCGCCAAAAGCTGGCATTTTGCCATAAAATCAAACTTTTGGACATGAAATAAATCAGAACTAAGGCTGCAAGGCAAAAATGCCAGTTTGCAGCAGACGGTGAGCATTTCGTAACTTTTTAGTTCAGATTCCAATTTGGGTTGAACTCTACAGTTCTACCAGTTAGACTACATTTTGCGATTAGGAACTACAACTTTTGGCTTGTCTGTAAAAACACTTATGTGCATAGGGGAAATTAATGGCATATATCGAAGGCGTAAGTCTGCAATCACATATCTCGTTTGGGGTGTCTGAAAATCTCTGTCTCTATGTTATTTTTTTAAAGGAGAACAAATTGACATCATTCCTTGAAGTTTAAGCAGAATTTTCTTTGCATAGAGAAGAAAAATCACGGCAGTTTTAAAGAATTGCTGGTGAGAAGTTTTTCGTCTGAAAAATAAAGTATGACAGGAAGTCTGCGATGTCACAAACTAAGTAATGTGATTGCTGACCTACACCGTCGACATGTTGTTTCCATACTGAATCAGAAATTGTAGTCCCTAATTGCAGTTCAGTTGTTCTTCCAAAGTCCTCTCGCTGCTTCCTTTGCCCCTTGCTTTATCTTGTAGCTTTCAAAACTTATTGCTGTTAAATATACAGTATTCTCCCGCTATAACAACTCTTATTATAACGAAAATCTCGCTTTTGCAAAGGAATCCCCCGGTCCCTTGCTGATTCATTATAGCAAGAGAATACTGTATTGCTTAAGTTAATCCGATTATTTTTTTTTTCAGGCCTAAAGGAGGAAAATTAGCTAAGAGTGATCATAAATTAAACCCATTGGACCAAACGCTAATCCACCCTGAGTCGTATCCAGTAGCCCATAAATTTTGCAAGCAGTTAAGTCTAAATCTTGAGGATCTTGGTACAGACAGATTCATCCAGGAAGTTAAAAATGCTGTATCAAAGATAAATATAAAAGACACCGCGGAAAAGTTGGGTGCAGATGTGAAAAACGTCGAACTTATCATCACAGGGCTGACAAAACCATTAGATCACGATCTTCGGGCTGAATTTGCCACGCCATTATTCAAGAAAGGACTCATGTCCATGGAAGATTTAACTGCAGGCACTATTTTGACTGGTAAGTTCCACCTGATATTTTATAACTGAAGCATCAAGAAAAAAGAGAAATGAAGTGGTCATACGCAGAAAATGAACATCTCAATTGCAGTGATCAAAAATTGTATTTTTCAAGGAAGGATGAACTGTGTCAGTATTGGAATTTTCAAAGAATATTTTTCATGCACAAAAGAAAAGAACTAAGAGTTTCTAACAAGTAACATTGATGAATTTTCTAATGATTGGATTTTTAAATAAGGAAAGGCTACTATGTGCCTAAGTCTCCTTTCTCTTGCTCCTTCTGTTCCCAATGGCAAACGAACGGTGAGCAGGGATAAGAAAAGTTCTCAGCTTTCCCACTTTGAAAACCCCTCTCCCTAAATTGTTCAAAGTCATAATCTTTTTTTGCTCGTAATGTACGAATGACTACAAATTTTTGAAAAACTTATGATTTTTACTGCAATTTTGCACCAAAAACTTGATATTCATGCTGATTTTGGCTCTCTCATTTTTAAAGTCTAATATAGGGAGTTCCCATTTTTGCTCCTGAGCATACACGACCCACAAGTAGTGGGGTTGAGGATTTTTGTAGTCCTGACAGTAAGAAAACTACAGCAAATCATTTGATTCTATAAAGTTTAAATTCACAATGCTACTTTTTTAAAAAAGATATTGAAAAATTGAAACAATACGCATTATAAATTGATGGTCTGATAATTAGGGTTCTACCATGTATTTTTTGTTTTTTATTTTTAAAGTTTTTTATTTTTTCTCCTACTAGGCCGGATTACCAATGTGACCAGTTTTGGTTCATTTGTCGATATCGGAGTCAATCAAGATGGTCTAATTCACATCAGTAAATACTCTGGTTTTTCACCTCAACTGGGCAACCGTGTCGAAGTTAAAGTTGAAAATGTTGACGTGGCAAGGAAAAGAATTTCTCTCCTTCTAGTGCGGATTTTGTGAGTTGAGTGACAGTACTTTTTTCCTCATTTCTTTTCACTGATACTCATAATGTGTCTCACTGCTGACTGATGAAGTGTCAATTCCTTTTCAAAATGGACTGATGATGTTAATGATTTAAAACTTAGTCTAATGTATACCCTATCATTATTTTGTTAAAAGTTATCTAGCCTAAAGAAATTTAGTTCGTAAAAATAAAAGCAACCAAGCCTTAAATGTTGAAAAGTTGACTTATTGGCTCTTTATCGTTCAATTTATTTTTATTAGCTCGTCTTATTTAAATTGTCCGATGTGATATTCCAAATTTGTTTATTGGATTCTCTGTGTCCCTATTTATTGTAAAATGTATTTATGCCACCAAGTTCCTTGCATTAAGTTATAATAATGCTTTTAACTAGTCTTTGATTAAAGGCTACCTATCTCTTTTTCTATTGTTCTTCATGTACGATGTAATTTCCTAGAACTCCAAGGATTTTTTTTCTTTCTTTCATAAATATTGAATAAAAACACAGAGCTCATACATTAGGTTTTTTTTTATATTCTTGTAGTTACAAAAGAATTAAAAGTTCTGTCCATCCTTAATTCCATACACATCAGAGAATAGAGGAGAGCATTTTTCTGTGATTTTATAAAACAATATTAAGCTATCAATTTTGTATCATATGTTTAAAATATTCGAGCCCCTTATTTTGTATTCCAGAATAGTTTAAGTACCTGAGCAACAAAAAACGTTTCATTAACTTTGTTCAATATTTGGTGTGATTCTTGTTCAAGGTACCTGTCAGTATATCTTTGTAATTCCATTGATTGTAGAGACAAGTATTTTTGGCCCAAAAAGGATTTAAGTATTCGCATTTTGCCTTGTAGAAGAATTTTTAAAGAGAAGAAGACTATTTTTGAAAAATATTCATGTACTGACTTGTTTTGTTGTTTGGAAGTATTCAGAAAAGGAAATTGTTATTAGAAATTTTTGCAGAAGGAAATTAATTGCAAATAAAAGTCTCATAACAATTAATTGGCTGTATTTTGCTGAAAAAAAGCCTACTCATTTTTCATCCCTAGTCCTAATTTTCTTCTTTTTTTGTAAAGTTACCTCTGTATACAACTTTCCTCCATTGAAAGGAAAATTAAAATAAAGACGTATTTCATTAATTTTCATCGCATTTATTTTTCCTCCAATTTTTATATTGGAACCCCAGGAGTAGATCCCATCCCATGTAGCTCGATGCAACATTGCAACAAATATATTCAGATAAAATTGTGATTGAATTCTGCAAAATTGCAATATTTTTACATCATTTGGTTAATAAATGCCAATTTTAAACAATCATCCAAGATGAGTTTCATGTATCAGGAAGATAGGAATTTGCAACGCAAAAAAAAAAATAAAAAAGACTGGAGCTGAATGAGCTGATTTCAATTAACATAAGGTGCCCCTTCAATCAGCAGAAAGGCAACATATCCTACTTCGATGCAGTAGCATTAATTTTACTATGTAGCTGTTAACACTACTTGGAGTGCTCCATGTGAGCAAATATTAAACTCTTACACACACGTGTACCTAAAAGAAATTATATTTTCTTCAATTTGAACATTTTTTTCAGGAGGGCTTATTAAAATCGTTAAAATCATACGAGCAATGAACTAAGGACGACTAGTCAACATTGCTCTGTAGTTGATTGACATTCCCATTCTGTCATGCTGAGGAAAAACGCCGTATGTACATTCGAGAGTTGCCAAATTTCCTTTGATGACATTTTTATTTTTGCGTTCAATTATAAATATTTTTCCTTGAAATTTTCAGGAACTTAAGATCAAAATACGAACGAAATCCTCTAAATAAATTGGTAGAAAAATATTCTTAATTTTACCAGGGAACCCGTGTTTTTCAAAGAAAATTTGGCAACGCCGGGAGGTTCATACGGCGTTTTTCCTCAGCACGGCAGCATTGGAGGGAGTGTGTGTCATTTTCGACGTTTGACGCATGACGTGTGAAATAATTTGACAGGTCTTGACATGACATGACAACATTGCACTCATCGAGTCATCGGCGTTGTTGTGGAGCGCTGGAATGCGTATTTGCGCGTCTGTGTTAGTGCGATTTCGGCAAACGCAGCGTTATTCGTACGGCTTCTTTCCCTGCAATTTTAATTGAAAATTTCATCGTGTTTTAAGCAATTTGTGACGAAAGTGCTTTATTTCCGCAAAAGCTAAGGCTCCTAAGATTCGCACTCGTTATCGTGGGATAGAAGAACGCCTCACGGAATTTTTTTTTAGCATTAGCGTATCGAGGCACCAAGTCCCTCATGGGTGTCCTTTCCGTGTTCTTTTGTGTTTTTCCCTCATGAGAGGTGTGATTAAAAGCTAGCATATTATTCTATTAGATCATCTATTGGTTTTTTCGCGGCATAAGTGCATCATCTAGCCTCGTATCTCGCCTGCGGGAACTTCTAACTGGCATCGCTTGTTTATGACACTCGCTATGGACCAGACGAATTTAATCAATATTTTGTTATGATCATCTTTTTTCTGGCCCGCCTGCCCTGTCATGGTACCGCATCTCCCCTGCTGAAATGTACGTGACACAACTGATTTTTCGCATGCTGTTTCTCTTCTCCGTTGTTATCTCCGTTTAATGAATGTGTTGTTCATCATAGTATCAGATCTTTTTATCAGTTCCAAGTTTTTCCCAATAATTGCCCTGCATATTTCATGTGGATAACCTCACTTACTCATGCAGTTTTCCAGAAATTTTTGCCCGTTTTTCCCTCTGAGACATTTCCTTTCTCGCTGGGAATTTTTCATCAATACCCAAACACTCAGTTATTTGATCGTTGTCTTCCTAGTGCTGGATCTTCAAATTTGATGCAGTATCGAGCCGTTACAGCAGGAGGGTTTGCCCGAGCAACATTATTCCGCGCCGATCGATTCCAAGCCCTAGGATGTTTCCAATCCAACAATTATCGTTGAGTGCCAGAACGTTTACCTGCACTCTTCTACTTTACCTTTACTTGTTCAGAATAGTTTCACTGGTGGTATTTACAATGAATGGCATCAATGAGAGCGAGTGATTGACTGTCAAATTCAAGCTAGATATCTTCACTGAAATGTACTTACCTAACACATTTTAATAAGTTACTTAGTTTTTCTTTTTTCTCCTGTTCTTTGTATGGTTTGTAATACTTTTTCTGGAAGACCCTCAACTGCATGGAATATCTTGTCAAATCTTAATTGTTCATAAAATTCTGCAATACCTAATAGAGTAGCATGGAACACTCACATCAGCAATTTTGCATGGCAATTTCATAGAAAATTTACTCCCTGTCATGTAACCTTTAGTATTACTGATTTTTTGTGTTATTTCAGGTGTTAGTGCTTCCAAATGAAAGCAATGGTTTCCTACCCGGAGAACATTGGCAGCGGACAAACTGCGGTGGACAACAACAATGCTATTCCTCAGGATCAAGCCGTATTTGAAGCGGACAAACGAGCAGTTTACAAGTAAGATATCAACAAAGTCTCTGTGCTTTTGTTCAGAACTGAACAATGGGTTAGCTGCACAGCTCCCAGAATTATGTTTTGATGGATAATCGATTAACACAGTTGTAAACTATCTCAACTGTCTAGATGCCATGTTTTCCATGGAGAATATTAGTAGAAAAATCGCTCTTTGGAAAGCAGTATGGATGACACCAACCACGAAAGCACTGGGTACCATGGTAAACGTTCTATTAGCTGTAACTGTATAGTTTGAAGTTTACATAGAACATAAGATGGACTAGTTTTCCTAAGATAAAATAAAGTAAGTATGACAAGAAGTCCGAGACAGATAGATTGATTACGTTTATTGTAAAAAAAAAAAAAAATTACAACTAATAAAGATTTTTTTGACAAAGTCACTGATACAACTGCCTAGAAAACAAAAAAAAAGTTAACAAGAACTCAACAATAAATATCATCCAATAATTTATTAAGTTTATCTAAGGAAACATATCTTTGTAAAATTCATTAAGACTGTAATAAGCCCTGCCCCTCACTCCCTCAGAAGGTATTCTGTGGCATGTTCGAATAAAATAGGGTCGTCTATACCTACTTTTGATTTTTACTTTTTGATTTTACTTTCAGTTTTTTCAAAGCCATTTTTATTGAATATTTGTTTGATTTACAGGCATCCCTTGTTCCCGTTGCTAGCACTGCTTTTTGAACGTTGCGAACAAGCGACTCAGTCAGCTGAAACCCCAAATTCCGAGAGTTTTAACATGGACATACAAGCCTTTGTTCAACATCAAGAACGAGATAGGAAACCCTTTTTAATCAACGATGCAGAAGTAGATGGTTTAGTGAGTATTGTCTCTTTTTCTTGAACCTCTTAAAAACTTAAATAAGTCATTTCGGTCGTGTTACTAAATAATAAGGTCAATAAACAGGGCTTGTGGAGCTTTGGTAAGGTCGCACATATTTGTGAATTTTTTCAAGAATTTTCAAGTCCCTGAACAACTTTGAATTTTAAGACTTAGCCTACCTACTTAAGGTGAATCTACAGTGGTGCGCAGTAAGAAATTTTTCCGCGCAGGGAGCGCCACTGCTGCGTTTCGATTTTTTGAGTCCGCACAGCTCAATGTGAGTCCTTGAGCTTTCATGAAAGTTAAAGGAATTTCTGTTTGAATCGAAGAGTCATAAGTTCTAGCCATAATATTCTTCTTCCTATTGACCTTAAAAAAGACGTGAAAAGTCATTTCTGAAGCTCTGAAACTTGATCTCAGAAAAAAGTAGTGTTAAGCATGATGACCTTGATGCAACCAATCGCTATTGATCGTTCTCAGCAGTTGCAGATATCTCTCTTGCACTTACAGATATCCCATAAGAGAAACTGGAATCAAGTTATAGTTTTTATTTTTAAACTTTCAAAGCTTCTGTTTATTTCTAAGCATTCCAGATGTATGCTGCTAGACCTTATGAGTCTTGGAATTTAATATACCTATTGTGATCTTTACATAATCACTGATTTCGGAGCCGGATTTTAGCAGCGCGACGTGGTGGATTTTTTCGGAACTGCAGCTGAAGATTCACCTTAAATGCACTTGGATATACCAAGGGTGCAGCAAATACTTAGCCTTCTTGTTTTGAAAACCCCTTTTTTCCTAAAATTTTCTAAGCTCTGACCTATTTCATTCTTCTTTCACAAATTGCTGAGGATTTGCCAAAGCAGAATAATTTATTTGCTGTTTTACTCAAAACATGCAAAATTCCTTGCAATGTTTTAAAAGTCACATGATTTGCAAGAAACACCTAGACTCATTTTACCACTATGGCGAGTATATCACAAAGCTTTGTGTTGGATTACAGTCAAACTATCGAAACTGCAATGTAAAACTATGACACAGCCCCTTAATCGATCCATTTTTAATTAAACATGAAGCAACATTCCGATGCAACGCAAGCAACGTTTCCAAAGCAACATAATACTAATAGAAAATTTCAAAGTGTTCAGGAGCTTGTTCAGTTCTCTTTTAAAAAGAATAAACTAACATGAGATTAACTTATTCCTAAATTAGATTAAATTAATTAATTGAATGAAATGAACGCTGTCGGTTGATTCTAGTTTAATCAGAACAATTTGACAGCATCTGTTTACAATTTTCTGGTGCTAATATTTCTATTTCTCTCTAGAGATTTGATTTTGATGGCAACTGTTGTCTCATATGCCTAATGACCTTGTTTTATGTTACAGATGATCAAAGCAATTCAAGTCCTTCGAATTCATTTACTCGAATTAGAAAAAGTTCAAGAGCTCTGTAAAGACTTTTGTAACAGGTACATAACATGTTTAAAAGGAAAAATGCAGAGTGAGAACCTACTTAGGTCTGATTATGCAACCGGTTATGTTGAAAACAATAACAACAACAGTAGTGGTCATTCAAGTGATAGCAGTAGCCCTTTAGCGCATTCTCCCCACCATTTACAGGTATGACTCAGAATCTTCTTGTACTCTTCCTCTTACAGGATAAAATATTACTTAATGACTTACGTATACCTAAGTAACTACTTAAGTAACATACTTAAAGATCAATTGTGAAACTACCAAATGACACATCTCGATTTTTTATGGCTTTGATCAGAGCTGGTCATGAATGGTTTAAGTTATAAAAGAGCAAAGCTGTATGCAAGACATTCTTTTATCTGTCATCATAAGGTTTTAAGAAAAATTTTATATAGTATCATGCCAGAAGAAAACTTTGAAAGAAAAAAACACCAAGAAACATTGTCGTTTACCTAAATTTAAGTAGATAAAATTTAAGAGAAGACCGAAATGTAAGTGGTATGGCTCACAGATTTGAAGATGGAGAAAAGACCTCGAAAATAGGCAGCACACGCTCATGTAGCCTTGCTGACATCACTGATAGTGAGATATCAAGTTCACTAGTGATTGGCTGGCTATAATCCATGTAGCTATCAGCTGCAAGTTTGATACCTAATCAGAATAAGGGTCAATGAATAAGATGGAAGGAGGATAACGAAAGACAAAAGAAAAATGAAATTTTGAAGAAAAAGTGATGAATCCAGACATTCTTATGAGCTAACAGAGAACTTTATAAAAAGGGTTCAATGAATGTGGGAAAGTCCTGACACAAACTTGTACAATACTGCCGAACTTCAAAGTTTGGGTTCCTGAAATGCGTTGCATGTGCAGCAGCTTCAAGTCTGGACTTGGAAAATTTACGAAAACAGTAATTTTGGCCGTTAAAAATCATGGATGGCCTCCGAAAAATTAGGTTTGCTAGTGATGATGGCTCCAACAATAGCACCCTGAAGTTGAAACAATGAATAAAAGTAGGATCTGTTTTACGGAGTGTTTTGGGGAATATAAATTTTTTTACCTTTAAAACAGGGGGAAATAGGAAATTATTTTAGTTTATTTGACAGGCACCCTGATTAGCATCAGTCGTGTCGGGAGCTTGGCATGTTTTATGTATGTGAGAGGAGCCAAAGAGCTATTGTTTGACAGGTGCTGTCCTCCACAGGAGCTGTTGGGGGAGTATGCGAAGACTACGTTCTGAGTAACCCTGCAATGCCGCCGCTTTCTCCCGCCCCTACACCAGTCCTCGCTCCAGCACCGCCTGTCCTCGGAAGTACGCCTCTCTCGCAAATTGGTGCCAACCCGTTTCCTTCACCATGTGAATCGACACTTCTTCAAGGTAGGCAAATAGTCAGAGACAATTCTTACCCTGGAGTCTCTTTCTTTCTTTTTTTTAATCAGTGGTTTGTCTTCGATGGAAACTTGAAAAAACACAACAAATGTGGCCCAAACTGTAAGTACCAGGATCTGCAAGTACCTGCATGCACCTGAGCTGAACATTCTCTCCCCTAGTCTTGCACTGACACTCATTAGAGTTCAAATTATTGACTCCTATTTTTTGGATTTTTCCCCCAATTTTTTTTCGCCTTGATTTCCCTGCTGAAAAGTGTAAACCCAGCACTATTCTACCATACTCCTTTATGATAAACTTTACATTTCGTGAAGTTTTGTGGCATTTTCATAAAGAAGTTTCAAAACTGGCATTCAATTTCCGATCAGTGAAATATCTCATGGTTGCAAAAAGTTTCCAGACATTTTCCATTGGCTGTAAGCCAGCATTTTTTCCTCATAACCGTGTCTTGATTGTTAATCAACATTGGTAGACCTCGATAAAAGATGGCATTTTTCATGAAAGAGATTTATCAATTTAGATTATTAAATATTTAACATTTTAACCATTTTTCCTCTGTTTTTTTAAGTCCCTTAAAATTTCCGCCCAAGTGTTCCAATTTTCTTTTAACATTGGCTCAAAATTCCCTACTTTTCTCCTTCCGAATTTTTGGAAAGTACACTTATCAATTTTTTAAAATTTTCTGCAATTGTCGCACATATTGCAAGATCGGGGATTTACCCTCCCCTGATTTCTTTGATTTTAAAATATTCAGCAATCTCAATACTACTTATGTGATGTCTACATTTAACCTTTTAGATGCGCTTTTTTAGGGACTCCAAAATTCTAAAATTTCTGAATGCTTGCATAATGACTGCACCATTTATACACGTACAAGTTATCTCTCAAGGATTTAAGTACCTACGGATAGATCTGAGTGGGCCTACAGAAATGAAGGAATGTCTTGTAGATATCTCCATTCCTTTAAAGTAAAAAAAAAAATGCATTCGATGAATTAATGTCCCCTTTTTTAAACCAATTGGCCTTTTATTCATGATATTTTTCTCCCTTTCAATTTGTGCTCTGATTTTCTCTAATCTTTAAACTGCTCTAAAGGTTCACTGTCCGCAACCAGCGGAGGCTCCGGTGATGAAGATGATGATTATTTTGGATCAAAGAAGAAGCAAAAAAGGGGAGTGTTACCCAAACATGCTACAAGTATTATGCGTGCCTGGTTGTTTGCTCATTTGGTGGTAAGTTCTTATTTTCTTCTTATTGTATCTAGTATATTTATTTACTCAATGCTTATCAAAGAATAGATATGCAAAGCCTAAAAGGATCTAAATAGTTGCAATGTAACCTACAGTCAATTTATTATAGCACAGCTGTTCCTGTGAAGGATTCAGCAGTAGTCATTAATTTTCCATCTGTTGATGACAGTGTTTTTCCCAGGGATCAAAATTTTCAATTTATTAAAACACATCAGACTTTTCCGGTATAGGAATCAGGTTTTTTTTTTATGCTGCTGTGAATTATAGAAACTTGCAGTTTTTTTTCAAGAACAAGCAAGAGACTCTATAAAAGATAGTCTTTCCAGCCTGAGACACATGGGAAAATTACCGACAGACTTCGTACTACACTGTTAATCAAGGTTTCCGGCAGTCTAGAAAACCTGGAAAGTCAGGGATTTCATAGGGAAATTTCCGAGCAGTGTGTCAGCTCAGTATCTTTAGCCAGTGGCATTTGAAAGATAGCAATTAACCTCCAAGTGTCCTCTGCCACAATTTGAATCCCTGGAAGAGGAAATTTTTTCCAAAGTTTGGCAGATGTCATCGTAGGTGAAAGCAAAAAAAGCAAGTAGAATTTTTGTTTGAAGGTCAGGAAATTTTGATGTCAGGAATAAGTAAGACATTGTCAAGGGAGGTCAGGAAATTGTAAAATTAGGAAATTAAGGAAATTCTGGTGCTAATCACCATGAGTGCAGCCGAGGGCCAAAAGTATGACCTAATTAGATGTATAACCGTTACTGTCCATATCAGTGTAACTGTAAAGTTGTCAGACAATTGTTTTCCTGTGCAATTTTCTTGAAAAAAGAAAAAAAATGCAAGCTTTTTTTTCAATGAACACCATACCTATGTTACTTTACTCAAGTGAAAAGAAGTTCTTAGTAATGGTTGAGTACCTTGTTGTGGGTGAATTTCTAGGAATTTTGTGTTTTATACCCATTAATAATATTTTCATAATGATTTGTTTTCATTTCCAGCATCCTTACCCTACCGAAGATGAGAAAAGACAAATTGCTGCTCAAACTAATCTCACCCTATTGCAAGTTAACAATTGGTTTATCAATGCAAGACGTCGTATTTTGCAACCCATGTTAGATGCATCAACTCCTTCTGATAATTCAGGTGAGCATCTTTGTATGCTATGTACAGATTGCAGTTAGATGCACGATTCGCTTATACAATACACTGGTAATTTTTCCAACATTCATTGTAGTTCATTGTAAAACTGAAATTGTCATTACAAAGGGCAAAAGCTTATTCAGGCACAGTTTTCTCTTTAAGAAGTAGCCTCAGATGACTTTCTTCTTTCTGTAGTGAGAATTTCTGCTTTACACTGAATTGAGACGCATGTTAGCAAAATCTCAAGTGTTCTGTCTAAATTTTTGTAAGTATTCTTAAGGATTCAGAAGTGAAAAAAACCATTAATAGATGAAATATTAAAAGAAACCGGATCAGGCTTGTTGGGATTAGTTATATGTCTGTTGTTCACTCTTAACCAGAATAGAAGGTTGAAGAATAAATTCCTCGGATTGTTGCATCTAGGAGTTAATCTAAGACATTAAATCTTAGATTGTGCATTTTCCTTCCTTGCCCAGCTTGCCGATTAACTCTGTAGGGCTCTCCAAGATAGGTTTTGCGGAATGGGAATAGTTATTGTGGTGATTTAGGATCAGAGGATGTAGGTTTTTCACAAATATCGCTTAAGTAGCCAATTCCAGTGAGTAGCATCTGGCAACCTTTTATGAAACACATATGATTTCTTCTTAAATGGTACAAAAATATAAATATATTGAAACAATTCCTTGCCACCAAACAAATTCAATTTAAAGAAAGTGGCAGGAAAAAATCTGTGCCCTAGTGACCACTTAAGGTGAAAGAGTATATAGATGATTTTTAAGAATTTATCTCCTAAGCAGTGAACTGCAGACACAATGTAAGGGTCTTCTCTAAGAAACACATATTTTTTATCAGTTTTTTACCCAAAATACTCCCAAAAAACATCTATACATAATATCAAAGATGTGATTTGAAGAAAAGCCGCAGCCAAAAATCTGTAGACCCATGTCTTTTATTTTAATTGAACCTTTCAAGAGTTGGAATTTTGGAGGCCAATGTCAAGAAACTTCTTTTAAAGAACGTAAAATTTGTATTAACACTGGCAAATCATTAAAGTTAAAAAAAACATTCAGCTCCTGTAGAAAACGCTGTTCACGAAAGAGGACCATGCTCAAAAGAACTCTGCCTAGTTTGCTCTCTTTGTCATGACAAGATAGCTTTTTAGTGCTACAGGCTCAAAATTTAGATCGTAAATGGAATAAAAAAAATTCAAACAGCTGTTTATAAGATTTATTTTCCACTTTTTCAGTCTTTTGCGACTTTCCGTAAGTTTCAAAAATTTTGAACTTAATTATGGTCATCAATTTATGGTACCATTTGTTATTTAATTTATCTTCTTTGTATGCTTACAGCAAGTGAACAAGGTGGTAGCGGTAAGAAAAGTAAAAGCAATGGATCTGGAAATGCAAGTAGTAAACAGTTCTCACAAAAATTCTGGTCAGAAAATATTGGGGCTCTTCAACAGTTCGCTTTAGAAAATACTCAGGGTATGTATCAGTTGTCTGATAATTCTGATATCTAATTTCTTAAATCCGAAAGCATAGATTTTAATAAAAGTCGAGTTATATGGCAACAAACTCCAACATTCGATCACTCATCTATGTATATCTCATCTAAGAACCAACTATTTCTACTGAATTAAAAGGAGGTGCAGTCTCTACAATTGGCTGATAAATCGGAATTGCCTCTCAGAATTTCATACTTTTTACTGTTTTAAGTTTGCTATGAGGAAACCATTGATACTTATCATCTGTATTTGTGATGTATTAGAGACATTGTCTTAGATAGAAGTATACAAGGGGGGATTCAAAAGTAATTAGACGATCTTTGCCCCGGCCGCTAGTTTTTAAGTCATGACTGCTCCTCTAGCAATGATGTAAAAAACTTTCAGTAGCGCACTACGCCACACTGCAATGCACAAAATCAAAAACCTATCCATAATTTAATGCAGCTGCTTTATCAAAGAGTGTTTTTTCTCTGCATTGTTTTTCTAATGCATTTTTTCATCAAGCGTGTTTCATACTGCATGAGTCTTTCAGTACGAAGCACACCGACGAACAGTAGGTGGCTGTGAAGTTCTGTTTCTTTTATATGAAACCGCACCTTAAATTGTAGAAATGATTGCCGAAGCTTGCAAAGGAAAGGCGATTAAGTAACATTCTCTGTTTTTGATTAGGGCCTATTTGTTTAGCGTCCACAGAGGCGGATCCAGCAGGTTGGTAACAATGGCATTCCTCCATTTGAACCTATGTGGATAATCAATTCTTGTCAGAGTACCTAGATCTTCTGAAAATCGACTTGTTTCCATAGACTGGAAATATAGGTAATGTTACCAATTTGCCGGATCTGCCCATGAACATCTTCTCTATAGAGTTAATTATCCTCTGGAGGTAAAAACTTTCCAATTTTTTTCTTGAAATTAATGTATGGACATCAGCCATCAAAATATGATGCTCTAATGTGCGCAATAGATCCTGCAAAATTTGTAACATCTTTCTATTTTTTTATTTTAATTTTTTCTTTTATGATGTGGTTTAGACTCGAGTACGGTCAGCTCGGACGAATCAGATGCGGATAATTGTGAGGTTGGCAGTGGTGTCGAGGGGACAGAAACCGGCGAAGACCGAAAACCAGAATCTCTTCATTCGTTGAAAAATTCGTAGTCATTTCTCAACTATTATTAGCGTAAGTCTTAGCTTTCTTGGCTCCCACTGAAAGCATTCCCAGTCATTATAGTTTATCGTGTTTTCTATTTTAATTTTTTTATTTGATTTTATTTTTATTATTTAACCATTGGTCATTTGTTCAAATGCTAATTCAAGGTCTTGTTATTTTTTGAAGTGAGAGCAGTTCATTTTCATGTTTAATTCATTCTGACCTGTTTGGAGTCACTTGAGAATCAAAGCAAAACAGGCTCATTTTATTGTAGCGTATGTTATTCCTCTCCAGTGTGTCCTCTGAGGGAATTCAGTTCCAAAGTCTCTGCCGATTTTTTTTGGATTAATCTTTGCAAATCTTCCCATTTGTTTTGACTTTTTCTGCTTGAAAATGCCCCTAGACTTGAACCAAATCCTTGTAGACTTATGTTAGAGGTATTAGCATTTTTCACTGTCTCCACACATTTTTCTATCCATAATTTTCCTTTCATTCTCTTTTTTTCTCTTTTACCCTCCGCTCTATGCCCCCCTCCCTCCGTGGGAGGTTTAATTATAAATTTAAAGTACAAATGAACCTTTCAGAAGAATTGGTTAAGTCAATGCGCTTTGAGATGGAGCCTGCTTATGATTTGGTATATTTTTTTTCCAAAGCTCTCTGAAAAAATTCAGTTAGGCCTAGACATCAATTTCGTTCTCAGCATTGTTTCAACCGCTCTAATTTCTCCCCATGAGTCCTCTTGTTTTTCTATCTTTTTTTCTTGACACTGGCTTACCCTTCAATCGGAGAAATAAATAACTAATACTGTCTTCCATCTCTGCACTTGTTTTGAGAGCAAGGAGAAAAACATTAAAACTTTTGTAATTAAGGGAATGGCCAGTGTATTTTTTCATGTTGTATTTGAAGAAATTTACTTTTTAGAATAGATGGAATCTAGCCATGATTTCTCCATTTTTGTGCACAAATCTTTTCTTATCATATTTTTTTTTCTGACTCTGAGATAAAACGATGCTACGTAATGAATTAATGGTGAACTCTCTCTTAGTCACATCTCCTTATCATGAATTTACCGTTTTTTTTTTTTTTTTCATTTTAAAGAACCCTTCACTCTCCCTTAAAAATAAGTTTCAAAATACCTCTCTACAACTGCTTCCAATGTTTGTAGAAAAAAAAAATCGAAAGGAAAATTTTTAAATTTATTGATAACTTTTAGGCCAAGAATCTGGAAGGTTTACTTTTAGTGTCAATAGATACATCGGTACCAAATCCTGATCAATGGCCCAGTTATCTTAGACATTTCTCTAACTATACCGTTAAAGTAATTGATGCCATTAAGTAATACACAGCACTTGATTTTCCTCATAGTTTTGATTCTAAGACTTTAATTAAATTACCTGTGTCCTCTCTCATTAACGGGGAAATTAATCTGAAATAATTTTGCACATTGTTAGTCCTGCAAAAAGTTTAGTAAATAGTGCTATTTTAGCTCATCGTTTTTGCTCATACTTATTTACTACTCTGCAAGTGTGCTTTGCCCTTGTCGATCAAATTTTAGTCAACAAATTTGATTACCTGTTCCAAAATAGGTATGAATTATTCTCAATCTTGAATTAATAACTTTAATGTTAACTCTTCAAGGACTTTGCTGGAAAATTAGCCATCAAGAATATTCTGCCGAATATTGCAATGTGTTCTGTTTTCCCTGGATGCCATGCGTTAAATGCATGGCAGAACACTGACGGGAAGATTGGTTCTTATTGCATGAAATTTAGTTCTGTCATCGGCAAGACTTAGAAGTGATATCAAACATTTATATAATGTCAAGCGCATTCTGCTCTCATTTTCAACATGTACTAGTATTATATCAACTACAGTAAGACCATATGTTATCAACAATTAGCTTTAGCATCAGATGTCGAGTGATTGCCCATCTATGCGTTTCAAAGCTATTTCTTTTTGTTGAGCCATTTGTTTCCTCATTGAAATGTTCTTGTATACGAGTGTCTTTATTCAAAAGTTTTTATTTTTTATCTTGAATACAATACTCTCCTTTATTATAAGGTGTATATTTAAATCTGGATCAGGCAAAAATGTCAGTCAGTGCTTAATCAGTTAAGTGAATATATTGTAAATAATCCAGTGCTGTTCGCGGATATTTTTAGTGTTCAAACAAAACATTCCAGGAGGTAATCATAAGTGATGTGGAACAAGGTATCTCTACTCAACGATGTTCCAAGTTATTTACCCCACCTCCCATCTATTTCTATTTTTCAAATCCTTTTGAGATTCCATCGCTAGCATTACATGAAAGGATACATTTTTATCTTTAGTATCTAGACATTTACTGAACGGATGTTTTACAAGATAAACATTCCACTAAACTCTAGTTTAGAATATTGCTTTCAAATTTGCTGTCAGAGCTTTGAAAATCGCTCTTATATCAAACGAGAGAAAAAAAAACTTGAAAGCAAGATATCTACTGATATCTAGCAAGAGATTAAAGATGTTCTCGTATTAATTCATTGCACCTTCTAGTCAGAGGGAGATATTGAAAGTGGCTCCTAATTAAAACCATCAATACATGCGTAGTACACATTGATGTCTTTTTGTGTAAAATTAATTTTTCATATTCTATTTTCTCTTGCAAATTGTGAGATTTCTGCTTGGAGCTAGGATTATGAAACGTGAAGATATAATTGGTAACTTCAGCTCAAAAATTTTAGACAAGATGATGGTCAAGTACAGAAAATGCGTAGATAGCTCATTACAGTCAAAATTTACTTTCCTAAGATTGTTAAAACTAATGTCCATCATAAGGTGTCAGCTACTCAAAAAGGATGAGCAATTTATGGCAAATTATCAGATTTCAGCAGCCAATTTGAAACCAATAATGAATGTATCGGCCATTGAAAGAAAGTTGTTTAAATGATTGCCTTCTTATTCTAAGAAGCATTCGCATATGCCAGTGGTAACCATACGTATTTTGTGATTTACCTCTTATTCAATACTAGAAATAGACTGGTAGGTTTCTCTTCCATGTGTTAAAGTCTGTATTATATATGTATCTACATAGATGTATGTTTAATTAACTATTGAAATACCGAGTGTATACCATTTGCAGCTTCAGACATTCAAATATGCTGAAAGGATTCAAGCAAAAACCATTTTGCATTCCTTTGTCATTGTTGTTTTAAATTTTCCTCCTCCTTTGACTTCCAAATGCTCACAATTCTCATGTTTTTATATGAACTAATTAATTGCTTTTCTGTACTTATTAGACTGAAAATTTTATCTTTGTTTTATCCAAAATTCAGAACTTACTGCACAATTTTATTTGGCTCAAATTTTTTTGAAAATTCATTTTGCAGAGGTCAGATAACATTCCCTCATCCGTGTTCTTTTTTAATTATAGTTTACTTACCAGAAACTTTCAGTTCTTTTCTCTAAAGAACTAAGGATATTAAAGTAAAGTGATGAGGCGTAGCTTTACTGATCTTATATCTTAGCTTTAATGCTTTGAAAATCAATCAAGCTTGTTTGTAAATTTTCAAGTCCTGTCTAGGCTCAGCTCTGTCTACCTTGTGTATGTAGTGCCTTTTCGATCAGCTGTGGGCAGTGATTAAGTAAAAAATATGAGTCAATATATTTGGATGGTCTATTTTGCAGCAATGTTGTCAGATGAGGTTGGGAAATTTCTTGATTGTAGTGGTAGCTCAATGTAATGAGAAGCAGCATTCCTAAAAAACTGACATAAATGTTGTAAAAAAGTGAGAAAAATAATTAAAGTTTTGACTGCATCTGTCAATTCATAGTCTCTCGCACGAAACGTATCTTGATTGCATTGTTTCCGTATCTCTTATTGACATCTTATTTTTCACTGCAAAACTGTCTCATAAATTTGTCTTACTTCTCTAGTAAATTTTCCTTACTCTAGGAAGAAAAGGTTTCAAAATTTTCAGACAATCTCGTGTAACAGTTCCCCCGTGAAAAAACAAAATGTTTGTAGTCTTGTCTTACTGAAACAGTTCAGTCACGATACATTTCTTCGTGAGTGATACAACGAATTGACGTCTTTAACACAATAAATTTCTTTGCACAGGCTCTTCTCGAATACCATTTGTTGATTATTGCTGCCTCAATTTTTAAGCCACTAATATTAGTTTTACTGCTCTTAAAAATGTGAACACCCAGTATTTTCATCTTTGGTTTTTATTTTTCTCGAGCAAGTTAGAATTTTGCTTATCATTATATTGCCCTGATCTCTCCAATCCTGTTACCCTTGATTGTAAAAATGGGTAATTTTCGGCTCTGGCTGGTAACCATGCCCCAAAGTCAAAGTTTGTTATTTTGAGCTAGTCTTATAATGTAAACAAATGTGCTCTCTTTTTTAGTTTTCGTTTTTTAATTTATATTTCAATGTTTATTTTTTCAGTATTTTTTTCAAAGGCTGAAATGTGTCATAATGTTTTAATTTGTTTTCTTCAATTCTGTACCACATTATGGTGCTTCATTTTTTCTCACAAAAAGTGTATAAAACCATGTTAGTATATCGCCAAGCCTGGTATTAGATATTCGAAATCGAGTAAAATTTGCAGGTTTTTGTGATGCGTTGAGTTTTCAATGTAATGTGAGTGCGTGAAATGCGGACCGAGAAACTCAGAAGTATTAATTTTTTTCATTCCATTTAAATTTTATTTTGTATTCATGATTCGTTCTTTTGAGGTAGAAAAATCCCCTTTGAATGCAAGTAAAATTTATACAACTTTTGCTCAGACATTTCCTCTTTTTTTCCGTTCCTTGGACCATTATAAGGGCAGTCCCTCTTCCAGTTTATGAAAAGACTTAAAGATTTTATTTTATTTTACTTTTTGGATAAAGAATCCCTCAAAATGAAATTTTTCCCTTCTCTCTTATTCTTTCTTTCTTCTATTAAAGGCAAATAATAGAATCCTCCTAAGGATTAACATTTGAGGAAAGACAATTTTGGCTGTTGAAATGGTTATGATAAATCAAGTAACGAGGCTGAACTCAAAGAACGGAAGTCAACGCATTAGTGCTAAAAATTCATGAGCCGTTGACTTAATTTGGGAGTCTTATAGCTGAGTTCTTCTCTTTACTTGTATCACCATGTACTGCAAATTTCAAATTAAAAAATATATTGAATGTACGTTTTTTAAGTAAGATTTTCCAATTTTGTGTTTTGACCCTTTAGTTTCATTAAACTTTACACCCAATTCAGCAGATTTAAAGACTGCTCAGTACTGCTTCCTTAATTGAGTTAAATTTTTCAGTGTATATTTATTGAATTTTTTCACGCATGGTGCCAAGTCCTTATTACTATTAATTGCTAAATTATGTATTTTGTAAGTTACTCTATTTTTTACAATTTGTTTCATAGCTTTGAAAAAATAAACAAATTTATCTCTGAAGTGAAGTTTTATCAGTCATCTTACCCCAAGTCTCTTATAATTTATTCTTGGATAATTGGCTGATGATTTGGGGTTTTTTTTTACCGTTAAAGTATTTGCTAGTTAAAACTCAGGTGTACTCCTGTACTCATCTGCCATGAAAATTTTTCTCTCACCAAAAATTGATCTGTGTGTGCAAAGAATAATTATTTTGCAAATAGTGTGTAAATGTTCAAATAGCAGCATTTCAAAGGGCACTACAGGTTGAAGAAATGAAAAGGAAAAGAAGGAGAAGAGCAGTCGTTTTGTGAGCTTGAGAAACCTTCAAGCAAAAGGCACAACAATTTATTTACAAATATGTAGAACAAAAATAAATTACATACCTTTTAAGCACAGACATTTTTGACTTTCGATAATGAGTAAATCGATTTAGGAACTTTCAGTTTTGTTTTATTTCAGTTTTGTATTTTATCTCTTGAGTTCATGCTTTTAATATTTTTTTCGTTTTCTAGCCTGAAAACTCCTACCTGAAGGTACCTACAAGTATTTTGTAGTACATACTATTGAGGTTTGAGTTCCTAATAGAACTTGGAACAAATTTTAGCAATATTATTCAATTGAAAGAGTTTTTATTCAGACTGTCGCAAACGATTCACCTTATTACTTAGTTTGCTTGTTTGCTTGTGTTTTTTTTTTATCTCTAAAGTTTGTTGATCCAAGAGATAAACCTGATGTATAGGACCAATGACTATATCTACATCCTGTACTACTAATCTCATCAAACAATGGGTAAAACTAGATTCACGTCGTGAAAAAGGTCTAAAACTAAGTAGGTACATATCATGAATAAATAACAAAATGCAAAAAATGAACACTAAATATATCACAGTAGTATACGATAGAAAACAAGCCATGAATGTGT
This sequence comes from Bemisia tabaci, assembly GCF_918797505.1. NCBI lineage: Eukaryota > Metazoa > Arthropoda > Insecta > Hemiptera > Aleyrodidae > Bemisia > Bemisia tabaci. Next base: position 34,307,821 of record NC_092802.1, on the reverse strand, counting down.
CACCATGACTTTCGGAGCTAAGAAGGACAAAAGTTCTTTATCTAGAATTATTACAACTCGAGGGAAGCAGAACCTTGGAGTGTGCTTTCTCGTCCATAAGAATAATTTCTATGGATGCAGAGACGTCATAAGTAATACAGTTTAGCTCTCCTCAAGTGTAGAATTGACACCATCAAGATTTGTAAAATTCAGCCTCAATCAATGACTCCACAAGTAGCACAAAGCAATGAAAAATATTGAAATAAAATTGAAATTTGTTTACCATGAATTTGCTGTGTTTTTACATCCGTTGGCCACTAAATACCGATTTTAAACCATCGACAAAATGATATCCAGTTCGAGAGATAGACAGTCGATGATCAACAATATGGAACTAATTTCAATTTTATTGCAGTACAAATCACACTCGGTGTTCCATCAAGCAATACCTAGATAGGCAACATACACAACACTCCGATGCAGTAGCATTAATTTTACCACAATGCTAAACATTTTGGGGTGAAATTCGGTGCCAGAGTCTATACATAGCGCCTAAAGAACACGAGTGATATGAGTACGGAGTAATATCAGAATAACTCACACTTTTACGGAGGGGAATCTACCCTTTTTAGGTAGTGCCGTGCGCTATTCTCCCGTGCTAAGGAAAAACGCCGTATGAACCTTCGTACATTGCCGAATTTCCTTTGATAAAATGTGGATTTCCCTCTAAACTTATGAATATTTTTCCTCTATTTTTTCAGATACTTTAGCTTGCAAGTTCGGCTAAAGTTCCTGAAAATTTCGAGGCCCTGGTAAAAATTGGCGATAAGAGCTGCGTTTCAAAATACCATAGGAATTCTTATAGCCGGCTAAAGACGGCTACAGAAAATCATATAGCCGGCTGTAGAATGCGGAGAAAATCATACGGCCGGGCTATACGAAACGATAAAAAATTATGCAGCCGGGCTATAGTTCCTATCGCCGGGCTTTACACTTTATCGCCTGGCTGTTGCTTTTTCGCCATCGATTATAAAAGGCTATAAGAAATTGTGTAGAAATTCGTGTGCTTTGGAAATCATTAAGTTTGATACGGAACCACCTTAATTTTCACAAAACACACGTTGTATTTGCCGTTAATACATATTTTTTTTCATCAATTAAAACGAGAATAATCCATACAGGATGTGCAAACATTTCAAAATCATGAGTTGAATAACGCTGACTCCGCCAGATTAAATATTAGAACCTAACACAAAGCGGAGCGGCGACGCACTGGCGCCTACAAACCTAACAGGGATACTTCACGCATTGCGCAACGCGTGAAGTATCCCTGTTAGGTTTGTAGGCGCCAATGCGCGTTCTGCGCTGGCTGCCCGCCTGCCGCACCACAGCGTGCCACGGCGCTTGAAGCAACTATTTCACACCAGAGGTATTGCACAGTATCATACTAAACTGAAGGCGCTCTAATATATTAGGAATGACAGGCATCCATCAAAAGTACGGAGCTTTCCTCGCAAAATAAATCAAGATACTACGGCCCAAAAAGAGAGCAGTGGTCCAAAAACTCACTAAGTCCTAGCATCCGTAATTAGTGACGTTTAGCATACACTTTATCGCCTGGCTGTGAGTTGCTTAATCGCCATCGGCTATATTATAAAAGGCTATAAGAAATTGTGTAGCCGGCTATAGAAGCTATTGGAAATCTTACAGCCGGCCATAGGTCTATGGTATTTTGGAACACAGATTCTACTGCCAATTTTTACCAGGGGGAAGAACATTTTTACCTTCCTTACAAATAAACATTTGATCGAAGGAAATTTGGCAACTCTCGAATGTTCTTACGGCGTTCTTCCTTAGCACGGCAGTATTATGGAGCGAATTTCACTTCGCATTCTAATCGCTCGAGTTCTTTGGGCTTTGTATAGACTCCAGAGTGAGTCATACCCCGAATTTCACCCTTCGGTTTTTAAGGTTGCATGTCTGCTATCTGGATTGCATTTTGCAAAAAGGAACCACTAGCATTGCAATGATGCTAAGATTGTGCGACTTCATCTTTTGCAATAAAATTGCGGAAATCGTGAAAAACTATGAAATCGAGATGGTAATTTTTGTCTTAAATTTACAGTTTTTAGGGAGTAAAATGGAAACTATGAATGGATAATCGGGTTTTTCCTCCAAGACAAAAGAAGTTGCACAATCTCAGCAACATTGCAATGCTAGTGGTTCCTTTTTGCAAAATGCAATCCATCTGTGCCACTTGGGATCCAAGCATGGCCGATGCACGAGATATCTAATCGACCACGATGAGATCTTCATACTCGGGTCCCTCGATCGCCGACTCCATGACAGAGCGCGGCGTTACCTTGGTGGTTTGTCCTCCGACGAAGAGTTTGAACAGGTTCTTGGAGAACCCGGACACCAGAGCGACCCCCGGTTGCTTCGAGGGCACCGGGGTGGCCTTGGACGACCGCAGGTTCCAGAACACTATCTGCGGCACTCTTCTCGAACCCACGCTCCGCGAACTTCCGCACGATGGCTTCGTAATCCGTCTCCCAAGGGATCTCCGAAGCCGCATCGAACTCCATATCACTGAACACGAAGAGCGTTTCCGGCATTTGTTCCGGTCCGAGATCGAGCATGGCGGCCACGTTCAGGATACAATCGAACACCCGCTGGAAGTTGGTGTTCATGCCCCACGGCATACACGCCAAGCTGTAGATCTTCTCCCTCAGGTTGTCACCTTTGACGACGTGGAACGAGGGGTTGGAATGGAACGTCAAGAGTTTTCCTCTCCACGGGGGCGACGTGCACTCGGCGAGGAGTATCCCCAAGGCTATGGAGACGTCCATCGGGGTACCAGTACATACTGCCGGACACGTCGCACACAGCCAGGGTTCTGCCGAGTGTCCCTGCCTTGCGCGTGTCGGCCACGATTCGCTCCCACTGGAGTTCCAACACTCTCGTGGACTCGGCATCGTCATTCAAACTGGCTTTCCGCACAGCGACCACAATCTCATGCGGGAGCAAGGCTCCGGCCGCGATCTTCTTCTCTCCTTTGCTGACCTTATCAAGGAACTCTTTGAAGCGTTCCACGTCGCGCTTCAGGAAGAGCTCCTTGTAGGTCTTCATGGCTACCGAGGGGACTCGCTCGTAGGGGAGGTCGTTCCAACGTCTCGCGCTGATGTAGATCTCGGGGATCTGGAGAGCGCTACGCAACGGCACAAGCACGCGTTTGCGAAGAGCGTCTCGCGCGCGGTAGGCGTGTTGAACGTCATCGATTCCGTCTCCGTTGCCCAGCTCCTCCGCCGGGAACATCCTTTTGGCGATCCCTTCGCACAGGCACGTAGTCAGGTCGTAGGAAGCGTCAGGGGACGGACACCACTTCGCTGCGAGAGTGAGACGTTTCCGCTCTGTCTCCAGTGCCTTGAGGTCCGCAGCAAGTGTGATAGCGAAGTACTCGGCTATGACGTCGTATAATCTCCGATAACGTTCGTCCTTCTCGTACGTGACGACGGCGGTGACGGCTTCTTGGAGTCGTCTTTCGGCGCGCGACTTCTGGGACGTCTTGCGCGGGGTTGGGAACGTCACGTCGCCGGAGACGACACGTCGGAGGAGCTCCGGCATGTCTTTGATGCAGCCGAAGTGCGCGGCGGCTTTGGGCAGGTTCCGGAGGAGGTTTCCGGGTGGTGCTTGTACAGCCAGAGCAAAGCGATGTGGAAGTTGGTCTTGTCGGATTTGCCCTTGCCGCGGATGTCGCGCAGGTTGCAGATGAGCTTGAGGGTTGTGAGGGGCTCGCTTCTCCAGGATGTAGCCAGGAGGGATAGGACTTCCTCGACTGGGGTTTTGGGCACGACGTGGAAGAAGAAGTCCACGCAAGGGTCGCCGGTGTTGGCGTATGTTGGGGATTCGTTTTCGTTAGGATCTTTTGTGGGGTGGTGGCTTGTGCCTCCGGCACTGCGTGGTGCGCGTGCGAATAATGCGAGGGGTCGTCGAGGGGTTCGTCATGGCTGGGGGTGTGGTTCGCGATTGCTTCGGCGATCTCCGGGGGTCCGAGCAGCTTCATTGCTGCAACAACCAAAGGAGGGTACATGTCAGTCGAAAGTCCAGGATGAAAATTACAAAATTGAAAATTGCAAAATGAAAATCGAAAAGAATGGAAAATGATTCTTTTCTTTCTGCTATACATATCAGAGATTTGTAGGGGGCTCGCTTTTTCGAGCTTTTACATAGTTCCTCTCACGAAGAAATATAAACAGCATTGCGCAACCGGAAGCTACAATAGGAATGACTACTTTGACTGTGCAGCACCGTCATGCAACTATTCGTGTTCCGGAGCAGTGCAAGTTGCCTATGCCAAAATGGAGGCTTTTCTCCTTTTCTTAAGCTTCTAGCGTTACACCCGAGAAAAAAGCAACAAAAATATGCCATCAGAGGCTACAATATTAGGCATCACTTTGATTCTAGCGCTTTATTTTAGTTCCAGAACTGCATCGAAGGTGAAACTGCAAAAATACGTGTCTCGATTATGGTTTTTCAAAATCTCCACTCCTATTTTCTTTTTCATAAGAAAACCAAACCACTACCACGGCTTGACATTTTCGCCGAATATTCTGCACGCAGAGCAGAAAAATCACCGAATTTTTGAAGGAAGGACGTTTAGAAGTTTTCCATGTGAAAAGTGAAATACGAAAGGAATTCTGCAACATCGCAAACCGAGATAAGCGTTTCAGCAGTTTCACCATCGAATATGTTTCCTACACAAAAATTGAGGGCCTTTTGCCTTTTCTTGCTCTTTCAGCGTTCCACCCAAGGACGAAAACAGCCTTATGTAGGTAATCAGATGCTAAAATTTGCTATGATATCAATCACCTTTCTGACTCAAGCGCCTTGATGCAACTATTCGTGGCCCGAGGCTGCCCATGTTGCCTATACAATAGATGAAGGCGTTTAGCGCACACATCGTTCCATCTACAAACGAAAACAGTACTATGCAACTAGAGACTACGATATCGATCACCAATTTTGACTCTAGCGTCTTGATTCAATAATTGTGTTCCGGACAACAAAAACCAAAAATTAACATGGGTTTTTTCATGAGCTCATGACCCCAAAAATTACAAGTTCCCCCTGATTGTGCCCACAAGAGGCGTATTGATTCTACAATCAATCGCGCTGGGTTCCAAGAATTTGCGGAGCCTCCTAAGCCGAGAGACGAGTGTTTTTTTAGTGTTTTGGAGAATCCTTTCTCATTCGCCCGTTGTGAGTTCCGATGTACTCATGGAGCATTTAAAACCTGAAAATCGGACTCAGCGGGTCATTTTCATGTCTATGGGGACCAGCTTCATATCAGCTCGATCGAAGAACTTCGCTAGAGACACCAAAAGAATTCTATCGAGCGGGATATATCGACGGTGTAAGTCGGCAATTAGGTACATACGAGACTCGGTTTGTGACGTCGCAGACTTCCTGTCATACTTTATTTTTAAAAGAAAACCCTGGTAAAAATGGCAAGTGCTCAGATCAGTAGCACTTGCCTTTGGAACAGACCTAAGCACTGATGTCAGTGCTGCCGGGCGCTGATCTGCTACCTCAGTGTTAGGTCTGTTCCAAAGGCAAGTGCCTCTGATGTAAGTGGCACTGACCTAAGTGTCTCAGACGTAAGCGGAGTGGAAACTCCCAGAAATACTGTACAGGCAAAAATTTCGTTAATTACCGATCTGCCAGGTACGTTAAGTCACTATTTGACGATCAGGGAGGGCTGCTGTGAGTTTTCAATCCCAAGCAAGTATCACAATCTTCAGGGGACATCGCTCGTTCCCATGCGGTCTCCAATCTAAGTACTAACTACGCCCGACGTAACTTAACTTCGGTGATCGTCCTAGCGATTGAACCACTACACTACCTGCGCGTGTACGTGTTAGGGGCGTAATTTTACCATTTCAGGGCCCCCATTGGGGTAATTTTGCCAGCAAATGATGATTTTGTCTTTGAATGTGAATCCGATACTTAATTTTTCTATTATTCTTTTTTAATCAATCAACATGTAAATGAAGTTTTGTAAGTTACGTTTCTTTGAAAAAAAAATGGATCGCACTAAAATTCAAAATTAAAGCTAATGATGCAAAAAAAATAATGAAAGTTGAAATTATACAAAAAATATAAATTAGCAGATACAAAAATTGAAAGTAAAGGAGTAAAAAAGTTAGAAAAGAATTGAAAATAAAGTAGGAAAATTTTAAAAAAAATTGAGACTGAAACATTTTAAAAACAGTTAAAACTGAAAAAAATTAAAACCAAATTTAAAACTATTTTTTTTTATAAAAAAATAATAATGCTTAAATAAATATATCTAAATACATATTTTAGCGGTGATAATATTTTTATCGATCTCATTTTTTGTTGTGTTTTAATTATTTAAGTGCCATCTTAAACGAAGAGGGTAAAACAAATTATTCAAGAGTGTGGCTACTTAAACTAGTTTTCCTTCCCTCTTAGAAAATCCCACCTTCTACAAAATATGCCTCTCTGAAAGATAAAGTTTGTGGTCCCCGTGTCCCGAGGAAATATTCCCCCACGAAAATGAAATAGGGTGGGGGAAGGGGGAGCCATCTCTACTTTTTGGGAGTGAGTGCGGTTCGATTAAGATTGATGTCAGAGACTTACCCTCTGAACCAAGTCCTGACCTCAGTCCCGCTTACCTCAGAGACATCTCTGCACTTAGGTAAGTCTTTCTCCCGACGTCAGTGCCTCTTACCTCAGTGCTGACTTCTTGGGTAAGTGCTTTAACACTTACGTCAGAGAAAACTGAACTGACCTCAGAGCAAATTGCACTGACCTCAGTGGGAAAATTCACTGACCTAACACTTGCCCATTTTTACCAGGGAAACTACTCAACGGCAATTCTTTAAAACTGCCGTGATTTTTCTTCACCGTACGAAGAAAATTCTGCATAAACTTCAAGGAATGATGTTAATTTGTTCTCGTTTAAAAAAATAACAGAGGCGGAAATTTTTAGACACGCAAACGAGTTCGGTTTGTGATTACCGACTTACTCCGCCAATATGCGTCTACCGAATGGATAACTATTTGCATGTTTGTTGGCTATGCAGCAAAATTGAAGGTGTACTTTAGATGGACGTCAAGTACCAGTGATAGCGATAAGTTGTGAATTGATCGGAGAATGTATCGCGATTGATTGTCGTCGATTTATAACAATATTATCTGATAAAAAATTGCCATAAATTGCGATTTCATCACATAAAGCGATGAAATCGCGATTTCCTTGGTAAAAATTGGCGATAGGAGCTGCGTTTCAAAATACCATAGGAATTCTTATAGCCGGCTAAAGAAGGCTACAGAAAATCATATAGCTGGCTGTAGAATGCGGAGAAAATCATACGGCCGGGCTATACGAAGCGATAAAAAATTAAGCAGCCGGGCTATAGTTCCTATCGCCGGGCTTTACACTTTATCGCCTGGCTGTTGCTTTTTCGCCATCGATTATAAAAGGCTATAAGAAATTGTGTAGAAATTCGTGTGCTTTGGAAATCATTAAGTTTGATACGGAACCACCTTAATATTTCACAAAACACACGTTATATTTTCCTTTAATACATATTTTTTTTTCATCAATTAAAACGAGAATAATCCATACAGGATGTGCAAACATTTCAAAATCATGAGTTGAATAACGCTGACTCCGCCAGATTAAATATTAGAGCCTAACACAAAGCGGAGCGGCGACGCACTGGCGCCTACAAACCTAACAGGGATACTTCACGCATTGCGCAACGCGTGAAGTATCCCTGTTAGGTTTGTAGGCGCCAATGCGCGTTTCGCGCTGGCTGCCCGCCTGCCGCACCGCAGCGTGCCACGGCGCTTGAAGCAACTATTTCACACCAGAGGTATTGCACAGTATCATACGAAACTGAAGGCGCTCTAATATATTAGGAATGGCAGGCATCCATCAAAAATACGGAGCTTTCCTCGCAAAATAAATCAAGATACTACGGCCCAAAAAGAGAGCAGTAGTCCAAAAACTCACTAAGTCCTAGCATCCGTAATTAGTAACGTTTAGCATACACTTTATCGCCTGGCTGTTGCTTAATCGCCATCGGCTATAAAAGGCTATAAGAAATTGTGTAGCCGGCTATAGAAGCTATTGGAAATCTTACAGCCGGCGGTAGGTCTATGGTATTTTGGAACACAGATTCTACTGCCAATTTTTACCAGGGTTTATCGACCGCAATTTACTGAAACATTACCTAACAAAAAATCGCGATGGATTGAAATAAAATTTCGATTTTATCGAACGCGATTTAATAGAGATGAAATTACGATAAACCAAGGATAATCGAAATATTCATGATTCCAGCGATTGTATCGCCAAAAAATCGCAACTTAATCTCAAAATATCGCGATTTTCCGTCGAAAAATGCTACTTGGGTGTTGTTTTTAACTTAGTATGTCGACATGTCGGAGGAAGATAGTAAAAAAAAATCCGACTTTTAAGGTTTCGTATTTCATGCCCGCCCTTGCGGTCTGATTGTTGAAATTGATAGACAAAGCGATCGACAAAAAAAACATAAGCAGTGTGGAGCGATCCTATTGGTCAATGTGGGTGGTTCTCATAGACTTAGGGAGAAAAACGTGGACTAACTATCGGATCTCTGTGTCCAACCACTCTCTCTCACCAATAGGATCCCTCCTTATCCCTTTTGTCTTTTTTTGTCTATAGCTTTATGTCTATCAATTTTAGCAATCAGCCCTTCGCTTCGAGGAGCATATATATGCTATTAAAATAACAACTTGGCAACCACGAGGAGGGGATTCCAGCGGGGATTCCCATGCGTCATACCAGAATGGCCAACCTTGAAATCTATGAGACGGGCGATCTCTAATAGCACGTGACAATAAGTGGCAGAAAACATTCATACTTTCCTCCATAAAAATTGAAATCGACATCAGGAATTAGACGTTTACGTCATATTTTCTCCCATAGATTTTACTTCGATCGATTTTTTTGGGGACTCTCCAATTGAAAACTTATCGTTCTGGCGCGGCGGTACGTAAGTATTGCACAACACTGACCAAGATCGAGACACTGTTGTTGTCGCGCATTGCATCACTAGGTTATTGCATTTTTTATTAGGTATGTCGTTACATTTACATTTTCAGTTTCTCGCTCCCCTAGTTTTTGTTTTATTTTTTCGACAGCTGCATTAGAATTCCTACTTCTTATTTTTGTCTGACCAGCATTATTTCTCGAAGCACACGAAATAAAGATTAACTTCCATCCCGGATATTAGGAGTACCTGGTGGGACTCTTCAATATAAAGCCCGTTGCATCCTGTCGTTTCTTCTTGTATTTAATTTTGTTTACTTATACCTATTTTGTTTTCATATTTTTAATTATTTTTAACATATTTTTTTACGTGTTTTTTTTCTAATTTGAGAAATATCGACGTCTCGTCGTTGACAACATTCACCGCCGAGATTTCATCATGCATGCTTGTCTAGGATCTAGGAAGTTTCATGTATAGCAAAAAAATAGGAGAGATATGTCACTTTTATCAAAAGGATGCCGAGTAAGAGAATACTCGGATAGATTATTAGTGCGTCGAGAATCAGGAGACTCACCCACTGGTCTGGACTCGAACTGAAACAATTTATGATTATTGGAAGCGCCGAGAGGCAATATCAGAATTTTCTGCGACAACACACTGACACTTAATGTTGAAAATTCCGTTTAATTTAAAGAGAATGCGATGATTCTCTGTGAAAAAATAGCCGAACGCGATGGTTTTCTATGATAAAATAGCCGAACGCGTCTACTGAAATGAAGTGATCTCCCGCAGCGAGCACAACTCACAATAACGAACGATAGACGTGCCGGCCGGCGTACGTGGGGCGATGAGAAGACAGCTGCATAGTTGCATTGTTATGTATCTGGTGAAGTGGAACATTTTAGCAAGGGGCTCCGCGCTGTAGCCGGTAAAAATGTAGGTAAACTTGACAGCAAGGGAGCGGTGAATGCCCCGCACTTTGTTGCCAACTAGTACACAAAATTATTTCTTAAAGCCACGCACACACGTAGGCGTGCCTAGATCATTTTGCTAGCTTTGAAAAAAAAGCTTTAAAAGATAAGTATTAAAGTAAGTTAAATTAAAATGACAAGTATAACAAAATGGAATTGATAATTTTTAATTTTAAAAAAACTTAAAAGTATAGGGATTAAATTTACATTTTGAATATAATTACATATTTTAATACTTAATTTAAAAAAAATTAAAACTAATGAAATCAAATGTTTATACGGGGGGTCTGGGGGATATGGAGTACCTCTCAGTCCAGAGAGGGTACGAGGGCCTCCCCCGGGAAATTGTTGAAATTTTAACTCTGTTTCGGACGCATTTTGAGGCCTCCATGACGCAGATTTTCCATTGATTTCTGCCGAAAAATTACGTTTATTTTTTCACTTTAAGCAAAGATTACTTTCGAATTGTTGCACTGCATGAGTCCAGAAATTTTTTGAAATTGTAACTCTAGAGGGACGCATTTCAAGGCCTCCATGCTGAAAATTCTGGAAAATACTGAGTGAATGAAACCGGTGTTTTCAGTTTGGACTCCGCATTAAGAGCGATAATCATCCTCGAGGAAGACCTTTTCCCGCCGCCCAGAATTTGTGGGGGGGGGGGGAAGATGCTACTATTTGCAATTCTAGGGGATGGGGGGCAGGCCCCCCTTCGTATGTCACCGTGAACAAAACATGTGCGTTGATCAGAATTCGCTAAGGATTAAGAAGCTGTGGTATTATGAAAGATTTGAGACTATCCTGAAATCTTGAAGAAAAATACCTTTTAATTTCCACAGTCCCATCAAGAAGGAAACATGAGTCATGAAATCGTATTAATCATGCGTAGAGCGGCAACAATGGTATGACGTGATCATATGAAAACAGCGTAACGCGGAATGCATACCATCCAGGATGAACTTTGCGCGGTGAACTTCGCCTCGACGCTCTCTGCTGGGTAAGTTTTGAAATAAGCACGAGCGCGGCTGTACAAGTCCCGGGAAATTCAAATGTGGACATACATGCACGAGCGAGCGATTGAGCACAGGGGAGAATTTCATGAACGCTGCCGCTCGCGGCGCACTCTAAGGTCCAAACTCAAAACTAGGAAGAAATAAGTCCGATAATGACTGAAAGATCACGAAAGTTTTGTAACTGATGTTGTTGGGAATCGCTAGTTTCGAATTTGATATCAAATTGCCTATGTTTTAACGCCCTGACCAATTGTGGGCAAGTATATGGCACGCTGCGGCGCGGCGCACAAGTTTATTTTAGTTACAAGTTGTATTTAGTTTTTTGGCGGGTTATCCCGCCATACAATGCTCTGGTTTTTAGCCATCATGATTTTCAAATTTTGAAGATTTGACTGGAATGATTTCCCCTATTACTAAGTTTCACAAAAACCGACAGGAGCCGAGATAACATTTTAGGCCACGGCCGCCATCTTGGGTTTACGAATTTTGGAAATTTGACTAGAAATTTGAGTATTCCGTCGAAAAATACCACGCGATACCGAGTTTCACCGAACTCGAACGAACAGAAAACCGAGATAGCATATAAGGCCACGTCCGCAATTTAGGAATTGAGAACTTTCAAAAATTGACCAAAAATTCGAATTTCCCGTCGAAAAATACCCTTAGACACCAAGTTTCAGAAAAATTCATCGAGCAGGAGCCGACATAGCATTTAAGGCTACGTCCGCCATCTTGGATTTGAGAATTTTTAAAACTTGACTAAAAATTTGAGTTTCCCATCGAAAAGTACCCCTGCTCCCGCGGTTCACAAAGCTCTATAACGCACAGAAACCGAGATAGAATTTTAGGCCACATCCAACAACTTGGAGTTGAGAATTTTAAAAAATTGACTAAAAATTCGAGTTTCCCGTTGAAAAACAACATATGATACCGCGTTTCACAAGACTCGAACAAACAGAAACCGAGATAGCATTTTAGCCCACGTCCGCCATCTTCGATTTGAGAATTTTAAAAAATGGACTAAAAGTTCGAGAATCCCGTCGAAAAATACCTTATGACACCGAATTTCGGAAAAATCCATCGACCAGGAGCCAAGATAGCATTTTAAGCCACTTCAGTCATTTCGGATTTTCGAATTTTGAATTTTTTGAATTTCGACAGATTTAACATAAAACTTAAATTCTCCATGATTTTTCGGATTCAATAGCATAGTTGCATCAAGTCCCCGTCACCGCCGACCAACGCTTGTGTCGATCGAATCAACTACAGGTAGTGCGAGCAGGGAGTCAAAACGCCTTCAATTTTTTGAACGCAATACGGACATCCGTCGAGGTTGTATAGTTGTATCAAGGCGCCGTAGCGAACGCGTCCCATTGTTTATCGTTACAGCCGGATATAAGTTGAGAGAGGAAAGTGATAATGCCTTCAGTTGTATGCATACATATTTTTGGGGAAAATGGGAGACGACGTTTCAAGTCTTTTTTTTTCACGCCGTAGACGGCTACATGTTTTCTCTTTGAGTTCACAATTGTGAGGTGTCTTTTCCAATGTCGAACAAGTACATAACTCTGTGCGCTGATGTTAACTTTAAAAAAAAAAAGAAAAAAATGGAATTTGTGTCTTGGGTGGGGGCCATGCAGTTGCTCCATAAGGGGTGCGAAAAATCACTGACTCCTTTGGAAAACAGCGGATATGGTCTTTTTTAAAATCATTGTATATCGTTGACACTTTCTTCAAATTTAAACTTCTAAAGTTCATTTTATGGAGAAGGATTTGCTCTATAATAATTTCTTAACCAAACCTTATTTGCTGCACGAACATCAACATGCACAATTGCACAGCTTAAGAAACTTTGAACGCGATTTGCTCAGAGCTTCATAACTTGACATCTGCTGCTTATACATAGTAAATGGTTTTATATACCTAGGTATGAATTCCTCAGACAAATAATATTTGAGAGATATTATTTCCTCGGAAGTTAAAATAATATGTAAAGAGAGATGTCTTTGAAATATATTTCGACAATTAAATTTAGACAGGACACTATATTAAACAAATCTTTACCTACTTAATAAAATAACACAATTGTAAATTTGAATTTCTTTTATTTCGTAGAATCTTTTTCTTCCCATTCATTTGAAATCTCTGTTTTCACAATTCTATCCATAACCAACGAACACTTTTAGATACAATTTTAATTTTCTGTTCGAAAAAAATACAATTTTATCCAAAAAGAAAGCAATATAACAGTTGCTAACAGTGTTTCGTACCTTCTACATGCAAAACAAGGTATTAAACTGAAAGTCGATGCCTTAAAATTAAATATCCTAAAGTCGCATAAGCTCTGCCAGAATACGGCATCATCATGCACTGAATTATGTTAGATGCACAGGAACAAAGCTGAACAGTTTACCGTGTGGCATAAACAAAATTTTGAAGGTACTTTGTATGTATTCTCTTTATAAAAAAGTTCAACTATTCAAGTTGGAGGAGTGTTTCCTCTGATAAATTCAAATATGAGGTACGTAAGGCGTGCCAATCTACAGCGCAAGTTGACGACCGAAGTTGGCTCAAAGATGTACTGAAAGACATTAGTAGAATTTTAGAATTTTTTTCCTAACGGAACATTAAAACGTTGCTGTTGGTCCTCTACATGCATCGTAGATTTGCGCGCCTTAAATGTACTTTGGAGGTGTGAACAACCATTTATCGTAAGCATGATACTTTTCAATGCTTTCAAGTACAAGTCTTTTTTTTTGGCAAGATTATGAAAGTAAATAGAAATTGGAACTAAAAAATTATGAAAGTAAATACAATTTGGAACTAAAAAAATTCATATTCTTACAATTAGCCAAAGGCCTATGTTTATAATCTAATAAAAAGAAAACATAAAGCACACAACATTGAGCGCCTGTACATAAAAGTGCAGCTTCGGAAGCGTTGCTAAAGCATCTCGTCTGCTACTCCAAACACCTACAAATCGCCCTAGCTATGTCAAGTATAGTTGTAGCACTTATAAGTTTTGCGTTGAATTATTTTCTCCGATACGCAAACATGAATATTGGTTTCTCGTCACAGATCATTGATACGATCAGAAAAAAAGTAACTCTTCGCTGTTCTCCTTATTTCTTTCAAATGCTTTTTAACCAAACGCTTAGACATTTTGAAATAACTCTGAAAAAATCTAAATTTTCATCGGTAATCAATTGGTATATTCGCTGTTGTCTTTTCGTGGCATTTCCATATATTTATTCTGGAATGAAAAAGTAAATTACAGAAACTGAAGCTAGTAAGATACTAAAAATATACAAATTACTGTATTTTAAGTTGGATATTTGAGCAAGTTTGCTAGGAAACTTGGTGTTTCTCCAAAATTACAGAGCTTTAATTCATGGATTCCACGAGAAAAAAAGTAGGAATCATGTTAAAATTTCCAGTAATGTCTAATAGATTTTTACTTTCTCGCTCCCATAGGGTAGAGAGGAAGTATTGTCATCCTCCAAGAAAAAAAAAAAAAAGTTGAAATTTTTTTCTAGTTTCACGCTTCAGTACTCGCACAAATGAGCTAATTTTCGTCCGTTAAGATTACTTGCCTGTGAGAGATAAACGAAAAACGGAGCGGCAGTGAAAAGATCGTATGTGAAACTTTTCATTTTCATGCAAAAGAATGGTCAACAACTATCAGTTAGTGTTTTATTTATTCATGAAAAGTGCTGGGAAGAGGGGCATGAGACATTATAATTCGACTGTATTATCGAGCCCTGTGTGTGTATTACTACCAAAACCAGCACCTAGTTTGTCGGCGATTAGCCGAGGGTAAAACCCTCGTTTCCACCGTCCACCACGAGGAGGAACCGACATCAGACGGCAACGCCCTGGTTCGCAACAAAAAGTTCTGGGCGCACCCTCACTCACAACAGTGAACAATTCGCCAATGACCGAATGCAGGGAACCCCTCTACCACCGTGCGATCCCGCAGCAGGACAACAAACTCGTAGCTGGATACTCTCTACAGAGATAGAGATTGCTGAAACTTTGTCCGGCTTGTTCGGCCCAGGAGAACAGAATACCCTGAGCCACGAGACCCCGGAACTCTCGTGAAGTATTCGGCTCTCCTGCATCAAAACCTACTTCAATCTGCAACATCGCCCCAACCACCAGCCCGTTTGAGAGGCGTCCGACCCTCCGGTTCCGACTTTGCCTGGTCTAAAGTGTCCCGGGGGGGATGACGGCTTTAGACTTAATGCGCAAGCATCGGCAGATACCGGAGGTTGACCGCAGAACAGGATTGCCAGGCTTCGATCGGTCACCCCTGCATTTGGTCACTGACGAATCGCGCAAAGTCGGTCACAGATCGGGATTTCAGACCACTGTGTACCGGTTGATCCTTGCACCTCGCGGTTCAAGGATATGGCCTAACTACTATCAGTGGTCCTCTGAAGATCATCGTTCCCCTCATGTTCCTCAGGTTCCGCTTGATCTCTTCCGTAAGCCAGGGATATGGGCTAACAACCAAGGTAATAACGTACCAAGGTTCCGCTTGATCCAAGGCTGCAATGGATATGGCCTAACATCCAAGGTGTAAACAGCCTTGCTGCGCGCGAAGCAGGGCACCAAGGAAGCGGTTGATCCATGCCCGAGCGTATTAGGGATATGGGCTAACAACCAAGGTAATAACGTACCAAGGATGCGCTTGATCCTAAATTGCTCGTTACGATGTGTGAAGAGATATGGGCTAACAACCTGAGGCGAGGGAGGGTGCAGAATCACAACAGGTTTGCCGGCGTTTGGCACGGGTCGGAGACCCGCCCCAGGTCCACCACGAGGAGGCTCCGGCACCAGACCCTCAGCTCTCTCATTTTCATCTCATTTTCATTTCATCTCATTTTCATTTCATCTCATTTTCATTTCATCTCATTATCATTTCATCTCATTATCATTTCATCTCATTATCATTTCATCTCATTATCATTTCATCTCATTATCATTCCCTTTTCATCTCATTTTCATCTCATTTTCATCTCATTTTCATCTCATTTTCATCTCATTTTCATCTCATTTTCATCTCATTTTCATCTCATTTTCATCTCATTTTCATCTCATTTTCATCTCATTTTCATCTCATTTTCATCTCATTTTCATCTCATTTTCATCTCATTTTCATCTCCTTTTCATCCCCTTTTCATCCCCTTTTCATCCCCTTTTCATCCCCTTTTCATCCCCCTTTTCATCCCCTCTCCTTTTATCTCTTTTTCATCTCATCACTCTTTCTCTCTTATCATCTCATTATCATCTCGTTATCATCTCGTTATCATCTCGTTTTCATCTCGTTATCATCTCGTTTTCATCTCGTTTTCATCTCGTTTTCATCTCGTTTTCATCTCGTTTTCATCTCGTTTTCATCTCGTTTTCATCTCGTTTTCATCTCGTTTTCATCTCGTTTTCATCTCGTTTTCATCTCGTTTCTCGTTTTCATCTCGTTTTCATCTCGTTTTCATCTCGTTTTCATCTCGTTTTCATCTCGTTTTCATCTCGTTTTCATCTCGTTTTCATCTCGTTTTCATCTCGTTTTCATCTCGTTTTCATCTCGTTTTCATCTCGTTTTCATCTCCTTTTCATCTCCTTTTCATCTCCTTTTCATCTCCTTTTCATCTCCTTTTCATCCCCTTTGCATCCCCTTTGCATCCCCTTTGCATCCCCTTTGCATCCCCTTTGCATCCCCTTTGCATCCCCTTTGCATCCCTTTGCATCCCCTTTGCATCCCCTTTGCATCCCCTTTGCATCCCCTTTGCATCCCCTTTTCATCCCCTTTTCATCCCCTTTTCATCCCCTTTTCATCTCCTCTCCTTTTTATCTCTTTTTCATCTCGTCACCTTTTCATCTCATTATCATCACCTTTCCATCTCATTATCATCTCATTTTCATTTCATCTCCTTTTCATCTCTTTTTCATCTCTATATCATGTATCCCTTTACCTATCTCTATACCCATCTCTACCTATCTCTACCTATCTCCCCTATCTCTATACCTTTTCATCTCATTTTCATTGCATTCCCTTTTATCTCCTTCTCATCTCTTTTTCATCTCTTCTTCTGTTCGTCTCCTTTTCATCTCTTTATTCGTGTCTTAGTGAGGGCATTTACATCCAAGTAATCACCTCCATTTTAGTTCAAATTCATACTAACAAGATGCAAATGATTCAATATTTATATGAGCTATATTAAATAATTTTTCAATTAATTATAAATCTGCATACATATTCAAGTTGGAAAGTCCTTTTTTTATTACCTCATCCATTTAAATAGGCAAAGAAAAATGTTGGCATTTGGAAATTTAATAAAATCGTATACGGTAAAGTAAAAGCGTATGTGTACATGGGAGTAAAAGGAAGGTATAGATATTTTTATAAAGTTCAGATACTAGTTCAAATAAAGCACAGTCACCGATTAAATTTAATCAAATGCTTCAGTTTAAAGATGGTTCATTAACTTTGGCAAAAACGGTACCGCCACACAGTGGATCGAGTCTATTAGAGCGGTCGGACATGAAATTTTTGACTAAACTGCAAATTTTGATGTTTGTATCGTCCCTTTTTAAATTTCAGGGGTGATTACAGAAGATTTCACGAGAAAATCAATGGACCCACTTTTAGAGTCTCAAAGTTTTGTTTAAAAGCGTTTAAAGTTTCCAAATTTTGTCCGACCTCTCCTATTGACTCGATCCACTGTGCGCCATCTGCTGTAGAATTCGACGTGACATTATCAGGGGCTGCATGTTGTAATGATTGCAGATCAAATGAATTTCGAATGAAAATAACTTTAGATAATGGAGTCCGTCCTTTCTCATCCGTATATCCCCCCATCATGTCTTACCCACAAGTATTCATAATTGAGTTGATATTGCTTTTGACATGCTAAAAAGCGTAGCTTGCTCCGATGAGCAGTCAGGCTAGGACATAGGTAAATGAGAGCACTGGACGTGCATTGCAACTCTAAATTGTACAGCTGAACTTTCTGTATATTTTCATGATTCAAAAAATTGTTTCTGTAAAATCTCCGGGCGAATTCAATAATTAATTTAGACGGTTTGCCATTTCTTCAATTTTTTTTATCAGTAACAGTAATCTAATATACCCGGGGCAACACGAATATTGGCAGCACTGCCGACACGCATAAAAATTTCACGGGTCTGCTCAGGCGACGCACTATGGTCCGAATAGCCGGTTTAAGCGGCATTAAATCAGATACGTATGTTTAAACCTCGCAATATGAGTTTTCAGGGGTTTTTAGGGTCGCTGAGTGCAAAAATGCTAATATTCTTCAGGAAAAATCCATTTTTAACATTTTTATACTTTATATAACTGTGGTAATAATTTGTTCACAAACCTTAAATTGAGGTTGCAAGTTCGAGTTGAAGCGGTGGAGCAGTTGGCATCGCGTCTCACTCATCTTCTTGATGTCCCGGGTTCGATTCCCGGTAGAATTTTTTTTTTTTTTTTTATAAGTTTAAAAATTAATTTTACATTGGATGGACTATAAAGAAGCTAAAAGTAGAGCCTCGTCAAACACTACTATCAAGGGAACTTGAAAAAGACAGCTCAGGATAATACTTCTACGTTTCATGGCTCCAGAGGCCTACTTTCAAGTCCCACCGATCAGCCGTTTGAACTTGTTTTCGTCAGCCAAGCGAAACTTAAGCTTAAATATATCCATTTTGATAGATTATTTGTTTGAAACATGGGTAAACGTAAAAAAAAAAACGTTTACGGGACCTCAAAGTGGCTTCCTAAGACAATTTCATTGCTCGGGAGCCTTACTTTCAAGTCCCACCGATCAACCGTTTAGACTTGTTTTCGTCTGCCAGGCTAAACTTATGCTAACATATATCTACACTAATAGATTATATGTTTGAAACACTTAAAACGTCAAAAAAAAAACTTTTACGGGGCCTCAAAGTAGCCTCTCGAGGCGATTCTTTGCTGTTCTTGAGCACAAAGTTTCAATTGGTCCCGATCAACCCCATCAACTCGTATTATTCTGCCTGGGCAGATTTAGGCTCTAATGCATTCGATTTGCTAGAATATGACAATGGAACATGATAAAAGTCATCGTCAATGGCATATGATAGCTAATTGTAGTAAGTGATAAGAAACGCGAAAACGTCATTTTTCATGAGAAATAACTTGAGGCTATGGTGGACTATGGTTCAGCCATTAGACTTGAAGGTAGTCTAGAGTCATGACAATAACTTCCGAGTAAAATTACGAGGTGCTCAGAGGTGCTAAGTATATTTTTTGGGTCCTACTTCTGCGATTTTATTGATAAAACTGACTATGTCTAAGGGTTAATCTAGAGCATTAGATATGATAAAAAAAAAAGTTTCAGCATAAAACATTTTAAACTTATCTTATATTTTGTGAATCAAGTGCCCAAACACTTTCAGGTACGGTGAAACGACGAAAACAAGCCCTTAAACACAGCACTGCCGCTCGGTAACTGGAATCGCACTCATAAAGTGCTCTGCGCGCCGCACTTCCCAGGCTTGTCACATCTTTATTAGTGCTTTAATCGAAGTGAAATTTTACAGGAGTCTTCTCTACAGTATGTACTATCGATCTACCTCTTAAAATCTAACTTTTTCCAAACTTCACTTTTTCGATTTATTGCCGCTTAAACCGGCTATTCGGACCATAGTGCCCCCGTAGCCCCCGTAGCCCCCGTAGCGTCGCGACGCTACGGGGGCAAGCAAATGGACACCTTGGGTCTAAAGGGTATTACGGCGAGAATATTGTTCAATGGCATCGAACTCTATTTTTAAACTTTCTACTGCACTTTTAGTGCCTCAATTCCACTCTCTACGACGGAATCCCCCCCCCCCCTCCCCAAGTAACTTATTTATTTCCTTATTCATCCTCTATTCTATTTAATAATTAATTTATGCTAGAGAAAAGGGCATTTTAACCCTAAAACAAAAATCGTATTGATGAAAAAGATAGGGGTAAGGAGCTGTAATTTATTGTTAGGAAAAATAACTACCAATTGTGCAACTATCATTACTAATTAAAAAGATGAGAAACGAAATGAAGATAATCATATGAAGTCACATGAATGGATGGGAGTTATTGGTGAAGAGGGTATAGAATTTTCGTGAGCATTGTGCGTTTGAAATATCAAGAAAAGTTAAGAAGAAAATAGTCCCATACCTACCCATTAGACCTATACCCATCCACTCTTTAACAAAAACTAAAAGAAAAAAAACAGAGATGAGAAAGAGGTTTTAATTATTCGTCCCGCCATCATGGACCCCTGCCAACTCAAACATATTTTATCTGCCGAAGGGGTTTTCTCTACCGCCCTCAGGCCTTGCCGTGCACCCGGGTCCTGGGTCATTGGTTTCGGCCTTCAACGGATGCCATGGCTGCCGACCGTCCAACGGAAGTGCAAGCACCACTGCGACCCCAAACCAAAAGCTGCGGTATCGTACGCCCCCCGTTCTAATAATACTGGGCGCTAGAATATTTAAAATCCCTGAGGGGGAGGGACTGAAAAGTAAAGTACGAAAGTTAATTGAATTTTTGTTCTTTTCTACTTTCTCTCCATCCTGTTCTTCTTTCTTTTCTCCTTTTCTCTCGTTACTTCCTGCTCTTCTTCTCTCTTTTCATCTCTCTTTTCATCTCTCTTTTCATCTCTCTTTTCATCTCTCTTTTCATCTCTCTTTTCATCTCTCTTTTCATCTCTCTTTTCATCTCTCTTTTTCATCTCTCTTTTCATCTCTTTTTTCATCTCTCTTTTCATCCCTCTTTTCATCTCTCCCCCTATCTTTTCTTCTCTCTTTTCTTCTCTCTTTTTATCTCTCCCCTTCTCTTTTGTCTCTCTTTTCTACTCTTTTTTTCTACCTATTTTTCGTCTCTTTTTTTCTACCTATTTTTCGTCTCTTTTTTTCTACCTATTTTTCGTCTCTTTTTTTCTGCCTCTTTTTCTTCTCTTTTCTTCTCTTTTCTTCTCTTTTCTTCTCTTTTCTTCTCTTTTCTTCTCTTTTCTTCTCTTTTCTTCTCTTTTCTTCTCTTTTCTTCTCTTTTCTTCTCTTTTCTTCTCTTTCTTCTCTTTTCTTCTCTTTTCTTCTTTTCTTCTCTTTTCTTCTCTTTTCTTCTCTTTTCTTCTCTTTTCTTCTCTTTTCTTCTCTTTTCTTCTCTTTTCTTCTCTTTTCTTCTCTTTTCTTCTCTTTTCTTCTCTTTTCTTCTCTTTTCTTCTCTTTTCTTCTCTTTTCTTCTCTTTTCTTCTCTTTTCTTCTCTTTTCTTCTCTTTTCTTCTCTTTTCTTCTCTTTTCTTCTCTTTTCTTCTCTTTTCTTCTCTTTTTTCTACCTCTTTTTCTTCTCTTGTCTTCTATCTATTTTTCTTCCTCCTCTTCTCTAGCAGAATAAATCTCACTTAATTGATAAAGTTTTTTGATGCAAGAGGCTACGCATGCAGAATCAATGGCAAATCTTGAGACGTCCAAGCGCTGCAAAATTTCTAAATTTATGTTCGAGAAAGGAGCATTGCAGCCCCAGAACGAAAATTGTATAAATGAAATAATATTTTGCTATGGAAATTATTTAACAAGGGTGAAACTATCATTACTAATTTAAAAAAAGCGGAACGAAATGGAGATTGTCGATAGAATGTAGAATGAAGATAATAATATGACAAATTTCATTTTAAATTTTCTTTATTTTCCAAACGTAGAACACTCACCAAAACTTTAATCATCCCTCTTTCACCAATAACTCCCCTCCATTCAGATGACTTCGCACAATCGAAACGAGATACGCGGTCTAGTAGGTTCACCTTCGTCGTTTGTTAGATTTAGCCCTGCCGCTCAGGAATTAAAACACAGAAATCTTTTTGATAACATTACTTTATTCCTAATTATGTAAAATTATATTTTGCAATGAGGAATTAATATTTTAGGCTCATTTTTAAAACAGCGCAAGTGCCATAAATTTTCTTATGTTCTTATGCAGAATGTGTGCTGCTTCTTCTTCTCTATCTTCCTTTTTGTCCAACCCTCCCTCTCCTTGCTATTTTTGTTCTTCATCGTTTCTCTCTTCTTCTAGTTCCTCTTACATCTTTACTTCTTCTCCCTCTTTCCTTTTCCTTACTCTTGATCATCTTCTTTCTCTTATCCTTCTAGTCCTTACTATCCTCTCTTTTATCTCTCTCTTTTCCTGCCGTCTCTCTTTTCTCTCTTATTTACTCTCTTTGTCTTCCCTCTTTATTCTCTCCTTCCTCTTTTTCTTTGTAACTTTCCTCCTCTTTCTTTTCTTTTCTCTCCTCTTCCCTTCCTTCTTTTCTCTCCCTTCCTTCCCCCCTCTTTCTCGCCCCCTCTCCCTTCATCGTTTTCTCTCACTTCGTCGTGCTCTCCTTTCTTTCCTCTCTTCTTCATACTCCCCTCTCTCCTCTCTCTCCTCTCTTGTCTTGCTTCTTCCCGATCTCCTTTCTCTTCTTTCCTTCCTATTCTTCACTCTCTTCTACCCATCCTTCTCCCTTTCTTTTGTCTCTTTTTCTCCCTCCTCTTTCCATTCTTTTTCCTCTTCTTCTTCCTCTCTTTGCTCTTCCTCCTCTCCCAATTTAATTTTCTCTATACAGATAGGTGCATTTATGAATGATCCACAAATATTAATTCCTTATTACATAATGTATATAGTCAATAGGATTCCCAGGAATAGAAACCCAGTAGCCAGTAATAAACTTCAGACACTGGTTATCACGCAGCCAATGAATGTAACCAAATGCATGATTCTCATTGAACGCTGTAGAAAAACAGGCAATCCATGCATGAGTCAAGAATTTGCCCCATTTAGTCGGCCATTAAATGTATGATTCAAAGTTAATCAAGCTTATATTAAAAAAAAAAAAAAAAAAAAAAAAAAAAAAAAAAAAAAAAACTTATCAAGAATTAAAAAATCAATTCAAGCAATTTCAAGCTTGAAACTTTGCAACGATGCAGCGGGAGCAAAAGAATTTTCTCAATCATGACAATTTCAGAAAAGTTGTACCTCACATCGGAGATTAATATACTAAAAATTCAGATGAATCCAAAAAGAAATGGGGCAAGAGGGGATTTAAGTGCCCTACATGAGCCTTTTTACCAAAAAAAAAAGCCTAATAACCTCATAAAATCGCGATTATTTCTCCAGGAGCTCCAACAACCTGTTTCGAAAATGTGGTTTTTAGTATTAGAGAGATCTCCTCTTGACATTTTAGCTCAAATTTTTCGCTCTTGACAAACTTCGAGTTCCCCTTCAGGAGCACCGTGCCGAGTTTGATAGTTTTCGAACTGAGAGATACCTACAATTATAGGCAACGCGGAATGGAGTTAGACTGATTTTACTAAGATCCGCCTACATGGCGACTGCTTATTGTATCGATGGTGAGGAAGAATACTGTGCCAGCTCACTTTGAAAAATTGAGAGAATAAACAAAAGGTCGATTCGTTCGCAATTAATTCTGAGAGCAGGAGTTTGAGAGATTTTACCGTGATGAAGCGATGATCCGTGAATTCAGGAGCAGTTAATTCTGAGAGCAAGAGTTTGAGAGATTTTACCGGGAAGAAGCGATGATCCGTGAATTCAGGAGCAGTTAATTCTGAGAGCAAGAGTTTGAGAGATTTTACCGGGAAGAAGCGATGATCCGTAAATTCAGGAGCAGCTCTGATGCAAAGTGAAAATTCTCAGTCTTCACACGCCGCCTTGACGAATGTTGGAGAGGCCACAAAATAATTACTGCAAAAGAAAAAAAGAATGCTGAAATAGATACATTCAACTTAAAATTGTCATAAATGCGTAATAATACCGTTCCCGAGGAGCACAGAGCAACGAAAATTTGAAACAAGTTAATGGAAAGGAATTGCAATATTTCCCTATTTAAATTGCATTATTTTTACATCGTTTGATTAGTAAATTCCCATTTTAAACGATCAAATAGTTCTTCTATGTATAAGGCAGTTAGGAAATTTGCAATTAAAAAAGTGCACCTTATCGCAATTTTACTCCAATAAATTTTAAAAAGAGGAGTCCCTTCAAGCAGAGAATAGACAACATACGCATCACTCCGATCTGATAGCAGTAACTTTGCCATGTGATCGAAATTTATTGGAACATGTGCTGCTTTTAATTGAATCAGTGAGTTCGAAAACACAACAACTCGAAGAAAAGAAATTGTTCAGGAAACACCTAAAACTGCGCAGCGGGCGAGGAAGTTAGTTTAAGAAAAACCTTTTTGGTGCCAAAGGACAAGTACTTAGAGACTTTGTAATGCATCAAGCTGAAATCGATACACCATGTTTGATGACAGAGAATTGAGCGTTTAAAAATTTCCGAGTTGGTGTTTTTCGTTCTCACCGACTTTCACATCCTGATTTTTCATAGTCTGCCCTGAAAAATGTTTCGAATCGACCATTTGTCTATTCTCTCAACAACCAAACTATTTCAATTTCTAAGCAGGTAAAACTGCGTATTCACGCAATGGATGAAGCTGAGAAGCTCGCCTCCCCCCCCCCCCCCCCCCGCTGCCTCGGAGACTTTAACGCGAGGGTACAAAAGTTGAACGCGATACGACTATTTCAACTTCCAAGGTGATAAAATTGCATATTGACAAAATGAAGGAGAATCTCTTCTCAGCTGACTCAAAGACCTTAACGCAGGAGTAGAAAAGTTGGATGGGTCAAGAGCCGAGAGCGAGACTAGACAACGGGTTCCGCCGCAAGCTCGGTGAGACGGCGCGATGCGTGAAGTATACCTACAGTTTTGCAGGCTCTCCGCGATCATTTTACGCGCAAAGCTCAAAGTTTCGAAATCAGAATTACATACCTACCATACATAGAAACTTTTGTATTTGTTTCTGCGATACGTTAAAAACTTCCGGGACTTGTCAGCCCTTCTAAGACAGAGCTTATAGTCTCCATGAAGAGTAGGCTTTTAGGGGAAATTAAACTTCAATTTTGGCTTTAGCACAAGGCGGAGTCTTACGACCCGGCCCTATGTTCATTCTCCATCCTCATTTTTCACACGTTCATTTTTCCAATTTTTCTAAGGCACGACTATAGCTTGTGAGAGGAGCATGTTATCATGACATTAAGTTCTTCAAGACGCGCGCCGAGTAAGAATTATACTAATTGAAATGACGTACGGTAAACGCCTGTTATCTCCTACACGCTGTGCTCTTTCTCATAACAGGTCCATCATTCATCCCTCACAAATGTCCGTGCATTTCCGCGAGCTTGGAAAGGAAAGCTAACAAGTTTGCCCGAGTTTTTTTCCTAAATCTGTAAAACCCATCCAGACGCATATTTAAAAGGGCAGGAATTTTACCAGAAAATTTTACCCAGGAAAATTTGTCGACCTGAATAACGCTTAAATATTTATATACCTTATTGGTACAAGATATATGTATTGAACCGGAAAAGAAAACCGCAAAATCGGATGGCCACCCGTTTCCCTTGAAATGGCCAAAAATTGGTATTTTTAATGAAATACTTCGATTTTTCCCTTTTCCCGTCGATGTTTCGAGCCTTTCCGATTGTAATTTCGAAATTTCTTTTTACGTTCAGATGCTTCTATCTATAAGTGTTACTAAACCGTAAAAAAGTGAAAATCGAAAAAAACCCGAGTTGGTGTGTTTTCGAGCTCACTGATTCAATTTAAAGCACAATTTAACACAGACACAGACCTCCCGCTATAGTCACCCCTTGCGACGTGTTATAAAGATGACGTATACGATCCCTATGCCTCAAAAAAATTAAATTTAAACCGACCACGATAATTGTTCATCTGCGAACCACAGATTGTATGGGTAAAATCCCTGCCCTTTTAAATATGCGTCTGGATGGGTTTTACAGATTTAGGAAAAAAACTTGGGCAAACTTGTTAGCTTTCCTTTCCAAGCTCGCGGAAATGCACGGACATTTGTGAGGGATGAATGATGGACCTGTTATGAGAAAGAGCACAGCGTGTAGGAGATAACAGGCGTTTACCGTACGTCATTTCAATTAGTATAATTCTTACTCGGCGCGCGTCTTGAAGAACTTAATGTCATGATAACATGCTCCTCTCACAAGCTTATAGTCGTGCCTTAGAAAAATTGGAAAAATGAACGTGTGAAAAATGAGGATGGAGAATGAACATAGGGCCGGTCGTAAGACTCCGCCTTGTGCTAAAGCCAAAATTGAAGTTAAAGAGCGACGCCAAGAATGGCACAATTTGGGCCAGAAGGGATTTTTCTGAAACCGGGCCCAAACGATACCTTATGATACCCTAAAACTCTGGTAAAAATTTTAGCTTGAGTATACGCACGGTTTTTGAGAAATGAGGGGGCAAAGTTGCCAAATCGCCATCATTCTGGACAGCATTTCTACAGCAAAAAGACGGGAAAAATGGACGAAAAAGTTACACCTTTGATGGGTTTCGGCTGTAAATGTTCTCATTGGGCCCCCAAGCATTTAACTGTGTTCAGTTTCAAAAATTTTGGTCGCACAGTGGTCCAAAATGGGGGGAAATCGTCGACAAATCAGGATTCTTTGTCAAATTTTTAGAAATGGAAGTAAAATTGTCGGTCTGCTGCAGTTTTCATGGCTAACAATGTTCGTATCGGTCATCAATGCATGAAATTGTGTTCAGCTTCACAAATTTACATCGCACAGTGGTCAAAAATGGGGGAATTAGTGGACAAATTAAGATCCTCTGTCAAACTTTTTAAAAATGAAGTGAAACTGTTGGTCCCCAGTAGAGTTTAGATCCCGGAAAAATTCATGTTTTTAATTTTTTTAATTATTACTACATGTCAGACCGTATTGTTTATAGAACTTTGTTATAGAATAGACTTTGTAGCATTATCTCAATAAAATATGCAAACTTTCAGAAATTTAAAAAAAAGAAGGAAAAATGGAGAGAAAAAATTAAAAAAAGATTTAAATAGTCAAAAAAAGAATTTAAAGAATTTTTCCGGGATCTAAACTCTACCGGGGACCAACAGTTTCACTTCATTTTTAAAAAGTTTGACAGAGGATCTTAATTTGTCCACTAATTCCCCCATTTTTGACCACTGTGCGATGTAAATTTGTGAAGCTGAACACAATTTCATGCATTGATGACCGATACGAACATTGTTAGCCATGAAAACTGCAGCAGACCGACAATTTTACTTCCATTTCTAAAAATTTGACAAAGAATCCTGATTTGTCGACGATTTCCCCCCATTTTGGACCACTGTGCGACCAAAATTTTTGAAACTGAACACAGTTAAATGCTTGGGGGCCCAATGAGAACATTTACAGCCGAAACCCATCAAAGGTGTAACTTTTTCGTCCATTTTTCCCGTCTTTTTGCTGTAGAAATGCTGTCCAGAATGATGGCGATTTGGCAACTTTGCCCCCTCATTTCTCAAAAACCGTGCGTATACTCAAGCTAAAATTTTTACCAGAGTTTTAGGGTATCATAAGGTATCGTTTGGGCCCGGTTTCAGAAAAATCCCTTCTGGCCCAAATTGTGCCAAAAAACGGTCGTTTTTGGCGTCGCTCTTTCCCCTAAAAGCCTACTCTTCAGGGACACTATAAGCTCTGTCTTAGAAGGGCTGACAAGTCCCGGAAGTTTTTAACGTATCGCAGAAACAAATACAAAAGTTTCTATGTATGGTAGGTATGTAATTCTGATTTCGAAACTTTGAGCTTTGCGCGTAAAATGATCGCGGAGAGCCTGCAAAACTGTAGGTATACTTCACGCATCGCGCCGTCTCACCGAGCTTGCGGCGGAACCCGTTGTCTAGTCTCGGTCTCTGCTCTTGACCCATCAAACTTTTCTACTCCTGCGTTAAGGTCTTTGAGTCAGCTGAGAAGAGATTCTCCTTCATTTTGTCGATATGCAATTTTATCACCTTGGAAGTTGAAATAGTCGTATCGCGTACAACTTTTGCATTTTGTAACTTTTTGTACCCTCGCGTTAAAGTCTCCGAGTCAGCGGGGGGGGAGGCAGGGAGTCTCGTCCATTGCGTGAATACGCAGTTTTACCTGCTTGGATAATCGAAATACTTGCGTCACACGTTTCGCCCCTTCCGACTTTTCTACTCCGCGTTAAAACTCTGCAGTCAGCGGAAAGAGAACAAACTTTTTAATTGTTATCGCGATACGAGAAAGATTTGTTCTTCATAATTGTGGCCGCATTGGTGAAAAAGGGACCTCATCTTTTGGAAAAAATTTCCGAAACTTGAAACTCGCGCGAAAAACGATCACGGGAAGCACCTGCAAAATTGTCGGGATACTTCAAACACCGCGCACTCTCTACCCGATCTGTAGTCTCGCTCGCTCGACTCTTGACTTGCAAATCGCGCTAAGTTCCGAAATGCGCACGCTATTTGGAAATGCGTAGGGCAGCGCGCGCACACAACATCGAGAGGCGCACACAACATCGAAAGGCACACTCAAAAATGGAGCGCATTTTGATCAAAACGCTTTTAGTTTTTTATCATCCATTATTCAAAGTTGTATCTTGTATCCTACGCAATTTTTCCACTGCCTACGGAGTTCGTTGACTGCCGATCGATCGTTGCTTCGTCCAAAAGTCCTTTCCACCCCCTCTAACTTTTTACCTTATTGAGGTATAGATTTGAAACTTGGGGGATGTTTTTAAGTCAAAAGGGAGCTACTTTTTGGCCCCTTCAAAATTTTCAGGGGGGCTCCCTGGGGGACGGGCAATGGACCCCGACTTATAATTTTCAAATGGGAAGACCCCCTTTGTAATAGCTTGTTCGAAATAGCTTAAAAAAAGAAACATTTTCGCGCAAACTCGAAGTCAATATCTCAAAACGTTTCAAAATGGCGGCCGGTTAAAGTTCAAAATGGCCGAAAATTCACACCGGTTATTTGTCGAAGGATTTGCGCGAAAATCGGTATCTAGAGGTATTATGACACGAAAAAACGAATTTGACGTTAGATTTTCAAGAAAATCGAAAATTCCAAAATGGCCGTCGGTTAAAGTTCAAAATGACCGAAAATTGCCATCTCGTTTTTTTGCCGATGGATTTGCCTAAAACTTGAAACTTGAGGGTATTTTGGCATGAGATTAACACATTTGAACTTAGATTTATAAAAAAAACTAATTTTCGGTCATTTTGAACTTTAACCGCCGGCCATTTTGGAATTTTCGATTTTCTTGAAAATCTAACGTCAAATTCGTTTTTTCGTGTCATAATACCTCTAGATACCGATTTTCGCGCAAATCCTTCGACAAATAACCGGTATTAATTTTCGGCCATTTTGAACTTTAACCGGCCGCCATTTTTGTATTGACTTCGAGTTTGCGCGAAAAGTTTTCTTTTTTTAAGCTATTTCGAACAAGCCATTACAAAGGGGGTCTTCCCATTTGAAAATTAAAAGTCGGGGTCCATTGCCCCTCCCCCAGGGAGCCCCCCTGAAAATTTTGAAGGGGCCAAAAAGTAGCTCCCTTCGACCTAGAAACAACCCCCAAGTTTCAAATCTATACCTCAATAAGGTAAAAAGTTAGAGGGGGTGTAAGGGACTTTTGGACGAAGCAACGATCGATCGGACGTCCGCGAACTGAGTAAGCAGTGGAAAAATTGCGTAGGATACAAGATACAACTTTGAATAATGGATGATAAAAAACTAAAAGCGTTTTGATCAAAATGCGCTCCATTTTTGTGTGTGCCTTTCGATGTTGTGTGCGCCTCTCGATGTTGTGTGCGCGCGCTGCCCTACGCATTTCCAAATAGCGTGCGCATTTCGGAACTTAGCGCGATTTGCAAGTCAAGAGTCGAGCGAGCGAGACTACAGATCGGGTAGAGAGTGCGCGGTGTTTGAAGTATCCCGACAATTTTGCAGGTGCTTCCCGTGATCGTTTTTCGCGCGAGTTTCAAGTTTCGGAAATTTTTTCCAAAAGATGAGGTCCCTTTTTCACCAATGCGGCCACAATTATGAAGAACAAATCTTTCTCGTATCGCGATAACAATTAAAAAGTTTGTTCTCTTTCCGCTGACTGCAGAGTTTTAACGCGGAGTAGAAAAGTCGGAAGGGGCGAAACGTGTGACGCAAGTATTTCGATTTATCCAAGCAGGTAAAACTGCGTATTCACGCAATGGACGAGACTCCGCCTCCCCCCCCCCCGCTGACTCGGAGACTTTAACGCGAGGGTACAAAAGTTGGACGCGATACAACAATTTCAACTTCCTGAAGGAGAATCTCTTCTCAGCTGCCTCAAAGACCTTAACGTAGGAGTAAAAAAGTTGAATGGGTCAAGAGCAGCCGATTCTCAGTGAAGTTCAAGAAGTTGGGGTCCGTTGCCCCCCCCCCCCCCCGGGGGGGCCCCCTTGAAAACTTTAGGGGCGCCAAAAAGTAGCTCCCTTTGACCTAGGAGCATCCCCCAAGTTTCAAATCTTTACCTCAATTAGGTAAAAAGTTAGAGGGGGTGGAAGGGACTTTTGGATCACTCTGTATAATTTTTATTTCATTGTCGCAATATGCTCGAAATCTAGACCCATAGAGGATTTCATTACATAGTCTGCAGCTCAGAGTTTCAAAACATCATCAGCGCCATGAGGTCTAACTAATTTGGAGCGTGGTATTTGACATCATTAAATAAACCAAATGCTTCCCCTATATGAAATATTTGTGGAAAATTTTCTTAGAAATGAGTCTTCTTTGAATGGCCAGAATAGACTGATTTAGTGACTGTATCATTTGATATACGTAATATCGAACTCTCGGTTCAAACCAGGAAAAATGTGACCTAATGTAACCTCACGTGCAAATTTTTAGTGAGGTAATTGTGTTAATTCATTACAATTTAGGCACTCTCAGGTCCTAAATCAATTAAGGACTCATTTCAAGAGAGAAATTTAGATCGTAAGAAACACATAAGCGCATTTGACCAGCATGTCGCGAACGACGCGAATCAAAGACGAGGTTGCATGTATGTTTACAATTAAACTATGACGTAGCCACTAAATCAGTCTATTATTGACATTGACATATCCAAAGGCAATTGGATTCTCGCTGAATGAGAGAGACGGTTGCCCAGTCTTGGTAGAATTGACTATAAAAGAAAGTTGAAAAAATCGGTAAATTCAATACAGAAAACAAGAGAACCGTTCGAATATCATGGAAGGCATTTTGACAGGCTTATTTATTCTTCTCCCCTTGTAGAAAACGGGTGCAAAATTACCTCAAGCTGGACCTTTTCTCCACTGACCGATTATTTGCGGGAGAAACTCCAATGAAAAGTTAAGGTGATTCGATGGACGCCATATTTTATGTGAGAACGGCATGCGATATATCGCATCAATCGGTACCATTTTTTCAGCTACTCGTCATTTTTCTCCAATTTTGAAATCGCAATTCTGTTATCAGGAGACGAAAGCACTCACTTACCAATTTTAACAAAGAAATTCAACGAAATAAAGGCGTGGTTTTTGTAAAAAGAAAACATCGCATTCGATACTGATATCGAAACTGCACTCGAATGCAAGATTTTCTCTCTTAAAAAACCACGCTTTTATTACGTTGAATTTCTTTGTTAAAATTGGTAAGTGAGTGCTTTAGTCTCCTGACAACAGAATTGCGATCTCAAAATAGGAGAAAAATGACGAGTAGCTGAAAAAATGGAACCAATTGATGCGATATATCGCATGCCGTTCTGACACAAAATATGGCGTCCATCGAATCACCTTAAAGTCCAGTATGACGACTGACAGAGACAGAGACAGAGACAGAGACATTCAGCGCGACGACGCGACGATAGGCTCACACGAATGAAAGAGTGCCTTCAATTTTGAGTGATACCACAGCACACACAGAAGCTCGATAGGTCGCATGCTTCATTCCGCACCGGTTTTATGGAGGCCAATGAAGGGGCAAGGGGCAAGGGACAAACATTTTAATTGATTTTTATCGAAACACAAATAATCGATATCGACGACGCAAACACCCAAACCGCGTGGCTCGGCTAGCGACGTTGCAGATATTCTGTCATACTTAATTTTATGGCTAAAATGCTACTTAAAATAAATGCTTAAAAATCAAAACATGCGTGAATTTACTATTTCGTGAGAGGTGGGTCCAATTCGGCGTTTCGACGAAGAAACGTAACTCAATGCCAAGGTTGCCAAATTGACTAAAAATGAATTTATTTTATTAAAATGTACCTCAGCAAATTTTAGTCAACATTTGTCTGAATTTCGCATTAAATCCGAGGAATAATCGGTGAAAGTTCCGCTTCGAAAGGTCCAAAATTGTTCGTGTTAATATGCAATTTACGAGGAGAAATTTGGCAACATTGAAATGGAGTTGCGTCCTTTCGTGGGGAGGGGGGGCCGCCGCCGCCGCCGACGACGACGACGAATTGACGGAGAAGAGGAAAGTCAATGGACGGTAAATACAATGAATTAGATTATTTGCAAATGCCACATGAAAAATAAAGCAGGGAGAGAAAATAATATGTCGAGGAATTTTAAAAAAAATGAAGAAAATTGAAAAAATGTTAGGAAACATTGTGAAAATCAAGGAAAATCGGTAAATGAAACGAAAAATTAATGAAGCAATGAATTTGAATGAGCTTAAGAAAGGTACCCCTGACGACGAAAAGTGTTGTGGAAGAAAAAAGTCGAGTCTGTGCATCATTGGACTATTAAAATAAATGGAAGAAGCTGAATTATCCAAACATATGTTCATGTCAAAAAATACGACTACATACCTTCAGCGACTCGAAAGTTCATAACAGACAAGTTGTGAAGCTGGAAAATCTGAAAAATAAAACAAAAAGAAAATATTCAAAATGTATCACAGGGATGAGAGCTAGGATTTAAAGTGAAAATAGGGAGTCACAATTTCGGGATGAGAGAAAATAAGTCTGTGGGTTAGATATAGGATTAGGAGCTTTTAAGTTTATAATTCAAATAATACGAGTATGAAACGATGCAGATTGCGCAGAAGGAGATTTGTGGTGGGAATTTTGTTGGTAGAAGTGATCACTAGGACTCGATCTTAAAATCATCTTTAAACAACAATAAAAAACTAGGTACTCGAAAATCATAATTTGTGATTTTTGAGGCTAAGTGCATGATGCAGAAACAAGTGAAGAAATTCATTTCAATTTTACTCATAGGATACTTCTCTCATCCCAACATCACTCCTCCGGAATGCGAAGAAAGAAAAAAAATGATTTCCACCCGCAATCAATTGTCCTTGAATATGCAGCAAATTTTGTCTTATCGCCCCCAGAACGGTTCAGTTTTCGGATAAATACTTAGGTACATGTTTCTAGTTGAAATATCAATATACACCTTAGGTATTGCCAGATGTGAGCATTTAAATGATCACGCCCTATAAATATTTTAATCATTGCAAAATTATGCATCGACTGAAAACTTGGAGAAAAAAATAAAGTAGTAAATATAGAATAGGTACTGAAGACCCATATTAAGCGGACAAAATAAAAAACACAAGCAAGCTGTCCGACAACCTGACTGTTCATAGAAAAATGACTTTAGACCAACTCACTCGGCATTAGGTATAGCTGAAGCTGCTGATTTTTCACGATTAGGAGAAGGCAAGCATATTTATAGTCACTTATGAATTTCACGATCGTAAACGGAGCCTTCAGAAATGCTCCTGAAAGTTTACAAAAATGACGGACGGTCGGCGCACGCGGTGCAATCGGGATTTTAACACATCGGTGAACTGATCATGCAGATCGAGATTTTATTACAAAGAAAATGCCTTTCTCACCACGATTACTTTTAGCGAGGACTTGCTCATGATTTCTTGAAATGTCCCCGAAAACATTTGACAAGCGATACGAAAGGAACAGCACAACCGTAAAATAAACGTTTTGACACTTAACTGAACAGATTTAAGATTTTAAGCGAGGCCACTTGCCACCGGTCGGACACTGCGCGCAAGTGGGAGGCTATCTCTGAACTAGACAGACAACTGGCAAAGGAAAATGCCATAGGCTGAACGTCGTTGGAAGGGGGGTGGGGGTGTCGCACGTGTACTCGGACGGTCTGAAACCACCGGGACTTTTGGTTCAGCGAAAAACGTGTGCGTGTGTGTGTGTATGGGGGCCTGACCCTCCTCCTACCCTTGCCGTTTCAGAGACACTTCCCCGGCCGGGAAACCGACAAGTCTCTTTGTCGCTCTCTCTTGCGTAATCGTTTCGAAGTTTCGAGAAACCAATTTTGGCCGCTCTACCTGCCTTTTCAGGCCGGTTCCATTGTTATCCTGTCTAGACTCTGTCGTCTGTCTAGATTTCCTAGGCAAAACAAGCTGTCTGGCTCTCTTTTGGACGACGCCGACGCGACGAGGAA
This sequence comes from Bemisia tabaci, assembly GCF_918797505.1. Classification (NCBI taxonomy): domain Eukaryota; kingdom Metazoa; phylum Arthropoda; class Insecta; order Hemiptera; family Aleyrodidae; genus Bemisia; species Bemisia tabaci. The sequence continues at coordinate 34,273,448 of NC_092802.1, read as the reverse complement.
CTATAGGACCAGCTGCTTTTTCCAACTGAGCAGCGTTGCAACATTGAAGGGGGGGGGGAGGCTGAAAGGAACCTAGGAACAACCTCTCTTACAGTGAGGGTGACTTTAACGAATTCTATAGAAACCCGCAACCCTAAAATCTTAAAGCGGGGAACTACCATGGAATACTTACGTACGAGAACGTAACGTAACACACTTAGGGGGAGGAGGGTTTAAGCCAGAATTACAGTACTTTAAGGGGGGGGGGGGTAAAGCCAAGCGTTACATAAAAAATCCGAGCCCGGGGGGGGGGGGGAGGGACTTAGAAAAAACAGTGCAAATAATTGAAAATCCCGCCCTTCCCGAATCTTTTCGGCGCGTGACCCTTTTTTCACACCTCTTTGTTGACCTTTTCCATGTCGTTCAGCGGAATGGCCTCAAAAAACCCGAATTTTTTCAAGCTGTTTCCTCAGAGTTTCCTGATATTTTGAAAATGGGGGGGGGGGGGTGAGTCCATCGTTACGTAATTCAAAAGCGGCTACGTTACGGGTGCGTTACAAGGGAAAGATAGGGGTCAAAAATTGAATGAAGCAAGTCACGGTTATGTAATACTTGATTTGAACGGCCCTTCAGAAAACATCCGGTAAACTGAGAATCGGCCATTGATTTCATTGACATTTTTATCTCCGTGAAAAATCTTTTGTGTACCGTATTTTGGTTGAAAAAATAAAGTAGAAAGAAATTGTTGGAAATATGATGGCTGAATCATATAGGTACAATCTTCAGCGCTGAGTTCGAAAACGACCTTCGTCTTTCTCAATATACCCACCAATTTCCAGGAAATTGGTATTTTGCGTAACTTTCGGGATTAAAAAAAATCTCGAGGAAATAAATAAAAATCGCCCATCACAGATACTTCAGTAAGATTCTGAAAGTGAAAACATATTTCGTCACTGAAAAGGAATAATGAAGCGTTGGGGGCAGAAAGTAAAGTTCTTGGTTGCGGTGTCTAGGATCTCCGCTAACACTTCAGCCACGATAATTACAGCAAATGCATGAAATTCGTTAAAATTTTATTATCTTTACAATTTTACACTGCTGAAAACTGAAAATTTTAGAAAATTCTCCGAAAAGTTTCCTCTCTAAAATATAAACTAACAGCGGCGATTCTAAAACTCTGCAACCAGAACATGCCCGTTTCTGCACCCAACGCGGGTCAATTTTGATGATATGAGCAACCGACTTACCGAAAACACTGAGCGATTTACGTGCGAACAAATCGGCTTCGAAAATGATATCCTCGAACCAAATATCATTTTAGTATCACGGAAAAAGAGCTATACCGAAAGCTCATTCAATGACGACGAATACATGTGACGTTTACTTTCAACTCTAAAGAAACTCAACGAACCGTGGAATGAGACAGAATAAAAAGCGTTTCAAAATTAACAACGAGCAGCTACCGAACTTAACAGAAAAATTAGCTCCTCAAAACTGCAAGCCACTGAAGAGGTCTGAATCGTCACCCTCGATTTCACACACCAGACTGACTTAGACGTTTCACGTAACGTCTCCGATCAGTCTCTGGTACGATGGTGGCGGCGGCGGCGGGGGGGAGGGGGGTGTTGGGGCTGGTCTGATATGCCGAACATCCGCTCGACAGAATCCCTGTCTGGCCGTTTGGCGACCGGCCGGCGGCATCGGAGAAGATTCTCTTAAAGAGACTCGGTTGAAAAGGAAATCGGCAGCATAGACGAGATAAGAGTCTGGGTATTGTCAAGTGGTGATGACAAAATACCCGTCGGGGGGAAAACTTGGAAAAGGAGGGGCGGGGCACAGTCACACCTCACCAAAACACGAATCTCAGTAGCCACGAAGGACAACGCTACCGAGCGCTTAGGAAACACGTCGTATAAACCCTCAGCCGTTGTCAAATTTCCTTGGATAAATCAGAAGTTTTCGGGGAAATTCGTAGATATGTATCTTCCGATTTGAACTGTCTGATAAAGTTACTTGCAACTGGAGAACTACGTTGCACAATCTTAGCAGCACTGCGGTCTCACAAGCCCTCTTACTGAAAAATGCCTAGATTGCAACCGAATCTGAGGATAGGACGAGAGTAAAATTATTGCACGAAAAAAGGTCACTTTTACCGGGAAGGAAGGGAGAGCATAGTCAAAAAATCTACAAAATGGTTCTCGAACTATTTAAATTTCCTTTAAAAAAAGGGATATACTTAAAACAGTGAGGTGGGGGGGGGGGGGAGCGACCCGTTTTGGTTCCTCTCTTCAATTCTGTTTTCCTAGGGAGGAACGCGGTAAAAATATTCGGTAAAATGTTCGGCGAGGTGCACGGCAAAAAATTCTTCAAAAAAAGTTCCTACTTTCTGAAAAGTTTCTTCAAATTTTTTCCCACTATCTGTAGGTAGGCAACAAACCAGCACTGCGATGCAGTATCGAGTTTTCGATTGTGGTGTTTCAGAATCTTGGCTACTAATTTACACTTTAGAGAGAAAACTATTGAGTCAGCTCACGGAAAGCAGATTTTTCGTTCACAGCATTTTAGAATCATGAAGAATATTTACGAATTACATACAGCTGCTTGGATCATAACGGAGCGGAAAATCTGAAACATCGCGATCGAGAAGTGTCCTTCCTGTACTCAGTGCCCAGTGCTCCAATTCGTCGCATCCACTCCATTTCAAGGTTGCCAAATTGACTCGGACAATTAATTCATTTACAGAAATGTACCTGTGCAATTTTACCGCAAATTCTTTCCGATTTTTGCATGAAATCTGAGGAAATAAAATCATTGACATTCCTAGTTAGAAATGCCAAAGATTCTCTTAATAAAAAAATGTAATTAGCGATTCTCCATGAGGGAAACTACGAATTTAACCATCTAAATGTAATTTATTGAAATCTAGGCTACTTGGGCAACCAAATCTTCTTGGTATGATTTTTGGTGATAAAAGCTGCAAGTGACTTATCGAATCAACACAAATGGGCATATGCATAAAATTACTTCTAGAACGACTCAAAACTATATCCTCGAATCAAACATCATAAAAATACCACGAAAAAAGGCTGCAAAAATCCATACAATGACAAGTGACATGAATGAGATAATAGTAACCCAACTAAATTGTGGACGATTTAAAAATATCGAGAAAATCGGAATGAGCAATCAGGGGTATAAATTTTTCTAGGCCTCCGCAGTTTTCGGCATCGCGCTGGGTTTTCGCTAAAAGGTCATCGACGCGCTGGTCAAAATTTTGTTGGATTTTTTGTTAGTTGAGGTGTTGGGCGTAAAAAAGGCATTACTTGGTTGCACTGTGTCAGAATCTCCACTGGTACTTGTATGTTTCAGGGAGGAAACGGTTGAATTTTCTGACTCAGTTTTAAGCAATGTAAAATCATAACGAAAATTTAGTACAAGTTTTAACGAATTCCATGTATTTACTTTAATTATAGTAGATAAAAAGTTAACCGAGATCCTCGGACACCGCAACCAAGAAATGTCCTTTCTGCTTCCAGCGCCTCAATTCTAGAATAAGTGCTAGAGTTGTATTACTTCGTACCAGAGTTGAAAATCTGAAAAATCTAACAAATACAATTCTCAGCCTCCACAATTTTTGCACTCTTTTAAACGATCGCCTCCCGGGGACTTTCAAGTCTTACACCACACGTAACCACATCTCCTTCGAACACGGAGAAAAAACCTCGTGCATGGGACCCGAAGTTTAGGTCATACGGATCTCTGAAGTTTTCAGATTGAGCATCTGAACACTTTAGATCCAGCTGTCGAGGTTTGGATCACACATCTGAAACTTCAGTTCTTACACCTGAAGTACTTCAGATGTGAGAACCGAAGTTTTTCGGATGTGAGAACCGAAGTTTTTCGGATGTGAAAACCGAAGTACTTGAGATGTAAGAACTGAAGTTTCAAATGTGTGATCCGAACCTCGACAGCTAGATCTAAAGTATTCAGATGCTCAATCCGAAAACTTCAGAGATCCATATGACCTAAACTTCGGGTTCCACGCACCAAGTTTTTTTCTCCGTGAAGAGATTCGATTTTCAGTGATATAAATGCAAGCAACTCACCAAATTAATACTACTGAAGCGCGTGCTCAGGAACAGCATGACTTCCAAAACGACATCCTCCAACCGAAAATCATGAAAGTATCACGGGTTAAAAGCTACCGAAAACTCTCACAATGACAACCGACAAGAGTGAGAAAATACTAACGCCACTGACGGCGGTACTTAGCAAACTATATAATTTGACAGCACTAATTGAGAAGTAGCCTTTCAAAATCACAAATTCTTATGTATGGGCGGCGAACTATCGACTTTTACAGGAAAAATCAGCTCATCAAAATCACAAGCTATCGTAGAGAGGTGAACCGCCTCCCTCGGTTTGACGTGCCCGACTGTGACACGTGCACGACGTTTTATTTGACGCGTCGGATCAGTCTCCGGAGGGGGGGAGGGGGTTATTATAGGGGTGGTGGTCACTGCGTATTCAGATAAGCTGAACATCCGCTCCGCAGGTTCTCGGTTTGGCGACCGGTCGGCGCGGTGTCGGAGAAGATTCTTTTATAGAGAATGGACCACTAGACAAGGTACGAATTGAAGCATTCTGATACATGTTTCTTAATCAAAATTTCACGCAGAACACGATTCGCGCAACGAAAATGACTGAAACTAACTCCTAACGAAGATATTAATGTTTTTATTTCACATTGGTCACGAGGAATTTGAACTGCCCGCTGACAAGAAACTCAAAGGTCTACGTGAGTCAAATCGCGCACTACAACGGTTGCAACAAGCTTCTCAATCGAGTAATGTTCATTTCCCACCATGTGTTGTTCAAACTGTAAGCAATTTGCTATAGCTGAGCCAAAGTGTCAAGATTGAGGTTGCCAGATTTGTATATCGTAAAGACTGTCATGATAACGTTTAGAGCGCGATGTGAATCACGTAGAGCATTGAGTTTTCATGAGCGGGTGGTTTCAATTCACGCATCAAGAATCATTAAATATCTTTGTAAGGAGTTCATTTCGGTAAATTTCGTTGTGTGCATCGTGTTTTACGTGAAATTTAGGTTAAGAAACATGTATCAGAATGCTGAAATTCGTACCATATCTAGTGGTCCATTCGAGACCCAGAAGGAAGATGAGATTGGTAGTTCAAGAGAGGTAGTGCCCAGGTGGTCCGAGTGATAATGACAAAACACCCGCCTGGGACATTCATTCGAGCAAATTACGCCAAGAAAACTTGCGAAAGGAAGGGCCGGACGGACTGATCACACCTCCCTCAACGCATGAATATCCATCCACCCTACCTCGCTGAGAAAAAACGCCGCGCAGTACGTACAATCGAGAGTTACCATTTCTTTTAATAAACGGTTTTTTCTTATGGACAGTAATGAATAATATATTTTGAAATTTTCAAATAATTTAGATCAGATCGCAGATAAAATTCTCTGAAAAATTGTAGGGAAAATATTTACGAATTTCCTTGAGAATTCGTATTTCAACCGAGGAAATTTTGCAACGTTTGAAGGCTCATACGGCGTTCTCGTTCTCGGCAGCTATGTTACAAAGTATTACGTGGCGCAAGAAAAGCGTTTGCCCAAGAAGGCTGTTGCATCCGAATCTTGAAAGGGAGTAGAGTTGTACGGCAGGAATAGTTGAAAAGTAGACAGGTTGTGACAGGCTCGGACTGGCCATAAGGCCAATCTGCCATTGGCAGATACGTCTTTGCGCGCCGAAAACGCGCCCTTCTTACAGATAGCAAAATAAGAAGAAAAACAATTACGACCGAGAATATGTGAGAAAAACTTCTTAAATGAACGGAGGAAGAGAGACTTAGGAGTAAAGAAAGGTGCTTTAACGCATGATAGTGGTGAACAGAGGTCCAAGAACTACTTTCTGAAGCGTAAACAATTTTCTGTGAAATTGTCACCTCTTCTTGACATACAGGCGCTTTAACAATCACCCTCCTTCATTTGCTATGTGTAACTCCCTTAGAAGCGATGGTCGGTTCGATTTTTAGACATGCGCATCCTTTATAGACCTCTCAAGAGACCTTTAAACATATTTCCTCCTTTTCAAATGACTATTGATTTGGACATAAGCTAGCTCGGGCAAACTTAACCTTAATTTATCTCGAAATTCAAAAATAAGAGACATCTAAAATGTAAACGCCATACAACTATTCGCGCAAGATGGATGTCCACATTGCATATGAAAAATGTAAGACGAGATGCCGTGAGTCGTGAACTCGCAATGCTCTGCTCTAGTTTGAAGCAACATTACAAATAAGACAAACGCAAACAAACACAATATGGAAATAAAGCGAGGGAAAGGATGCGTGTTAACGACGGCGCAGAGATACAACTATTCGTACTTGATGGACATCCGTGCTGCATCTGAAAAATTGAAGGCGCGATGACGCGAAACGTGAGCTATCAATGCTATGCTTCACGTTCAATTTTGCAATTTTTACTCCGTGCGATCAATAAACTTTGAACCTGAAAATAGCTTAGACTTGTGCTGATTTGCCAAAATTTTCGGAACCTCTCTCCACATAGGGAATGCCTTACCAGGAAATATCACAATACGCCCCTTTAACCAGCCAAGGGTCTACGCCCTCAGATGCGAGCCAGTCCGACCCTGGGTTGTAAGTTTCGTTGAGACGGAGGGGTGAGCAGATTTTTGAAAAAACTGCAAAACTGCCCTTAAAACTATTTGGGGAGCACAGAAGGGGCACAGAATTTCGTTTGCTCATTCAATTTTCTCTTTTTTTCTGCTTGATGGGTCTCTCCTTTGATGTTTTATATCAATATTATTGTTCTCAAGGATAAACCCTCACAGTGATTGGTAACTATGGGGTTCGGCATTGGCAAAACTTCAATCATCAAACGTGTAAAAATAGGGAAATCTTCGGAACACTCTGCTTTTCGATATCGTATACAGCTGGTTGATGAATCTTTGATTGCAGAAGCAGCCGAATTTATGGATGAATATTTCATCGCAAATAGTAACCTTGAAAATTCTTATGGTAAGTGAGGATATTTAAGATTATTACAGCATTAAAAGTTCCTTGGGCGTAGCTATAATAAAAGAGATCCATGGAATTAAAGGGTCTTAAATATAATTGGACTGGGAAAATTAACTCCGATGACCTTTTTTATGAGTTCCATTTGAGCAGTATATTGAAGAAATTGACAACTTATATTTTTCAATTGCGCTTCATAGATGCTTTTCCTCGCGGATATATTCACACATCCTCAATTCAAGTTTTAAAAAATTTTACGAGCAAACATAGCAAAATTTGACTTCGAAATTGTGTTTCTTTTTTAAGATACCACTGAGAAAATCTGCGGAGGGTCATGAAGCGTAATTTGCTTAATATTTCTGTGAGGATATTAAATAAGGTAGGACATTGGGCTATGCGAAATGCGGTTGGATTAATTCAGGTCAAATCCGTTCATTTCGTGTCGGGTGAGACATGCATTATTACTTTTCTTTCTACGTCAGATCTGCTTTCTGGTGCTGACGGCAGCCGAATCAAATTGCTACCGGAACGAAAATCTCTAAATCTCTGTATTGAACACAAAATTAAGCCTTATTGTCCTCAGTAGAGATTGGGAATCCTGTTAAATTAGCGCTTTCGGTTATCAATTCAGTTCTTGGACGATCTGCTGTTAACAGCGCCTGAATACAGCTATTCGTTCTTAATGGTAGCCTGTGTTGCATGTGCCAGAAATGAAGGCGTTTTATGTTTTCTGGCGCAAGCAGCGATACATTTCTCGTTACGCAGCGACAAGCGCGGGGACGGGGACGCGCTACACTGCTTGTGCGTCTTCCTAAAATTGCCACTGCTTCCCGCCCCTGTATACAAACCTACAGCCCGATTTTTGAAACTATGTCGATACTATACGACAATATATAGCGCTATCTTAATCATGCAATATATCGCAATTCGTTGTCTTATCGGGCTGCTTTAAACTTTCAATAATCAGCCCGCAGATTTGAATCCGAGTTTAGAATAGAAAATATTACAGGAAGTGAGAATGAACAATTCAAGTAAACGAAGAATCTACCTCGTCCGAGAGGAAGGCATAAGGATCTTAATTTTGAAAAAATTTTAAGGTTTCGATACGTAGTCACATCCAATGCTATGTAAACTCTATTTTCGATCAATGTGTAACCATTTTTAGAAACGAATATTATTCCCATTGTGATAATACCTCATTTCTATTCCTCAAACACAACGTACAGAACTGACAAAACCGTTAATATTTGGAAATGATACACCTCTCTCGAGGTTCACATTCTTTCGTTTTATCTATACTTCTTCATTTGAGCGTTTACAGATTCCGTTGACGGCGACGAAATGATTGACAAAAACTATTCATTCTGGAGAGTGCCACTGTCTGAGGGCATATCACTTGCAGCGTTTTTGGAAGACGATGAGGACGATGAAAGCCGCATGATTTGTTGCAGTGTACTTGGTGTGGAGAAAAAAGAAGAAAAACCTGTTGTGTCAAAAGTAAGAATGATTCTCTTCAATAATACACTTTATGGGTTGAAAATTTTGACCCCGTGATTGTTGAAAATACTTTACTGGCATTTTGCATCTAGCATTCTAGCAATGAGCTAGAGCCCAGATTGTTAGAGGATAGAGGACACATAATGACATGAGGGATATATTGACTCTAATGTCGAAGTCGTAAAAAAAATGCATGCGTAATGACTATAGTTTTACTTGAAATGAATAATATCTCAAATGTTTCAAATACTGCACCTATGCGCCTTGTCCTCCAAGCCCCTCAAATAATCAATCCATCATTTTCCCATTAGTCTATGACAACCACCCCTTTGAACCTATGAGATCGCTCTATTTCTTCTTTATCCTCGTTGTCTATAGCTTTGTCTATCAATTTCTTAAACAACCCGCTAAACCTCTTGTTCCCGCCACCTTGTTGGCAACAACCCTTTTGAACCAATGAGATCGCTCTATTTTCTCTTTGTCTTCTTTGTCTATTGCTCCTTCTATCGATATTTCTATAATTAACCTGCTGACTTCATTGTTCCAGCCTGAGAAACCCTCTAAGAGGGTTGAACAAATACTCCAGACTCAGGAGGACCTTATTGGAAAAGCTGACGTATTCTCATTGTTCAATGGACCACTAGACAAGGTACGAATTTCAGCATTCTGATACATGCTTCTTAGCCAAAATTTCACGTAGAACACGATGCGCACAACGAAAATTACCGAAATCAACTCCTTACGAAGGTATTCAATAATTCTTGATGCGTGAATTCAAACCACCCGCTCATGAAAACTCAATGCTCTACGTGATACACATCGCGCTAAACGTTTATCGTGACAGTCTCTGCGTTATAAAAATCTGGCAACCTCAATCTTGACACTTTGGCTCAGCTATAGCAAATTGCTTATAGTTGGAACAACACATGGCGGTAAATGAACATTGCTCGATTGAGAAGCTTGCTGAAACCGTCGTAGTGCGCGATTTGACTCACGTAGAGCTTTGAGTTTCTTGTGAGCGGGCAGTTCAAATTCCTCTTAACCAATGTGAAATTAAAATGTTAATATCTCCGTTAGGAGTTGGTTCCAGTAATTTTCGTTGCGCGAATCGTGTTTTACGTGAAATTCTGGTTAAGATTCATGTATCAGAATGCTTAAATTCGTACCTTGTCTAGTGGTCCATTGTGACGCGTACGTCACAGGGCACGGCATGGCGACGGCGCCGAAGTTCCAACGGCGCGGGATTGGTGAAGAGATGTTGCGGGCGCGTTCGCAGATTTGCAGACTTACCAACATCCCAGTCAGCGCCGCCGTATTTACCGGGGAGGCCTCCCAGAAGCTCGCCAAGAAATGCGGCTACGAGACACTCGCCGAGCTGGATCTCACAACTTACCGCATCGACGGCAAACTCATCTACCCAAACCCGGAATGGCCCGTTATCAAGCGGATGGCAGTTCGATATTTCTAAATAGACAGCCTTTAGAGATATAGTAGTGAATAGGACATAGATGCCTAAATAAGACTGTGGTTTCAAGAAAACTGGAATAGTTTTGTCGCCGTTACAGCGAAAACACATTTTTCGGTCATATTGTTAGTTGTTATGATAATCACTCGATTTTTTTTTTTCATTAATCTACACAGGGGTACGTCGGTACGTGTTACGACGTTTTTCAACGATTTATTGCTCTACTTTTCAATTTTAACATATAAATGGCCGAAAATGTGCTGTCTGTTACGCTGACTTTTTACCGCGTAACAGATAGCACATTTTCGGAATTTACCTGATAGTAAGTGAAAAGTAGAGCAACAGATCGTTAGAAAGCATCAAAGGCGTAACTCTTTGAAGATTAATGCGAAAAAATTCGAGTTGTTATCAATAGTACTAAAAATATGATAGAAAAATGTGTTGTCTGTTACGGTGACAAAATTATTCCAGCTATCGCGAAACCACCCAAGAAAAGTATGGATACTGAGTTATTTGTAACCGATTTTTTGCCTCCTCAGGAACATTACATGGTAGCGATTCTGAGGGACGGTTGGAGGGGGGGCTCCCAACCTGGTTATTATCTGCTGCACTTGTTACCAACCTTAAGATTCTGGGTTGTAGAGATCTTTCAGAATTTGATGCACAAACTTGATCTCAAAACTGAGTGCGCGTATGACTGTGTGATTTGAGTAATGTAATATGAAAGAAGCGAATAAAATATCATTTTCAGCCATTTTGAGTCATACGTATGCGTGCATTATCCGTCATTCATCCAAATTCCATGAGATTCAACAGGATAAATTTTTGGATGGATTTCATCTGTTCTAATTTTTTCGAGAACCTTTGGTATATCGACGCATTATGGGATTTCCTTAGTAAAATAAGGAAAATTTGTAAACAAATAAGGAAATCTTGGCACATGTCTAGCCCCTAATTTTGTTTTTTGCCTTTTTTTAAAGCCAGACTAGACGCAGCCCACATTTTAGGAGGAAAAATACAGAAGAACATCCACTGATATATATACTTACCAGACTTTATTGAGCTACAGATTTGTCATTGCACATGGAAAATCATATTTACACGTGAATTCAGACTTGTGTTATTACAGATATTACCTATCGCATTTTATTTCTTGAAAGACGAATGGTCATAGTTTTCGTTCCAATTCCATGTGATTCATCAGGATTTTTCTTTGAAAATTTCGCCTATGAACGTCAAAATCACTCAGTTTTCCCGAAATAAACAGGTTTGGACAAGGTCTACCATTTGTAAGAAACGAATGAAAAAATTATGAAAGAACAATCATAAGTAAATGTGGTTAATAATTTAAAATTCCGCCGCCGCGCCGACCGCACTGTGTTTGGCGCAATGCGTGAAGTATTCATGCAGTCTTGTAGGCGCAATGCGTTTCAAGCCGACTGCTGCTGACCGCAAAACTGCTTCAGAAAATTGGGTAAAAATTTAGAAGAGCCTAGTGAAACTAGAAAAATGATTGAATGACACATAATATGAATGGATTACATTTTGTCATAAGGAACCACTAATTCTGGCCCATTTTAGAAACAACATGTGTGTTTGACGCAATGCGTGAAGTATTTATGCAGTCCTGTAGGCGCTATGCGTTTCATGCCGACCGCTGCTGACCGCACTGTTTGACGCAATGCGTGAAGTATTCATGCAGTCTTGTAGGCGCTATACGTTTCATGCCGACCGCCGCGCGCCGTGCCGAGGGCTTCTCCTTTTCATCTGAGTCCTCGTCATCATTGCTCTCTGCGCCGCTCTGCTCCGGGTCAAATTGCGTGTTTGGTTTCTCTCTTAACTCGACTAATTAAAGGTGCTGTCTCTTGCGCCACCGGAAAATGACAAAATTAGAAATTACTATACTTTTACTCTTAGGAAATGAGAAATTTTGTCGCCTTTTCTAGTTTGTAATTTATTTACTGAATCCGAGTTTTTTTCTTCTTCCTCTTCTTTCTGTTTTGATACCTACATTCAAAAAGGTTGCAAAATTTGCCGCCCCTTACATTTTTCCGCCATGTGGCCACCCCCTTAATTCAGCCCTGTAATCTCAGTGTTTTAAAATTTCCGCTCCTACTTTACTATTTTAAAAGGAGACCGAACCAAGAACATGAGTTGAAATATTCATATTGTGTTTTTCGTGTAGAGAAAAAAAATATCCGAAGTTTTCAAGAAATGACGTTTAGTGGTTTTTCGTGTAACAAATGAAGTATGGCAGGAAGTCTGCAAATCTATATGAGTAGTTCTGCGGTTTCACCAGCGATATGTAACGGCCCTTAACAACGAGGCATGCGTTTTTAGCAAGCCTCGAGTCAATTTGACCCTACTTGGGCCTTTATGGTTCAAGAATTTATTCACTTCAAACGTTTGAATTATTATTAATGAAAATGGACCACTAGACAAGGTACGAATTTAAGCATTCTGATACATGTTTTTTAACCAAAATTTCACGTAAAACACGATGCGCACAACAAAAATTACCGAAATCAACTCCTTACGAAGATATTTAATGATTCCTGATGCGTGAATTCAAACCACCCGCTCAATAAAACTCAATGCTCTACGTGATTCACATCGCGCGTTGAATATTATCGTGACAGTCTCTGCGATATGAAAATCTGGCAACCACAATTTTGACGCTTTGGCTCAGCTATAGCAAATTGCTTATAATTTGAACAACACATGGTGGGAAATGAACAGTGCTCGATTGAGAGGCTTGCTGAAACTGTTGTAGTGCGCGATTTGACTCACGTAGAGCTTTGAGTTTCTTGTGAGCGGGCAGTTCAAAATCCGCGTAACCAATGTGAAATAAAAAGGTTAATATCTTCGTCAGGAGTTAGTTTCAGTAATTTTCGTTGCGCGAATCGTCTTCTACGTGAAATTCTGATTAAGGAACATGTATCAGAATGCTTGAATTCGAGCCTTGTCTAGTGGTCCATTATGGCTTCAACCATTCATTCAATGTTCTCCATAGTAAAACTGCCGTGCTGAAGAAAACGCCCAATGAGCCTTCAGGCGTTGCCAAATCTCCTTCGACAAATCACTAGTTGTCAGGAAAATTTGTGAATATTTTTTCTCAGATTTTTCAGAGGATTTTGTTTGTAATTTCATCTGAAAAGTCTGAAAATTTCAACGAGAAAGATAAAAACTTTCTTCAAAAATACATGTTTTATTCGGGGAAATTCGGAAACTCTCGAATGTTCATACGGCGTTCTTCTCCAGCACGGCAGAATAGAAAGCGGTGAGCATCGAAAATTGATAGGTAATTGATATTTCAACCCCAAATCAGTTTTTTCTATCTTTTACTGGCGTACCTGAGTTTCTCCTCCTTAAGAGTTTGCCAATTTCCCCTCGCTGGGTCACATATCATGGAATAAACTTCAATAATTTGAGTCACTTTTCAACTGGACGTATTTCTATCAAACGGAACTATGTGCATTAACACATGAGCCCTGAGGCCCATAAGAATATATGCATCACAGGGCTCACGTCATAATGCACATAGTTCCGTTTGATAGAAATACGTACAACTAATTCTGGAATAGCGTTACGTTCCTTTGTCTGAGCAACGTCGTTTTGCATTATAAAGCGCAATCCTGAGCGAACCGATTATTGAAACTGATAGATAAAGCGATAGACAAAGACGACAAAAGGGATTTGGAGCGACTAAGTAACGGCAACCCACGAGAAACCCGACAGTTAGTCTATCATTTTCCCCCTTAGTCGATGAGAACCACCCATTTCAACCAATAGAATTGCTTTATACCCCCTATGTCATCTTTGTCTATCGCTTTGTCTATCAGTTTCAATAATCGCCCCGCTGGTGTACAAAGTGTCCGAGTACCAGAAAACGCTAGCGAGAGATTTAGTCCAGGCGCCTCGTAAGTCTACCTGGAATTTTGGGTACACAGTTATTTTTTTGGCTTACTTTACGTTTTTTGGGTCGCTGAATCCGAATCTGAAGTTCCCTACCGCGTATCTGGTGAGCATTTTCCGCCATTTTGAAAAAATGGCCTAAAAAGGCCTTTTTTTGCGTTTTTTTTTAATATAGCGGCTACGCATGAGAAAAAATCCCGGATTTAGCTAATGTTTTGAATAGCTGACAAAATTTGGAAGAAAATGGTATATAAATATGCTAGGTTTGCTCAAAAATTGAGGAACCTCGGATCTCGGAACTTTGGAACGCTTCGGAACTTAGCTGACCGCGGCGAGCCGGATCGCGCGTTGACGGGTGCGCCGCGAAAACGTGAATGGGCGCGATGTTCACGATGCTGTATCTTCCTCAATTTTTAAGCAAACTAGCATATGTATACACCATTTTCTTCCAAATTTTGTCAGCTATTCAAAACATTAGCTAAATCCGGGATTTTTTCTCATGCGTAGCCGCTACATAAAAAAAAACCGCAAAAAAAGAACTTTTTAGGTCATTTGTTCAAAATGGCGGAAAATGCTCACCAGATACGCGGTAGGAAACTTCAGATTCGGATTCAGCGACCCAAAAAACGTAAAGTAAGCCAAAAAAGTAGCTGTGTGCCCAAAATTCCAGGTAGACTTACGAGGCGCCTGGACTAATTAGCTGATCCTATTTTGAAACTCATGGTTGCTAGCTTTGCTTCGTACTGCCGTGCCAAGGAAAAACGCCGCATGAACCTTCAGGCGTTGCCAAATTTCTTTTGATAAAACACGACTTTCCCCGTAAACTTAATTTTGAATATTTTTCCTCCGATTTTTCAGGTAGTTTTGTTCTCAATTTCACCCAAAGTTCCTGAAAATCTCAGGGGAAAATATTAATAAATTTCCCAAAAATAAACATTTTAGTGAAGGAAATTTGGCAACTCTCGAATGGTCATACGGCGTTTTTCCTTTCCACGGCAGCGTAGGTGATGATCGTTCCTTCCCGGCCCCAAGCAACTGTTGTCGATTTTAGCACCAACCATTCACTCAGTACCTTGTGCTGTATCATTCAGAATTGAAGGCGTTTTTTACTTGGTTGGTATAAGTATTGCCCGAATGACCGCCGTTTCGCCCTCCATTTATCTTCTCGATAAATCCTCTTCTTCTTTCTCTTCTCTGCAAGTCCTTCCGCTTCAACCACTCTCCTTCTTTTTTCCATCTTTTTTTTTCTTTTCTTATCGCTTCCTTCTTCTATTCTTCAATTCAATTATTCTATTCTTCTCTGATTATTTTTTGCCTAAAATAATGAAGTATAAAAGTAGATTTTAAAAACCTGCAATGGAGGTACGAATATTTAGGCTTTAGCTCTCAAAATGTTATGCACGTAAGTATATCTGTTCTTTTTATATTTTTATTTGATGAAAAACACATTTGAAAATCGATGACCTTATCATAACTGGAGGGCTCAAAGGACAAGATGCTCATGTACAGTTTTTCCTACTTTAAGAAACACGTGTCAAAGTTTCAAAATTACGTGAAATTGCATTGCGGAGAGAAAGCTCAAACTCACTTTTAGATGCTTAAAATCTTGATTTTAGCGATGCATTTTTGCGAGACCATTTCAGGGCTCGTATCAGCTTGATTACTTGTATTTCAACTTTTTTTTTTTTTTTTTTTTTTTAAAAAAAACTGCAATTTTAAGCTTTGTCCTCAGCAAACTCCTAAATTCAGAGGTCTTTGAGCGAATTCTGCCTTAGACATAAACATGTTTTAGATTTATTTTTTACTGAACACTTTCGATCACCTCCATCGTATGAATTTACTTGATTAATAGCGTTGTGAGGGTCCAGAAAGAAGTGCATAATAAATCGTATCGCGTGAAATTGAAGGCGCTTTCATTGCGTAAGACTTACACAAGAAGATTACGACTGAGCTCTGTGCTCAGGATTACTTAGGATGATTTATGAATCAACAAACTTCTTTGTAGTGTGCAAGAAGCAGAAAAGAAGAATCCTGAACGAAGAAGAAATGATGAAATCAGTAGTTTGTGGAGTATCTTCCTTTTATCGCGGATTACAATTAACGCTAATTAGATGACGTTACGTTCGCTGATAATTGAGTTTCATTCAACAACAGATAAATGCCACTTATTATGCTTTATTTACGGAGTCTTTGAAGTTATACAAATAATAATGGAAGCCGGCATCAGCAACAAATAGTTGAAAGACGACTAGAGGAGCAAACCATGTGCCGTAGTGATGCTAAAAAACTTTATTTAAATAAAAAAAAAATCCTACATTAGAAAATAAGTTTCAGTAAGTAAAAAAAAAAGTTTCCTCTGACTAAAAAAAAAAAGCCAAAGAAATTTTATTTAAGAATAAAATGTCCCTCTAATAATTCAAACGATATTCTTCCAGAATTTGTTTGGTGAATATCATTTCAAAGAGTTAGACATATAAAAGAGTTTAAGTTTCCAAATCATCTTCTTTTTACAAACTCAGAGGTGCGTGAATCTCATTAACCAACTTTTTGCTATGATTAGCTTGTCTAAAAGCAACACGAATATGCTGCGAGCATTCATAGTCATGGTATACTTTGCACCATGAGAAACCCATAGCGCCTGCAATTATTTGTGTATGCAACATGGACATCCATTAAACACGAATAGTTGCATCTAGGCGTTTCTATGGTCGCTATCAATGACACGGTACAGAAAAGCGATTTATATCGATTTATTTTCGTCGTTATTATTGGAATAGGTTGTTCCGTTACTGTTATACTATTACTGATGTCATTGTTGCTGTTTATTCGATACAATGGAGAGTTTCTATGGTGAAATTATCATTAATAGGT
This sequence comes from Bemisia tabaci, assembly GCF_918797505.1. NCBI lineage: Eukaryota > Metazoa > Arthropoda > Insecta > Hemiptera > Aleyrodidae > Bemisia > Bemisia tabaci. The sequence goes on along the minus strand of NC_092802.1, from coordinate 34,256,654 downwards.
ACATTTTGTAATTTCTGACGTGCTAAAGGTGAGTACCAATTAGCTATTTGAAAGTTGCTCAATTTCCTCTTTTAAAGCGTTTTCTTTTTTTCGATAAAATTCGTGATTATTATCTCCTAAAATTATTAGAGTATTAATATTTTAATTTCTTGTGGTAATTCCATAAATGCAGGTAAAAATACTTATAACTTTTGTCTAAAAAAAAAAAAAAAAAAAAATCCAAAGCACCCTTCGAATAAAGCTAAAAGTAACCGTAGGGTTTATTAGTGGATGTAATCGGCACACTGCCACACTGAGGAAAAACGCCCTACGATCCTTCGTGCGTTAGGAAAATTTCCGTTGATAAGACACAAATATTCAGGGAAACTCGCGGATATTTTCCGCCCAATTTTTTTCATAGCGATGTGATTTAAAGTATCTGGAAATTGCATTAGGAAATATTCACAATTCTCTAAAAAAAATCATACTTTAATATTATATGGAATTCATTTATTTCGATTTTATTATGTTCATTTTTCATATTACATTATTTTATGAAAAAATGGCAACGTGCGAATGTTCATACGGAATTGTTACTCAGCATCGCAGTAGGGACACAGTTGAAACACAGTCGTGATTTATTTCATCAGAGATCAATGTTACCGTGAAAATGAGTTTAACGCACACTTCCAAGTTACCGAACCTCAATATTTGCTCTTTTTATCATACCAAGTCATGAGTGAGTGAAGAATAATATTTAAAAATAGTGTATTCTCTTCGGAAAATACACTAAAACATCGGAATCCAAATCTAAAGTCTGCGCAATGCCTTTCACTGAAAAAATAGAATCTTAAATTTGCCGCCAAGAAGTATTTCTTCTTAAATCAAGAATTTTGCGGGTCAATATAAGCTACTTTTTTGCTTAACCCAAGCATTACTTTTCTTGTATCAAGAAAAAGTCAGCTTAAAGCAAGATAAAAAAAATTCTTGGCGGCAAATTCAAGAATCATCATGCTTGATCCAAGCTCCTTTTTTTTCAGTGTAAACCAATGGCGAGACATGAATTATCCGCTATCGATATCCCCGCATTTGAAGCTATGGTAAAGACTCGATTATTAAGGTATACCCTGATAATCGATCCAGTTCCATGGGTTTAAATGGCAAATCAATCGAATCATCGCAGAGCACGACACGTCACTGCTTACAATCAGTGGCGAAGCGTGAATGATCAACAATCGATATTTCCCCATTTGAAGCTATGTAAAAGAATCTATTATAAAGGTGTTCATTGATAACATCCTGTTTATCGACCCTTTTCCATAGGTTTCAAAAGCAGCTCAACCGAATAAACGCAGAGCACGATGCGCCATTGCTTACAATCAGTGGCGAAGCGTGAATGATCAACAATCGATATTTCCTTATTTGAAGCTACGTTAAAGAATCGATTATTAAGGTGTTCGTTGATTCCCTGTTTATCGATCCTTTTCCATGGGTTTAAATGACAGATCAATTGATACGAGGGTCATCCAAAAAGTAAGTTCACCCCTTTCATATCTCCGAAACTAAAAGGGATAAATCAAATCGGTAAAAAAGGACTTCTTGCTTATATCCTCAGCTCTCCATAGGTACCAAGATTTTTAAATTTGGACCACTGGTTGCCGAGATATTCGATTTTTACGTGAACAACTCCCGGCCAGTTCCGTCCACCAAACGACGCGCTGATATGAGATGCACCGCGCGCTGTCGCGTCGCTTTTGTCTTCTGGGACTCTCTAGGAGTACTTCTCGTCCATTATTTGGAGAAAGGGTGTACAATCAATGCACCACGGTATTGTGGAATATTGAATTCGTTGCGATTGGCAATGAGAAACAAGCGACCGGGTCTCTTGTCTCGTGGTCCCCTATTCCTTCACGATAATGCCAGCCTCACACCGGCGAAAGAGACCCAAAATTTGTTGGACAATTTGCGTGGGAGGTGTCACCTCATCCTCCATACTCTCCAGCCCTTGCCCCGAGTGACTATCATATTTTTCCGCAAATCAAGAAGCACCTAGGTGGCCAGCGCTTCGAGAACGATCAGCAGGTGATGGAAGCAGTCAACGGCTGGTTCAAGAGTCAACCAAAAGTGTTCTTTGAGAACGGCATTAAGAAGCTTCAGAAACGCTATGAAAAATGATCTAAAGGAACGGAAATTACGACGAAAAATAAGGTAAGATTGTTTTAAAGCCAATCTTACAATATTTGAGTTGGTTATTCCTACGTAGATGTGTGGGGAACACAGTCAATTCAGGTAGCGTGACGGGAATCGCAGCGCATCGTTTGGTGGACGGAACTGGCCGGGAGTTGTTCACGTAAAAATCAAATATCTCGGCAACCGGTGGTCCGAATTTAAAATCTTGGTACCTATGGAGAGCTGAGGATATAAGTAGGAAGTCCTTTTTTACCGATTTGATTTATTCATTTTAGTTTCGGAGATATGAAAGGGGTGAACTTACTTTTTGGATGACCCTCGTATATTGAAAAGCACGCTACGCCACACAGTAGATCGAGTTAATTGAAGAGGTCGGACAAAATACAGAAACTTTAAACGCTTATAACTCCTTTATACAAAAGTTTGAGGTTCTGAAGATGGTTCCGTTGGTTTCCTCGTGAAATTTCCTGCTGAAGCGCCCCTTGATCCTTAAAATAGGACGAAATAAACATCAAAATTTGCAGTTTTAGTCAAAAACTCCATGACCGACCTCTGTGTTTGACTCGATCCACTGTGCGCCACTTCTTACAATGCAGATTCACCGGCAGCTGTCACTCGCGCCGCAAGGATGAACATCTCTCCGAAGATTAGTCCAGCAATTGCACAAATAGAATCGATACAAAGGCTTAGGAGATATGAATCAAATTGAACGCATCGCAATGTGAGGATTTTGTCGTCACGCCAAATGACAAGTTCAATTTTGCCTTTTTTACCGCTTTCGAATCGCCGTACCTTCATCGGATTTATCAAAGTTTGTGATCTTTTTAGAGCTGCCTTGGTATCCTCTCCGTTAACAAAGCACCCAAAAACCGCCCTTGCAGGAGCGTTATTTCCGATTAGCACGGTGTAATGAAAATATTGAAATAAAATTGGGCCGCACTAAGCAAAAAGGAGCCAAGCCGCATCAGCTATTGCCAAATTTAATTGGCCAATTTAATTTTTTTCAAGGAAACGGTTGCGCGGATTATTGTGTAAATTTCAGTGAATTTTTCGCCCAGCGAGAAGCAACTATCTGAACATTCCCAAAGGAACATACACAAACGTTCTCTTGTGAAAAATGAAATTATCCAGATAAATTTGCGAATAGCTGATATGGCTTGGTTCCTTTCTGCTAAACGCGGTCCAATTGCGGTTTGATGTAATAAAATTACAACTTTTGTAACTTTTATTTTAGAAAATAAAGAAATCCAAATTAAAAACTGCATGAGCTATTGCCGATTTTCACTGCAATAAAATGCGAACTCAGGGCATGCTTTAATTTAAAAAAATGTGCAAAAGGATGATTGTATCTATAAAAATGTTAACATTAGCTTTACTTAAACTTACCTGAACTTTACTACTACTTAATGTTAAGGGTAACATTTTTAAAAATATAAACATCCTCTTGCACATCTGTAATTATCAAAGCATGGCCTGAGTTCGCATGCCATTGCAGTGGAAATGGGCTAATACCTCAGTTCTTTGTTTGACTGCGTTATGAGTTGCTGGAAACTGAGTAATTCAGAAAATAAAGTATGACAGGAAGTCTCTCTGAAAAAAAAATCTCGGTGTATTTACTAAGAAAAGGGTAAAATTACCAAGAATTCAGGGTTCTATTTGATCCCAGTTTTCTCTTGGTAAAATTACCATTTATGGAATTGGTAATTTTACCGAGAAATCTCGGTAAAACTATCGAACTTTCTCGGTAATTTTACTGAACCTTGGTAAAAATGCCAATATTTTTTATCGACTGTGGCAGAATTACCGAGATAAAATGGCAAAGTTACCGGGAATTGATTACCAATAAAAGTGGTATTCTCGCCTGAAAAAAACAATAAAAATACCGGTTTTTAGGTAAGCTTACCAGTCTGTCTTGGTAAAATTACAAATAATAGGTAAAAAAAGTGAGATGGTAAAGGTACCAAGGGGCCGTGGTAAAAACGCCGATAATTTTTTTTCAGTGATGCAAAGCCGCAAACCGAGGTATACGCATTTCTGCAGTTTCACCATCGATATGCCAGTGGAAATTTCGCAACGTTAAAATGCAGGTACACCTCCTCGACCGAGAAACGTCGATATATTGTTTGAAAAATAAGTAAGATTTAATGGTTCTTATGACAAAATATGGTCCAATTAATCACGGACACAACCTTCGATTCCAAAGTGGGTCCCTTCGACGTAGGAGGTCGGGCTGCGATTTTTTTAATAATCGGACAAAATAAACAGAGCCGCAAAATCGGTGTGAGAGCATATCAATCCTCGCGTGTGAACGTCCCGGCGTGATGTGGCGGAAGCAGAGGAGACCGCATTTATATCCCGAATATTTATGTTTGGGCATTTTGATGTTTGTTTTCATCCGTGTTTGTATTTGTACAACAAGATTATCGACACCCGCTCGCATGGAAAACCGCCGAGCCGTGACCTGCGTTAGGAAGTTTGCAGTTAGGCGGTTTTTTAAACGAAACAGCGTAAATACATTTCAACGCTGCAAAATTTCTACTCAAAAATTGTATTTTTGCCCAGTGACTGAGATATGGAGCTTATCGTTTTTTTTTTTTTTTTTTTTTTTTTTTTTTTTTTTTTTTTATTTGCACATAATATTATACTGCACAATTTAACACTTTTAGACAAAATTTTTGTCTTTTAAAAGCTTAATTTAACTATTAAGTTTAATACTTAACTACTAATACTACAAATTATAAAGTACATACTATCTCTAATGCATTGAGAAGCTAATAAGGCAAAATTAATTCAAATTAAAAATGTCTTTTTGTTTTAATTGTTGGATTTTGGCGACCGGTCTTTTTGTTTTAATTGTTGGATTTTGGCGACCGGGGAGCTTATCGTTGAAAATCGCTCTTATAGACAAAATGATGTATAAATATTGCAATTTCATAGGAAGCAAATTGCAATTTTATTGCATTAAATTGCCATGTTTTCCATTATCTGGTTACTGAGTGCTGATTTTAGACGCTAAATAAGATGTGCTTCTTATGTCAGAAAGATTGACCATTTATCACCGAAAACAAAGAGGTGCTGTATTAACATCCTGGATGTTAAAAAAATGCGCAACAACTCTTGGATGTTTCCATTACCACTCTTGCTGTTAAAGTAACATCCTTGGATGTTACTTTTACATCCTATCACGCTACGTTAACTGCCAGAGTGTTAATGGCAGCATCCAAGAGTTATCGCACATTTTTTTTTTTAACAACCGTAACATCCGGGATGTTACTAGGGCATCTTTTTTTTCGGTGTAAAATTCTATGAAAAATATCAACTTACATATTTCAATTTTATTGCGATGGATAGTATTCGATACATCAAACAGGCAATCACCGCGATTTATCGATATCGATTGGCTCAACATGCGAACATCCTCTAAAATCAATCGAGTAATCAGACGGAACGGGTGTTTGTAATTGATATTTGATTTTTATGAGTACAATGTGGAAATGGAAAGTGAAATTGTTAGGAATTTCCTCCTTTACAGCTTTTCTAATTCAAATCCTACAATTTTCGTGTAAGATTACGCTTTATTGTTTTGAACCAAAGGATACATCGAACCACTATCGAATACGATCTTAAAATTTGAATTAGAGGCATTCCTACAATGGAGATATTGCACGTGTGAGGAATTTGCGATTTTGCGATTTGTTGATTCTTATGTAAAAGTCGGCGAGAAACAAGCTGGTGCCACTGGTTTTCTATGATATCAAGTCCCAAGCTCATGCAACATATCCATTATACGGGTTCACGCCTTGCGGCATCGCGCCTTCAATTTTGCAGATGCAACACGGACATCCATTAAGCTCGAATAGTTGTATCTCTGCGCCGTCATCAATTCAAGACGCGCCTCTCCCTTGCTCTATTCCCATGTTGTTTTGGTGCCTGGCCCGAAGAACGTTGCTCCTATTTCTGAGTAATCACGGCCAGCATTTTTACATCACAACTGAAGTAAACACTGGTCGAGACACCTATCAGATTGTAAATTAAGAATAAACTCCGAATGCATCGCTTTGAAAAAGCAATGGAGACGCAGCTGAGCATGAGGCGGACGATTTTCCAAGTTAATCTGCAGGAACTCATGGCTATCGAGCAGCGAGCATAACGCAGATCTCGGTAATAAGATTCTATTGCCAAATCACAAATTCCTCACACATGCAACATCTCCATTAGTAGAGAGGCACATCATTTGGATTGCATTTTGCAAAAAGGAACCACTAGCATTGCAATGATGCTAAGATTATGCAACTTCATCTCTTGCAATAAAATTGCGGAAATCGTGAAAAACTATGAAATTTAGTTGGTAATTTTTGTCTTAAATTTACAGTTTTTAGCGAGTAAAATAGAAACTATTAATGGATAATCGGGTTTTTCCTCCAAGACAAAAGAAGTTGCACAATCTTAGCAACATTGCAATGTTAGTGGTTCCTTTTTGCAAAATGCAATCCATTTAAATATATTGCAATTCCACAGTAGAAAAATCGCGATTGCAAAATCAAAATCGCATTTAAAAAATCTACTCGGATCAATAATATACAACCTCGGAACGGAGTTAGGTTTTTTCGGCATGAGCTGGGCCCGCAGATAAAGGGCCTGATATGAATGGGTGGCAACTTGTAAAAGGCAACTCGTAAAAGGCGGATCGACTTCCCGATTCATGGTGTGAATGTTTTGACCGCAAGAGGCTCCGCCGCGCGGCTTTGGGAGTCAAATCCCTCGGAGCGGGGGGTCTCCTAGGCGGCACCCCGTAAAAAGGGGACCAGGCCAGGGACACGAGGGCCGCAGATAGTAATTACACCCATTAATGAGCTGAGTAATGGATTTGGGCGCAGGGGCTATCGTGTGTGGTCCAGGCCCCCTGCGAGGCGCACCTCCGCGACATTTTCGCCGGTCCCCTTTCGCGCGCACCTCCGTGGGACGGAGCCCAAAGGTGCCCAAAGGTGCCCAAAGGTCAAAGGCACCGCGCCCCGGTCCCCGCTGTCTTTTTGGTCTTCAATCGTCGGCCCACTTTCTACAACCGGGGTCCTTCGAGTTTTATCCGGGGCGGATGAAAGGCTGCAGATGTCTCGAAACGATGAGGTTTTGTTTTGTCACATCTTGAAATGCGGGCTTTCTCGATTTGAAAAGACATAATTAGGGCGTTTAGCGTCCGAGTCGAAGCATATCATTTCGGGCCCGGTCTTCGTGGACGGTTGTGGGTTTAAATTGTGATGAGACAGGTGCCTGAATGGCCAGTCGGATTGGCGAAATTGGCGTCAATTGAAAAGCTTCTCAGTTCGAAAAAGTATCTCTAATTAATGAAAATTACTTTCACTCTGAACTGAGCAATGAAAAAAAAAACACATTGGATCTAGAGTCCAGACTCTTGAAAACATTGACAAGAAAAAATACTCTTGATTCAATCAGATTTTTGCTTAAATCAAAAGGAAATCCGCTCAAATTATGAGGCTTGGTTCTTGATTTAAGCGTAAATCTGATTGAATCAAGTGTATTTTTTCTTGTCGATGCTTTTAAGAGTCTGGACTCTAGATCCAATGTGTTTTTCTTTCCAGTGAGGTATTAATATTTTTAGTTTACATTGGTTCATGCAGATTCAGGGCCGGATTTACCTGCATGCCGCCCATGGGCCGCATGTATTTAGACGCCCCCTTCTCATTCGTTTTGAAACATTAATAAAAACCATCAAGTGAACGTGCCGGAGGGGGAAGAGTGCATAAGACGCGTTTATTCGTATTGGATAAGTTCTTGCGATAGCCCTGTCAACTGTGGACAAGGCCATCCAATTATAGGAAATGAGCGAAAAAATTATGGAAGAACAAACATAAACGTGGTTTAATAATTTTAACTTCCACCGCCGCGTCGCGCTCACCGCATGCGCACTGTGTTTGGCGCCGTGCGTGAAGTATTCCTACAGTCTTGTAGGCACTATGCGGTTCACGCCGCGCCGACCGCGGCCGAACGCACTAAGTTTGACGCAATGCGTGAAGTATTCATGCAGTCTCGTAGGCGCTATGCGTTTCACGCCAACCGTTGCCGACCGCACTGTGTCCGACGCAATGCGTGAAGTTTTCATGCAGTCTTGTAGGCGCTAATATGTGTCACATGCCGACCGCCGCGCCCAGGGCTTCTCCTTTTCATCTCAAGTCCTCGTCATCATTTCTCCCTAAGTCGCGCCGTTCCAGGCCAAATTGCGTGTTTGGTTTCTCTCTTAACTCGACTAATTAAAGGTGCTGTCTCTTGTATCACTGAAAGACGACAAAATTAGAAATTACTATACTCTCAGGAAATGAGAGATTTTGTCGCCTTTTCTCGTTTGTAATTTCTTTTCTAAATCCAATTTTTTTTTATACCTACATTTGAAAAAAATCGCAAAATTTGCCGCCCCCTAGATTTGCCGCCATGGGCCGCAGCCCATGTGGCCACCCCCTTAATCCGGCCCTGGAAACCACGTATCTCCATTGCCGCGTATCGTAATTTTCGCTCCTATTTTATTATCCTGAAGAAGAGCATGCTAACTTCATAGCTTGAAATTTATACAGGATATTCTGCTAACAGAGAAGAAAAATCAACGAAGTTTTCAATAAATTAAGTTTCCCAAAGAAAAATAAAGTATGACGGGAAGTCAGCGACGTTGTAAACGGAGATGCGCGATTTCGCATTTAGGCCATCGACATGATGCCTCCTATAGAGAGGAGATGTTATAGGACCAAACTATGCGAATATGACCTATAATCACAATGTAGACCATATCGTCACTTTCCGGCCAAAGTACCACAAACCCCTTGCGAAGTTTCAAAATTTCCGCGGCCACTTTATTTTTTTACAGAGGATTTGTTGATTGAATTGTTTGAAAATTTTACTGAATTTTATCGGTATGAAGCGATCCTATTGGTTGAGGTGGGTGGACCCTACACACTAAGGGAGCAAATGATGGATTAACTATCGGGTCTCTCGTGGGTTGCCGTTATAGTCTATTACCTACCTCGTTTGTCCATTGCAACCATTCGCTTCCACCAATAGAATCCCGCCAATCCCGCCATATCTCTTTTGTCTTCTTTGTCTATAGCTTTGTCTACCGATTTCAATAATCGGCCCGCTGAGAACACTGGAAAAAAGACATTGGATCTAGAGTCCAGACTCTTATAAACATCGAGAAGAAAAAATACTCTTGATTCAATCAGATTTAAGCTTAAATCAAGAAGCAAGCCTCTTAATTTGAGCAGATTTCCTTTTGATTTAAGCTTAAATCTGATTGAATCAAGAGTCCTTTTTCTTGTCATTGTTTCCAAGAGTCTGGACTCTAGATCTAATGTGTTCCCCCCCCCCCCCCCCCCAGTGTAGCTTCTCGAAGGGCGGAATATAGTGTTTAGAATCGATGTGCGCAAAATCCCTTCGCACAGGTATGTCACGGAACATCAGTTCACATTCGCACAATACTTAGCTCGAAGTTCAGATTCCAATCCGGTGACATTGAGGTCTATAAAATTATAAATAGCTTTCGGATGGCCGTTGCTCAAATCAAGAGGCCGGTCGGCGCGGAGAACGCGGGGGTCAGCTCAAAGATATCAAAGAGACGATCCCGCGTGAGTTTTGGGCACCCTGGGCGGGGATCTGAATGACACGACACAATCAGAATTAGATCAAGCCCACAATCAGAGTCAGGACAAGAGTCGGCGTGCGTAAGATGTTGCACCTTCACGGGACACCTTTGCCTCCGCCTTTTCGGGATTCTCGACCCATTAAACTGGACACACGGCCGCCAAAGATTCTACAAAAATGCTGTGTTTCTTCCACCCTAGGTTTTGACCATCAAAAAGTCTGCCGTGATAGCGAAGAGAGCTTTAACCTCCAACATAAGACCTAAATAATGACACAAAACTTTTTAACTCTCATATTTAATTGTAAATATTTTAAAATAATACCCACTTAGAATGTGTCACACATTGGATAGCCCCTCAATATTCCCCCGTCTTAAGAACCGATGTAAATATCATACAACAAATATTGTAATTTCTATGTGTGGAAGAACAATAAATCCTAATTTACTTGGGTACTCATATTCTTCAGCGAGCCGATTATTGAAATCGATGGATAAAGCCATAGACAAGAAAGACAAAATGGATATGGAAGGATCCTATTGGTGGAATCGGGTGATTGCAATGGACAAAGGAGGTTGGTAATAGACTAACTAACGGCAACCCATAAGATACCCTTTAGTAAGTCGATCGTTTTCTCCCTTAGTCTATAAGAATCACCAATCTCAACCAATAGGATCGCTCTATACTCCCTATGTCTTCTTTGCCTATCGCTATATCTATCAATTTCAATGATCAGCCCGCAGGGGTCTTGAAAATGCGCTTACGCACGCAGAAAAAAGTGAGCATTTCCCTGATACGAGCGTATTAGAGCTATTCCGCCTGTTTTTAAGTTCAGTAAGCTGATTGTTGACAAATTGATAAATTGATAGACAAAGCGATAGACAACGCAAACATAAGGAGTATGGAGTGATCCTATTTGTTGAAATAGGTGGTTCTTATAGACTAAGGGAGAAAATTATGGACTAGCTAAAGGAACTCTCGTGAGTTGCCGTTAGTTAGTCTATTACCTACCTCATTTGTCCATTACAACCACCCGCTTCCATCAATAGGATCCCACCATATCCTACCCGTCTTCTTTGTCTATGGTTTTGTCTATCGATTTCAACAATCGGCCCGCATACCTCGTCTGGTGGCCCACTGAATATTTTGGCAACATCGGCGGTCTTACCAGGGTGACTGATATATCGAATAAAAAGGGCCCGAGACGATTATTTGTAGACATACGACTGCCTCCTGCGAGCTCCTTGTCAAAACACGACTCGGGTAGGAAACGCATAACACACCCCCGACCCCGGCCCCGGGGAAATAAAGGAGAAGAGAAAAGTCGTGTTAGCGACCCGGTGACACATGCCCGCCCCTTGGAGATTGCCTAACCTGGACCGCTGGACCGCACCGGACCGTGGACCCCTAGGGGTCCAGGGGTCCTCGCCGGTTATTTGGGTTTTTTAGCCCGCTTTGTGGTCTGTCGAAAAAGCTAAAAGGTGTTCTTGTTTTGATGGGCCGACTCAATGGGGTTATTTGGGCCAACATCGCTTCCTACTCCACCCTCCGGTCTTCCTTGTGATTTGCTTTGTTGCTCCTCGAGCACCTATCTCGGCAGATCCTTTGGTTCGGCTAATTAACCTTCCAGCAAACGGGTTTTTTTTTCAAAATTCGGACGTCCCGATGCGCAGATTGTTTGGCCGATTTTAGCGAAGATCCTGCGCTGGTTTTGTATAATTTATCAAGTCGTTTGACGATTACTTTATAAGCTATCTTATATATATGATTCCTGCAATGCTGGGCATTCGATTATTTACCCGAAAACAAAGGGAACATTTTTGGTTTAAACTGATTGAACTTTGGTTTATGTCGTTAGCTGAGATCGAAAAATAGGTATTGCCAAGTGCAAAGTTGCTCTTGTTATGGTTTCTTTAAAAAGCTGAACCAGATTTTTTTTTTTTTTTTTAGATTTTACTCAAACATATTCATAATAAAAAACAAATTATATATTTTGGGGTTTTTTTTGAGAGAAAATAAAACGCGGCCGGAGATTTTTAAATGTTGGGATGGAGATACGCGTTTTTCAATGTCAGCCATCGATATAGTAAATCAAAGATCTCAGCTTAGAAAACCGAAATTATCGGTCATAGAAGTTGAACTTTAGCTCTCATGACCAAAGTTTCCAATGAAAAATACAAGTCATGTGGCTGACAAAAACTTTGGTTACCTGAAAGCCGATTCTTAATTCAAATTGAAAGACAAAGCTATTGACAAAGTGCAAATGGGGCCATGGGGCGATCTTTTTGGTGGAAGCGGGTGAATGCAACGGATAAAGAAAGTATAAATAATAGACTAACTAGTGGCCTACAAGAGTCCCTTTCGTTAGTCCATCATTTTCTCCTATAGTCTGTAGGAACCACTCATTTCAACCAATAATATCGCTCCATTTTTCCTTCGTCGTGTTTGTCTATCGCTCTGTCTATCTATTTAAAAAGTCAGGCCACTGAACTGATGTTCAGTACTTATCACCAAAAACTTCGGTCCTCTTGACTGACAACTTTTGTGAACCGTTTGAGCCGAAGTTTTTTCTCCGTTTAATGGTGCATTATTTATAGAGCTTTCCAAACGGAATACTCATTGTTGAGCTTGAATCCAAAAGTATGTCAACCAAGTCGATAAACGGCTCACTGAAGCGTTATTTGTAGTAATGATTGATCTTTACAGGTTCATGACTCGCATTTCGTCAAACACGCCATGAAATCACGGGAATCCATAGCGGGGAACCGATTGCCAAATAGTCTCATTACGCGGGGGTATCATCATCGATGATCAATGGATTGATCATCGATCAGGGAAAGTCTAAAAAGTACGTGGGAGGGAGTCGAGGTGAGCGTCACGGCGTTTTATTTTGTCCGTCTTGTCACCCCTGAATCTTGAGGACTCAATTTTTGATATCTCTACTTTCTTATGCTGGCGTTAAAGTCTCCAAAGTATTATTATGCATTAAGGTGATTCGATGGACGGCATATATTTTGTGTCATAACGGCATGCGATATATCGCATCAATTGGTTCCATTTTTTTAGCTACTCGTCATTTTTCTCCAATTTTGAGATCGTAATTCTGTTGTCAGGAGACTAAAGCACTCACTTACCAATTTTAACAAAAGAAATTGAACGTAATAAAGGCGTGGTTTTTTTTAGAGAGAAAACATCGCATTCGATACTGATATCGAAACTGCACTCGAATGCGATATTTTCTCTCTAAAAAACCACGCCTTTATTACGTTGAATTTCTTTGTTAAAATTGGTTAGTGAGTGCTTTAGTCTCCTGACAACAAAATTGCGATCTCAAAATTGTAGAAAAATGACGAGTAGCTAAGAAAGTGGAACCAATTGATGCGATATATCGCATGCCGTTCTGACACAAAATATGGCGTCCATCGAATCACCTTAAATCGCCTTTCGCCTTTATCACAGAAGGATGTAAGATGAGCATAACCTCAAACTTGCTTGCTGATAACAGCCATCTTGTTTGTTTATTTACGGCCGTAAGAACATCGTGTCAGCCTATTTTCACGCGACCAATGAAAAACCGGCACAGAAATGGCCATACTCTGTCTATAAAGGTACTCTAGTCAAAAGCAGAAGGGGCTGAACTGTAACGCAGGACTAGGAACCAACTCGGCGGCTGCGCGTGGATTCCGGATCGTTCCTGGGGCGAAGACCAAAGACCGAAGAGGCGCGGCATGCGCCATGTCTAATTTCTAATATCTCTCTAATTGAACGTTCCGGCCCCGCCACCTCCCTCCGTGCTCAGGTGGCTAATTAATTAGTTCCCGAGTAATTAAGAATTGACAATTATCGTGTTTTACCATTACCGCCGCCACCGCTCCGTCACCACCGCCGTTCGCCATTCCACCTGCGACCCCGAGCTCCTCGCTGGAATTCGCACGCCCGTCTCGAGGCAATCTCTGATGGGCTCCATCACTGCCGTGCCAAGGAAAAACGCCGTATAAGCCTGCAGGAGTTGCTAATTTTCCCTTGACAAACATTAATTTTTCAGGCAAGTCGTGAGTACTTTCCCTTGAAATTGCCACACACTGGTAAAAAAACACATTGGATCTAGAGTCCAGACTCTTGAAAACATCGACAAGAAAAAATACTCTTGATTCAATCGGATTTTTGCTTGAATCAAAACGAAATCCGCTTAAATTAAGAGGATTGGTTCTTGATTTAAGCCAGATTCTGATTGAATCAAGAGTATTTTTTCTTGTCGATGTTTTTAAGAGTCTGGACTCTAGATCCTATGTGTTTTTTTTTCTCAGTGTACTTTCCCTTGAAATTGCCACATACTTTACACCAAATCTCGAATGGAATTCTCTGAAGAATTGGAAGAATAATATCCAAAATATTGTCCCTAAAAATTCGAATTTCATCGAAGAGCGTTTAGCAACACCTGATAGCTCATACGGCGTTGTTCTTTAGAAAGGCAGATCAGCCCATCATTCTTCTCTTTGTCGGTGCTCGCACGCTGATTGGCTGATTATAGGAACAAGACCCTGAAAACTAGAGTCCTAGCCTCAAAGACGATATATTTTAGAACCCTTGCACTCACAATCTAAGGGTAGTAATCACAGGGGCGGATCCAGCAATTTGGCAACAACGGGTTCCCTCCATTTAAACCTATGTTGAATAATCGATTATTGTCAAGGCACCTGTCCCCTCCAAGAATCGATACATTTCCATAGGTTTAAATTGAGAAAACCGGTGTTGCCAATTTGGCGGATCCGCAGCCCGAGACAGTGGTAACAGTAGAAAAACAAGGGGGAGAAAGGGAAACAAGGCTGAAATACACAATCAATAAAAACCGAGACGTTTCGACTCAAAACTGAGTCATTTTCAGTCGGAAATACGAGTAAAAATTTAGATAAATTAAAAAAAAGTAAATTTTTATTGTATTTTCGCCTGAAAATGACTCAGCTTTGAGTCGAAACGTTTCGGTTTTTATTAATTAGACTGCATTTTGCAATTTGGAACTATAAATTCTGACTCATCTTAAAAAACACTTATGTGCATAGGGAAACTAATGGTACATACGTTGTTTTTATACCGGGCCAGAATTTAGAGTTCCAAATTGTAAAATGCAGTCCAATTGTGTATTTTAGCCTTGTTTCCCGTTTCCCTCTTATTTTTCTACTGTATTACTATTGTGCGAATATGAACACTGATATTCCTGACATAGCTGTGTGAGGGGATTTTGCGCACATCGATTCTAAACACTGTATTCCGCCCTTCGAGAAGCCAATTTGCGAGCCGATTATTGAAATTGATAGACAAAGC
Source organism: Bemisia tabaci (assembly GCF_918797505.1). NCBI lineage: Eukaryota > Metazoa > Arthropoda > Insecta > Hemiptera > Aleyrodidae > Bemisia > Bemisia tabaci. Next base: position 34,241,520 of record NC_092802.1, on the reverse strand, counting down.
TATGGACAAAGAAGACAAAAGAGATATGGAGGGATTCGATATTGGTGGAAGCGGGTGGTTGCAATGGACAAAGGAGGTAGGTATAGACTAACTAACGGCAACCCACCAGAGACCCGATAGTTAATCCACCATTTTCTCCCTTAGTGTGTAGGAACCACCCACCTCAACCAATAGGATCGCTTCATTTTGACTATCAATTTTATATTCCCCGCTATTCAACATTATATTTTGTTTACATTTTGGAAACAAGTCGAGACAATTGACTCATAAGTTGACTCAAACGAGGCTCCTACTCAAAAGACAATCACGTAAAATTATGTCGATCTGAGTCATTTTTACACAATATACAGCATTGACCGGAAAATACCGTGCCGAAATTGACTCGTTTTCCTCTTCAATATGGGAACAAAATATTACGATTTTTAACATTGACATCTTATTGGAGTCTCGCTGTAATGAGAGAATGGACACTGGTTCCACAACGTCGTTCCGTGCAAAAAAACGTAACTGCATTCCTATGTTGCCGAATTTTCCCTCGAAATTTACGCTTTTACCAGGAGAATCTGGGGCCTCTCTTCTTGAAAATGTCCCCGATGTTTCTTATAATCTCATGCTAAAACTAGTTAAATTTTGGGAAAAAATCGAGGAGGTACAATGGTACATCCTTGCAAAAAATTGAATTGTTTTGTTTGAGTCAAGTTTGTTACCTTGGAATGAAGTTACGTTAGACACCCTCCTTACTTAGGCTGTTTGCAACGAACACCTCAATAATCGATTCTTTGCCATTGATTCAATTAAAGAAATATCGATAAATCGATCTTTCCCACCTCGCCACTGCAATGGAACCAAAGGAGCGATTAGAAGAAGTGCATCTTGAAAGCTTCTCGAACGGTTGACACCATTCGTCGGATGAAGAGGCTTTGGTCACCACAACGCAAGGTAATTTGCTGAAGAAAACCCTATGTCAAAGATAATTGGCCCTTACTGATTTTATAATGAAGGCGTTCGGCTTGTCAATTTTTACCTCGTCCAAATTCCTCACGGAAGACGTCAATGGAGGGGAGGAGGGGGGGCGGGAGTCAAAATTAGATTGAATAAATTACCCGAAACGAAATGCTCATGTTCGGTCATGAGCATCAACCATTTCTTCTTTTCTCAACTTGATGCGATGGTTCGATTCATTTGAATACTCTCGGATTGATTGGAAAATCTCTCGCTGTTTGTTTGATGAACGTCCGTCTATTTTGTCGTGCTGCGGAAGAATGCCGTATGAGCCTTCAGGCGTTGCCAAAATTCCTTCGACAAATCACGAACTGTCGGGGAATTTAGTGAATTTTTTCTTTCAATTTTTCTAAAAAAAATTGTGCGAGATTAGATCTAAAATGTTTGAAAATTTCAAGAAAATATATTCGTGGCGTTCTTCAAAAATAAATATTTTCTTAGAAGAACCTTGGCGATATTCGAATACACATGCGGTATTTTTGCATAGCACGGCAGTATCAGGCTTGATTTGACCAAGCTCGTAGAAGTTTAGCTCGAAAAATGGCAAATATAATGCTTGGGAGGAACGACTTATGAGCTGTCAGACTTTGACAACTTTGCTCTAATAAATTATAATTCATCAGTGAAAAACAAACGTAAGTAGTTTACATTATAAACGGAAAATTTAAACATCCCCCATGCAAAAAAAAAAGAATTACAGTTCAGATAAGTATGGCTCCTGGACTTACCTGCCAATTCAACTTATTTTCAGTATGCTCTACTTTTCTATGTCTGCGTTTAAGTCTCCGACCAATAGGCATTTGCCTTCGGGTGACGTTTGTGTAACATACGTTAAAGGGTCTAAATAAGGAGTGAACTTACTTTTACGCTTTCTTGTCATGTTATAGCATCATTTTGTTACTGAATCTTCAATATTTCAGCACACAGCGAGAGAGGAGTGCTATTAAGCTCTCGTGAAATACAACTCCAGGCCGATCCTTGAATTATTATCAAAATATCTTGATTAATAAATCTCATCATCGATAAAGATTCAGAAGTTCCGGCGCTGATGCGCTACTAGTTGATCAGCTCAACGAATATTTCCAAGACGGTGGGTTCATCGTGAAGGTTCAGTTCATAGAAGGAAAATCTACTAATATGGAAGCCCCACTGCAGTATAAAAAATAAACCGGTAGACGGGGTATAAGAAAGACACCACAACATAATGTTTTTTTAACAACATTTTACGCAGAAAATGTTAAACATGTCGGAAACTTCCAAAATAAACTCAAACGTGAAGAAACCCCCTTCTTAATGTAAATTATAAACAGAAAATTCAAGTTTCCCGCCCTTGCAAAATCTATGATCAACATAGGCCAAATTAGGTTATGCGAGATCAACTTGCAAGGCATGATAAATAACTAGAGCTTTGTTTCACATTTCTGGCTGCCTGGTATGTTGTCTTGCCATTTCCTCCCTTCTCTGATACAAAGTACCTCGTCATTATCATGTCTTTGGCTTAGAAAAATGGAGAAAACCTTCCGTCAATCTCGGAGCGTTGACGCGTATAATAAAATAAAACAAATTAAAATTTGAAAAAGGGCCATCAAAAATGACAATTGCTCGAAAATCCCCGTGCGTTACTGTCCTAATTTCAGATAAATTGTTCCAAGTCAGCAGAAAGAACCCCTGTCGTAATATCACACATCGTTTTTTCATTTTTTCATACATACCTATTTCATTAAAATCATACTTTGTGGATCGAAAGGCATGTCCAGAAATCATCCGACCGTTATACTGCCGTGCTAACGAAGAACGCCGTATGAACCTCCAGGCGTTGCCAAATTTCCGTTGGTAAATCACGAATTTTCGGGAAAATTTGAAAATATTCTTCTTCCAATTTTTCAGATAATTTTGTCCGCAATTTTACCTAAAGATCCTGAAAATTTCAAGTAAAAGCAGTCATAACTCTTCTTAAAAATAGACATTTTACCGAAGGAAATTTGGCAACTCTTCAATGCTCATACGGCGTTCTTGCTTAGCACGGCAGTATACGAATTGTATTTGGATGACGTGATAAACAGAGCTTGCCACACCCTGATGTCTTACAAGGGACGAGGATTTTTTATCTCTCAGGATAATTTCACGTCAAGTGTTAATCCAACCCACTGAGTTCAGTTCCAATTCCCAAATCCTCTCTGTGTGGAGAGCACCGAATTTACCAATCAAAAAGTGGATACAATTTGTTTATGCCTCTCCCGGTGTATATTTACGTCTCTGACTGAAGTATCAGTCGGCTTGAAAGAAAGGAACGCCTTTACAAACAACCTATCATATTTCTTCAAAACAAGATACACAGTAAGATTTGTCTGCGTGCTCACAGCTTTATATCTGACACAATTTAAAATGAGCACAGTTGCCGGATTGTGTGTTTAATGTGAATACTTTTCAGGGGTTTAAATCAAGATAAGTGCTGATTTTTAGCACAACCTGACAACAAATGTCTCCGAGCAAGGGAGGCGCCAAGGTATGATAAGTACCCCGCGTTGAATTTATTTGTTTTGCTGCTGGATTCATCGAGGATATGGAATTTTCAGCAGCAATATCCGTTCTGCCTTCAAGGTGTTCACTGATAACCGTTTTTCTAAGGAGACATAATCTTCCCGTTCAGATCAGAACGAGAAACGTAAATGAAAATAAATTTGAGGGAGAAGAAGAAGATGCATCCATAATTAAAGTCGCTCCTCGAATATCCTGAGGCAAAGTACCTATCATTTCGAGTGAATTCCACTCGAATGTGGATCCAAGATTACGTTTAAATCGAGGAATTTTGGTGAGAATTCGGTAGTCAAGTTTCATTCAAATCGTTGATGTGAGATTGTACTGAGGGCGAATTCCCAGCAGTTCAGTTTTGAGTTTCCCACAAAATAAAATTATTACGAAATTTTACGGTTTAAGATATTTCTTTTTAAAAAAATACTGAAAGTCAGTTTATCCTATTGTGCATCCTGATGTAAATTCTGACACTGGATAGAGTTTGAACTAGGTGTAAAAATTTTAGCCCGGATGAAGGAGATAAAACGATTTTTGATTGTCTCTCGAGTCTATTTTTGTAGCCTTTTCAGATTTTTCCTTGAGTAAATCCGTCATAACATCGTAACGTCCGTCGTAACGTCTGACGTCTAACGCACAAAAGAATGATTTTGATTTCGAGAATTTTTAATCAGAGTGATCAATTGACAGTCAATTTTTTCTTCTCTCTCTCTCTCTCTCTCTTTTTTAGCACTGTAATTAATTTTAAGGTGAATATTCAGCACTTTCAAGAGTGGTCCGTTAGTCGACCAATCAAGCAATGATTTATGAATTTTAAGACTTAAAAAAAAAAAAATTATAAAAAAAACACTAAAACTCGGGTAAATGTGAGCCATAATACGTCGGTTATTCACACACAAGATTTTAGCGAGAAAATCTTTGGAATAACTTGGAAAGGACATCCCTGGCGAATATCGCAAATCGAAAGAAAAAACGATTTGCGATATTCACTTGAGACCTACATTTAAAGTTATTCCAAAATGTTTAGCGGTCAAATCTTGTTTGCAAATACCTGACACATTGAAACGGGATGTGAATTTAGAGATTTTTTGAAAGATTATTCACATTTTAATACGATAACCCTTTACATCCCGGTAAATGTCGATGTATCCCGTTTTACCCCAATCCGTCACGTTTTGTTCCGATGTACCGCGATATATCCAGCTTTATCCGAAAGCCATGATAATTTGGAAAGGAAGTTATCAGAAAGCCAGAGTTGAGCCACGGTAATGACGTTTTTTGATTGGCTAATTGATCCACCAATGAGCACAAAAGAGACCGCTGCATGTATGCAGGGGTCTCTTGCGGTCTCTATGCAGCTAAGCTGATTCTCGAGTGTGCACACTCGAGAATCAGCTTAGCTTTATTTACTTTAAGTATAGTAAGATTATCTTATCTATCTTATAAGAAGATATCTTATTTATTCGTATTCGACACTCATTCTCTCCTAAAATTTTGACACCAAGCTGAGGTGTAGATATTTTTGGCGTCCGGAACGTAATCGTTTTCACATAACCCATCACAATTCCTCCAAAATATCGCCGGAGTAGGCGGTCAAAATCAAGCATATCCGACGGTTACCAAAAACCCATCCATCAACGTTTTCGAATTGGCGCCGAATTCAATCAAGCTCGACGTGGCGCAGGAAATGGCGAAGAAAATGAGACAATTACCCGAAAACGGAAACCGCCGGCAATCAAATCATCGACAGTGATTAGGTTTTCAACTTTTGGGGCAAGGCACCGACACCTTCCCCAATTCTGCCGTGCTGAGGAAAAACGCCGTATGAACCCTCAGGCGTTGCCAAATTTCCTTATTAGACAAGACACAAATTTCCTCGTAAATTTATGAATATTTTTCTTCCAATTTTTCAGATAATTTTGTTCGCAATTTCACCTGAAGTTCCTGAAAATTTCAAGGAAAAATATTCATAAATTTCCTCAAAAATAAACATTTTATCGAAGGAAATTTGGCAACTCTCGAATGTCCTTTTGTCGTTCTTCCTTAGAACGGCAGCATTCCCATCAGGATGCGCCTTGTCCCTCCAGTGCGCGCGTTCCGTACCCTTAAACGCACCGCCGATCCTAAGGGACATGAGTTTTGAGGTTAGGATCATCCAGGCTCGAAATGACAATGAGTCGTACGCCAAGTGACAATGATCGATGTGAAGCGCTGTTGCCAGAATCCTCGTAAGACTCATTTTTCACGCCTAGAAAAATGCACCTAATGTGCCTGAAGAGGCAACACCATATTACGGTGACTTTTTTTTACCGTCCTGTATGAACCTTCAATCGCATAAGAGTATGCCACTGTTGGGGCTCATCCTGAAATTGATTTCATTTGCTCAAGTGCGGACCTCCGGAAAAGAGGTACAAGAGATTGAGATACCAAAGAGCCACCGAATTGGAAGGAGAGGATCTGGATCTTATTATAAAACGTCAATAGGTCAATTGAATTCGATCAAGGTTTGTTTGGCTTTGTGAAGGGTTTATCCCTTTGCGGCGTCGGGATTGATGAAGAAGAGATAGGTCACTTGGGAACGTAGGTTATGACAGATCGGAATGATTCAATCGATTCTTCTCTGCCACCTTCATCAGGTGCAATGCTTTGCCACTCTACCGCTTTTTCCCCCTAAAGTAAACAGAAAGTCTAATCGAATGATAAATTCGGGACTACGGGATGCTTATTGAAATTGATAGACAAAGCGATAGACATAGAAGACATAGGAAACATGAAGCGAGCCTATTGGATGAAACGGGTGGTTGTTATAGACTAAGGGGGAAAATGATGGACTAACCACAGGATCTCTCGTAGGTTGCTGTTAGTTAGTCTATTAGTAACCTCCTTTGTCCATTGCCATCATCCGCTTCCACCAAGAGGACCGCTTTATTCGCAGTTTGTCTTTTTTGTCTATAGCTTTGTCTATCAATTTCAATAATTAGCCCGTTGGACCTGGCAACTCGTTTATTTTGCAGAGCGGAGGGAGCCCCTTCTGCCCCTTCAAATCTTAGCGAAAGGATTTCGGAATCGTCAAATAGTAATTTCAGTAGATTGTGGTTTTCATCAGAAATTCAGACGTATCTGCACAAAGAGGTGTATCTACCAAAGTAATTAAATGCAGATTAATTATAGTTGGTTTCGTGTTGATTACACGATATTTTTAGGGGGTTAAAGTGGTTAAAAAATTAGTTGTAGACTAGGGTCTCTCCAATTTTTCAGCCTAAAAATACCAAAAGCCACTAATTTTAGGTAATGATCATTATTCACTTTTCAACCAAAAATACCAACAGTTCACTGATTTTAAATGATTATTATCTCCTTTCAAAGCTATAAATACCAACATCTCACTAATTTTAATGATTATTATCTCTTTTCAAAGCTAAAAATACCAACCACTTACTTTTTTATAAGATTATCATTGCTCTGATGTTAATCAATGACTTTTTTAGAATCGCTCGTAAAACACAAACGAGCCTAAGATGAGGTTTTTTCCCAATAATCCTGATATCAAGATTTGCGTTAAGTCGGAGACCATAAAATAAAACTGCACCTTAACATTTTTCGCGAGATAAAATCATTTTTTTAAGAGCGCCATTTGACCTTTAAATTCATTATTTTGCCTCAAAAGAAGAGGGGTATAGCTCATCCAAAGATAAAAGAGGTGAAAAATATTCGAAAAATGAGGGATTCTGATGACGGACAGATAAATAAAAGCCAACTAATGAGCAAATGTAGATGATAAATAAAATGTCATGTGGAGTCCTCCATATCACTGAATGATACTCAGCGAACGAACCCTCTCAGCAATTCACTCTGCCGGCGAATTATGCAAATTAACCTATTAAAAAACCAGCCGTCATTCAAATAATCGATCCGTGAGGAGAGCCAAACCGGGCTGTCATTCCGTTCTGTTTATGCAGTCTTAATTTGTGTGCAAAGGCGTGGTTACACAGAGAAGAACCCGATACGATTGAATGTTTGTTCGGGGGAGAGAAGAGGGGAGGGAAGGAAGTTCGGACGCAATAAAATGGCTGATGTCTTTTTGCAGCTGTCATTCACACGTTTGATCGACGAAAATGGCAGAGAGAGAAGAGAAATGAGGAATAATTTATTCGCGTGATAAAAATGACACGGGCCGAGGTGTATAGCTTGTCTGCCATTTGTCACATGCGCGCGCATGAAAGGTGACAGAAACTGAGAATTAAACAAACATGAATCGGGCAAAGTAGATGCATCATTCTGCGAGGAAAAAGGACGTATGAACATGCGGGAGTCGCCAAATTTCCGCGGACAAAACATGTATTTCTGAGGAAAGGTGTCCATATTTTCTCTTGAAATTCTCAGATATTTTAGATTATGTTGCGGCAAAAAGTGTCTGAAAAATTTGTAGAATGATACTCACAATATTCCCGGTAAATTCGTTCTTTATTGAAGGAAATATGGCAACGCCCGCAGATTCATACGGCGTTCTTTCTTAGCATTGCAGCATTTTAGTTAGCAAGCGGAAGCCCCCGACAATAAATCGTGAGCATAATTTATGAAGAGGTTTAAATAATTTTTGGATTGAAGTCGGGTAAAATATGGCAGAGTAACAGTATTGAAGAAAAAATGCTTTATTTGACGATTTACTTATTTACGCGAGAACGGTTGCGAATTTTCTCTCGAAATACTTTACTTAGGTGTCGCAGAGGGCCCTAATTAGCGACCAGGTAGGGTTTTTTTTCTCTAATTTTTTCCATATATCAGAGCATTGAGAGCTCACGCTTCGCGTCATCGCGCCTTCAATTTTTTAGATGCAGCACGGACGTCCATCAAGTACGAATAGTTGTATCTCTGCGCCGTTGTCAACGCTCATCCTTTCCCTCGCTTTATTTCCATAGTATGTTTGTTTGCGTTTGTCTTATTCGTAATGGTGCTTCAAAGTAGTAGCGTAGAGCAGAGCATTGCGAGTTCAAGACTCCCGCCATCGCGTCTTACATTTTTTATATGCAATGTGGACATCCATCTTGCGCGAATAGCTGTATCGCGTTTACACTTTATATTCCTCTTATCTTTGAATTTCAAGATAAATGAAGTTTAAGTTTGCCCGAGATATGCTAATGGTATGTCCAAATCAATAGTCATTTTGAAAAGGAAGAAATATGTTTAAAGAGGTCTACAAAGGGTGCGTATGTCTTAAAATCAAACTGACCATCGCTCCTAAGGGATCCACATAGCGATTGAAGGAGGGGGATGATAAAGCGCCTGTACTTACGTCAACAAAAAGGTGAAAATTTCACAGAAAAGTATTTACGCTTCAGAAAGTAGTTCTTAGACCTCTGTTCACTACTATCATGCGTAAAAGCACCTTTCTTTACTCCTAGCTCTCTCTTCTTCCGTTCATTTAACAAATTTTACATTCTCGGTTGTAATTTTTTTTCTCTTCTTATTTTGCTATCTGTCAGAGAGGCGCGTTTTCGGCGCGCCAAGGGGGCGTATCTGCCAATGGCAGATTGGCCTCATGGTTAGTCGGAGCCTGCTTCCTCTCTAGAATATAATGAGTCGTGTAAAGTGAAGAAGAAGAAATAAAGGATTACCCAAGGATAAACTTTTATAAGTCTAATGCATCAAAAACCTTAGAGACTTAAACGCTGCAATAAGAAAGTAGAGCCAACAAAAACATCTAGAGAATTGAGCGAGAGAGTATCCTTGGTTTCTAAATTGAACAATTATTGAAGGATATTATAACCAAATGGTCTAGCATATAAAATACATGTGTTTTAATGTGAAATACCGCCAGATGACGTCACAAGGCGGTAAATTTTCTCATTTTTAAATACATTTTTCTACAAAGTATTCCCAAATCAGAAAAAAATTATGAAAAACACTACGAACTCATCTCATTAAGCATTCTCGGATGGAGTTATACAATTTTTCATGCAAATTTTTTATTGGAAATATCTGTGAAAATGCAATATAAAGTAAATACCCATACAGATTTTTTCAACGGTGATTTATATAAAATTTCATTCATTTTCTCCCCCAATTTTACTTTCAAATCATTCTCAGATCAGGTTATTGGAAAAATGGATGCCCATTATTTGTATTAATATCATAAAAAACTAAAAATTGTTAGAAGTAATTAGAAACGAGAATTAGATCACAGAAGCAACATATTCCCGAAAGACGGACTTTTTATTTTCATTTGGTCACCTAGCCATGATCTTAGGGTACCGTCTTCTTTATGGCAGGTGCGCATAGTATCTCCGCTTTTATAGTCACAACAAAGGCTCTGAAAGAAGAAAGACGTCATGGGTGTTGAGCATGGATCTTGAGACCGTCGGTCTTTTTCGTCGCTCCTCTGACGTAAGGGCGTAACTCAATTTACACGTGAGCCCTGTTTTACATACAAATCCTTGCTTTCTGGGGCTCATATGAAAATCGAGATACGCCCTTACGTCAGAGGAGCGACGTTTTGACCAACCACCATCAGCTGCCAAAACAAAAGGGAGAGAAAATAGTCTGGAGAAAGTTTTAAAGATTAAGAAGCCTGAGCATAAATTACTATCAATTCCTATGCATGCCAGATCTACGTTTAGTATTTGAGTTATCATTCGCTATGTTTAAAAGGCATCTTTCTTTTGAACCATATTTTCTCCAGTGCATTTCTTACTCAAAAACATGGGATCGTATTCTTTATGTCGTAGACAGTTCTTTTCCTTTGGAAGCCTCATTTGGTTTGCATGGTAATTATAAGACAGGTTTAAGGAAGCTGTCAAAATAGCATTCTTCAAAGGATTTCTATGTATTGCTAGCAAATCCTTTGTACATACTTCCTTTTAGCATACGTGTGCCTATAACTGGAGGATAACATTTAGCAGGAAGGAACCAAGCCACATCAGCTATTACCAATAACTGGGCAATTAATTATTTTACAAGAGAGCGTTCGTGCGAGTTTTTTCGAAAATTTTAAGGAATTTGCTTCGTCTTATGCAGATAAGTCACTGAAATTTGCACTAAAAATCCGCACAACCGTTTTTATGTAAAAAATTAAATTGTCCGATTAAATTCGGCAATAGCTGATGTGGCTTGGATCCTATCTGCTTGATACGATCCAATTGACTGGGCATATGCCGATTAGATTCCTCCGTTTTTCAATTTTTATAACCTGCAGCATCTTAAATTAAAGAAACGTGACAACTGCATCTTCCATACGTAATCGGATTGAATGAAGCAAAACAACCCCATCTACATCGCGGTGTTTTAAAATCTCATCTATTATTTTGGATTTTTTGGAAGGAATCCAAACAACATCCCCACTCGAAAATTGCTGCAATTTTTCTCGTCCATTAAAGGTTATCTCCACAAAATTTTAAGCACAAATTTAGCCAGGTAGCCTTCCAAAATATTAAAATAGGAGGTGAGATGTTGGAACATCGCAAAGTAGATCTAATATCCAAGTGGACGTTTTTCTGCCAAACGGAACTGAGTGCTGTGCATCATGACATGATCCCTGAGACCCATAAGAATGTATGCATAGCAGGGCTCAAGTCATGATGCAAATAGTTCCGCTTGGCAGTAATACGTCCAATTATGGGACCACCATAGAATATCCAGTGTGTCCCGGAGTTCTTTATGGCCCATTGGAGGAGCAATGCCGCTTTGTACAGTAGATTCATTGATGATGAGTGGTGACTGCCGCAGCTGATCCAACAAACACGGAACATCAACAACAGGAGTAAAAATGCGCCACCTGAAAACCCCAACCCCAGGGCGCATTGGAATGGATAAGGCTCTCGCAGCAGTAGAAAAGGAACAGAGAGCCAGTAAGAGTCAGATCAACGGCAGGGTTGCCAATCTGAGGGATTGAGGTATGCCATTATTTGGACGTGTTTCTGCCAAACGGAACTATGTACATTAAGATATGAGCCCTGAGACTCATAAGAATATATGCATAACAGGGCTCACGTCACAATGCACATAGCTCCGTTTAGCAGAAATACGTCCATTAATCGCATCTACACCGGAAAAAATAGTTCTGTTCATAGAGCTCTTGCACTTTCATTGTTACAACTACAGAAGTTTCCCTTATGAGGACAGAGCACTCTGTGCTCCTAACTGCATTTTTGTTCTCACAACATAAAAGTTCTGTAAGTACAACAAAGAAATTGCAGGGGCCCTGTGAACAGGGTTCTGTCGGTAGAACCGACTTTTTTTTTGCGTATAGGCCTCGTGCTACACATCAAAAGATGAATGTAAAAGACTCAATCCTGAAACCCTCTTTTTAGGATCCCTTTTTTAAAATAACCTCTCGCAATAATGATAAAAAAAATTTTAAAAGCCTACATCGTAAGTTGTCTTCCGAATTTAACTTTAGCCGATTATTTTGCCTAGATTGTAGGATCTCAAATATATATTCTGACTGCATCCATGAAGAGAAAAATGGTGGAGTTCAGCATAAAATAGCCGAAAATTGCAGAAAATTATGAAAACAGCCCAAATAATGCGTCATGATGACGCCATCAACGGGTTCTACAATGATGTCAACAACCGGAAACACACCTAACTATCGAACACAAGAGTAATGGCGTATAATTGCCGGAATAAGTCTAATGGAATCCGGATACAACAGGTGGTTGCTGTCCTCAGAGGATGGAGGGGCAGAGAGGGATAGGGAAAGGGGGGATGAAAACAGTGGTTAATAAGAAATTTAAAATTTCCCAAGAATATTAAATAAACGAATTTTGGAACGAGCTGGCAACGCTATTATGCAGCTCTAGGCGCAATGACTTCCTTGCGGTCGGCTTGTCACCTTGTAAGGCTAAATGTTTTGACTTTGAGGATTGTAGGCCTAACTTGTTGTGTCGGTAGTAGGCGGTGTTTTGAGTCCTGACAACGGCTTTGATAAATGCCTTGAGCCCCGCTTAACGACTCCAAGACACCTTCTTCTTCTTCTTCTTCTTCTTTCTCGTCCCCGCTTTTTATCCTACCTGAGGCCACGCCGAGGCCAAAACAGCCCTTTAAACGGGGCAACACCTGAGGCCCTCCTTTTGAGCCCCTTGTACTCATTTGTGAGCCTTGAAAGCCAGCCTTCCTCTCAAGGAGACGCCGCTTTTCAAATCCTCGACAAAAGGGCGTATCTCCATTTCTATATGAGCCCCAGAAAGCATAGGTTTATATATAGGACAGGGCTCACGTGGAGATGGGGATACGTCCTTACGCGGGAGGGACAAAGAAATGGCCGTGGACAGGGGCACCCAGCGCGAGATGGCGGACCACCCACGAAGGGACCATCAAATATTATGTATTCTTTTATTTACATCGATTCTACAACTGTTTAAGCGATAAATCTTTCACTGCCTCCGGATCATCCGATCCGGGCCCTAGATTAGCTTTTTATTTGCTCTCGGCCTTCCCTTCCGCTCGGTGAAAAACCATTTTGTGTTCTAGCGGAGACACTAAGTAGACTTAATTTGTGATCCGAGCCCCCGATAATATTAATCAACATCGTCCTTGCGGACCGGAGAAAATGAGATAACCCGACCTTTATGGAGATTATCGCTACCCTTGGACCTCTGTTTTTTACGCTGTCGCAGCGCCTACTGAAGAGAGCATGCGCCCCTATTATATCGCCTTTGATAGATTTAAATGTCAAGGCCACGAGGAAACGTGCATCCGGGGTAGGATAATGGCCGTTTATAAAGAGCGACTGAAGCCCTGCTCGAAGCGATGACGAAAGTATATTTCAAAGCTAAGAAAATTCAGAAAGCCCACTTTGAGTGAGACATCTGCTCAAAGGGCTATAGTCCGTAATAGTAAGCGCAAATTTTTCAAATCATCAGCGGAAGGCCCAAGATTGCAATCAAATGCACTTCAAAGTGTAGTGATTGTTGTCAATTCAATTACTGAAGGGGCTCCTTCTATTGAAATTTAATGCGATGACATTGAAATATGTTGGATTTTTTTTCCATTGTAAATTGCCTCCCTTTCTCACACATGAGACCCATCTCCGTCGTCGTTTGAAATTGGCATTTACTGGCTGCCAAATGATGTACAAATATTGCAAGTTCATGGTGAAAGAATCGAAATTTTATTCCATTAAATTGAATTTTTTTTTCAATATTTTCGTCGCACTATGCTAATTGGGGAGCAGAAATGTAATAGGCACTAAGCGCAAATTTTCAAAGCCCAACAGCGATAATGAGGTAACTCGCATTATGCATTTCACATATTCGTCCTTTCTCCTTTTTGAGATAAAAAATTGATAATATGTTCCAACTTCGCAAAAATTTTCACTCGTAATTATATCTTCACTTAGCTAATGTTGAAAAGTTCTGACTGAAAAATTCACTCTTTTTTCTACTACTTACAAGTAATTTTTAGACAGAGCCTCTCAGCAAAGTCGGCCTCTCTCCAAGCGGGCTACAGAATCTCTTTTATAGTGGTTGAATTGCGTTCCCACTTCAAAATTCAGTAATGTAAACAAAAACATCAAAATTATGATAAAAATATTAAAGGAATATCCACATTTTATTTTGACAAATAAAATTCTGCACTGCTGCAAAGCTAAATAATCTGCATGATAAAAATCTTTGAGAGCTTTTGTCACGAAAATCCACCCATCCACATTTCCACATGATCATACTCTTTGCTTTCTCGTCTAATTTTCTCTGTTCGGATCAAATCGTTTTTGCTAAAAGTTTGGTTCATGTTGCAGAGGAAATCAGAGCATTGAAAATTTTGTAAAGCAGCCAGTATTGATCAGAGCAATCACTGCGTCTCTCAGAAGTTACTTCAACATGTGGTTGAAAAGAGTTAAAAAAGGATATGCTAAACCTCTCAGAGGGTGATTGTGTCTCTGAAAGGGGTCGGGCTCACAACCAAAAGCTTGACGAATGATCCACCCATGATAGCGTCGTTTTGATCAATGAAATTTATGTGCGACTCGATTATCGTCGCTCCTCTGACGTAAGGGCGTTCCTCGATTTTCGCATGAGCCCCAGAAAGCATGGACTTATATGTAAAATAGGGCTCACGTGAAAATTAAGATACCCCCGTACGTCAGAGAAGCGACGTTATGTCAACTCGAAATATTGTCTGCATTGCGCAAGCAAACACTTAGATTCACCGCGACCAAGCACATCATTAACAACGTTTTTTATCAGTTTCGACACAGACACGGGCAGCGACCCTTCGTGGGAGCGCAACCCTTTCCGCCTGATCCGATTGGTCCATTCAAGAATCACGTCCCGGAGTCAATGGTGATTGCTGCAGAACCGAGATCTAAGAGTGCGCATACGTGTATGTTCATTGTTCGATCTTTCGAGACGGGAAAAATAATCCACTGGGATTAAAGGACGACTGATTCTGGAACTGTTTTGAAATTGGACTACATTTTGCAATAAGGAACCACTATCTCTGGCTCCTCCTTAAAAGCACCTTTCTGCGCACGGGAACCAATGAGATATATGCATATGGATTGCATTTTGCAAAAATGAACCAGGAGCATTGCAGTGTTGCTAAGATTCAGAATCTACTTTTGTCATGGAAGAAAAACCCGATTATGCATTAACAGTTTCTATTTTACTCGCTAAAAACTTTAAATAGCCAAACATTATCATGTAAATTTCATATTTGTTCATGGTTTCAGTAATTTCAGTGCAAATGATGAAAATGCATGATCTTAGCACCATAGCAATTCTTCTGGTTCTTTTTTGCAAAATGCAATCCATATGTTGTTTCTGTAAAGGGCCAGAAAAAGTGGTTATTGCAAAATGTGTTCCAATTCATGAGGCGATTTTTTGCGAATGGATTTGGTTGATCTATTGGATAGACAACTGCTGTATCACCGTTAGAATTTGCACCATTCAGAATCGAGTACAGTAGACTCTGGATTATCCGGATTAATTGGTGCCGGGCCCGATCCGAATGAAAAAGAAATCCGGATAATAATAGTAAACACAAACACCACCAACCAACACCACAGTATTCTTATTATGTATACATCATGTACATACCAACACGAATTTAAAAGGTTAACGCCAAACTGAACGAATCAATGGTGATTGTGAATGGTAGCTGACAACGATAAATTACAATACAACGATTAAAGCGCGCAATGCGTGAAGTATTCATGTAGTCTTGTAGCCGCTAATGTGCGTTTTAGGCTAACTAACCGACTGCACTGCGTTTGGCGTAATGCGAGAAGTATTCATGCAATCTAATAGGCGCTAATGCGTTCCACGCCGACCTCACTGTTTGGCGCAGTGCGTGAAGTATTCCTTCAGCCTTGCAGGCGCCAATATGCCTTGCGACCGCTTCTCCGCGGATCCGCTCACTTCGGAATGCGTACGTAGTTACATGGTTGCAAAATCGATCCGGATAATCCAGAGTCCGGATAATACGAAGCCGGATAATTCAGAGTTTACTATATCTAATTTTCAACCAAATCCTGAAGAAAACAAGTAAAATCCCGGATTAGGTTAAAAAAGCGCGCCGATTTCCCGATGCAACACGACTTAATCTCTGAAATATAATATCATACAAATTATAACAGAAATATAAAGAGATATGTGCACTTTTTACACTTTACTTCATCACCATTACCTCACCGCTGATGTTGTGGTTGCCCCACATGGAAAAAAATGACATCGCTGATTTAACAATTTTGTAGTCCAAATGTCCGACATGTTTCAATGTAGATTTTACAATAAAGAATGCTAATTTAACCACTCCCGTGGTTTAAGTAGCTTTCCACTATTGGAAAATGTACATTTGAAACATTTCAGACATATTTTTTTAACAATTTAATTGTTAAATCAGCAATCCATTTTCCCCCGCAGATGTTGTTTTTGTTGCACAGAACACCGTCATTTTGCAAAAATTGGTTGCTTTTTTAAGGTTTCTGGTGAAACCGTTTACTTTCGTCCATTTTTTGACCTACCTCTAGAGGTGGATCGAATTTTGGATTTGGTTTAGACACCGATTGGTTGATTACTGATTAGCTCAACAGACTAGCGGATTGAGTTGAAAAAAAAGCTCTTCATTAGAATTTGGCATTGGCGGATCCAGCAAATTGGCAACATGGTTTTTTCTCCATTTAAACCCATGGAAATGTATCAATTCTTGGAGGGACCTGGTGCTCCAACAAGAATCGATTATTTAACGTAGGTTTTAATGGAGGAAATCCGGTGTTGCCAAATTACTGGATCCAATTGACCACTAGATGAGGTACGAATTTCAGCATTCTGATACACGTTTCTTAACCAAAATTTCACGTAAAACACGATGCACACAACGAAAATGACCGAAATCGACTCCTTACGAAGATATTTAATGATTCTTGATGCGTGAATTCAAACCCCCCCCCCCCCCCCCTCATGAAAACTCAATGCTCTATGTGATTCACATCGCGCGCTAAACGTTATCATGACAGTCTCAGCGATGTACAAATCTAGCAACTTCAATCTTGACGCTTTGGCTCAGCTATAGCAAATTGCTCATAGCACACATGGTGCAACACATGGTGGGACATGAAAATTGCTCGACTAAGAAGCTTGCTGAAACCGTTGTAGTGAGCGATTTGATTCACGTAATCTTGTGAGCGGGCAGTTCAAATTCCTCGTAATCAATGTGAAATAAAATCGTTAATATCTTCGTTAGGATTTGGTTTAAGTAATTTTCGTTTTGCGAATCGTGCTTTACATGAAATTCTGACGAGGAAACATGTATCAGAATGCTTAAATTCGTACCTTGTCTGGTGGTCCATTCTGGGATTTGGTTTAAAAAGTCAACCAAATCAACCAGCGCAAATTCGCTTCTTATCAAAATTTCCTGCTCAGGGAAAACAAGAGGAGAAGAGCCGGGATGCTGTGTAGAGAATAAGCGGCGAGGAGTAGATCGAAGAGCTGTGGAGCTCGGCAGTTGGCCCGGAAAGGTGCAAAAGAGGCGGAGAGGGGCAACGTCAGATGGCGGGGAGGAGGAGGAGGCGGAGAATGGATCAATCAACGTAATAAATTCAGCTCGAGTCTTGCTCTAGGCTCATTTTAATGCGCAGGTTATGGACCTAGCAACTTTAGCCCCATTGTCAGATCTCAGTTCCCGCTTGGTATCGATGACTCTGTCACAGAGCGTCGAGAGAAGTGGCGAGCGTTTCTTGCCTAGCTCGGGGGAAAAAATCAGACCACAGAGGAAGTACACGGAGGAAAAACTTCGTGCGTGGGACCTGAAGTTTCGGTCATATGGATCTCTGAAGTTTTCGGATTGAGCATCCGAACACTTAAGGTCCAGCTGCTGAGGTTTGGATCACACATCTGAAACTTCAGTTCTTACATCTGAAGTACTTCGCTATTTGCACATCCGAAAACCTTCGGTTCTCACATCCGAAAAACTTCGGTTCTCACATCTGAAGTACTTCAGATGTAAGAGCTGAAGTTTCAGGTGTATCCGAGCCTCGACAGCTAGACCTAAAGTGTTCAGATGCTCAATCCGAAAACTTCAGAGATCCATATGACCTAAACTTCGGGTCCCACGCGAGAGGTTTTTTTCTCCGTGTAATAACCGCTGTATTGTATATGTTATGCTCTGTAACTGCTGGAGTTATCATTTTGAACAAATTTTCGGTTAGATAATTCAAAATAGCTCTGAGGCGACTGATTTTCGTAAAGTTTCCCTGGTGAGGCCACCTGGACCCTCTTTTCATGCTGAGTAAATCCCTTCGAGCTCCCTTTTTTGAAAGTGGTGGAATTGTGAAGACCGCCGTTGATGAGATGTCTCTGTGTGCCCCCTATACCCCCATACCCCCATACCCCCCTATACCCCCTATACCCCTTATACCCCCTATACCCCTTATACCCCCTATACCCCTTATACCCCCTATACCCCTTATACCCCCTATACCCCTTATACCCCCTATACCCCTTATACCCCCTATACCCCCCTATACCCCCCTATACCTCCCTAAACCCCCCTATACCTCACTATACCCCCCTATATCCCCCAATCCCCCCTATAGCCCCCTATACCCTTCCTATACCCCCTATACCCCCTATTACCCCCCAGGTCCCACTTTTTGGGAAATTTTTGGATGAGATCACCCGGAGGCTCCTTTGATGCTGAGGAAATCCCATAGAAAACTCCTCTTCGAGTAAGCGGAATTGTGTGGAACACCTATGGTGGGATGTCTCTCTGTGTCCCTTATACCCCCATTTAACCCCCATGTCCCCATTTCTTCCAAAATTTTCTCGGTGAGATCTCCCGGACGTCCCTTTGATGCTGAGGAAATCCCATCGAGGACCCCTTCTTGGAGTCAGTGGAATCGCTGAGACCACTGTTGGTGCGATGTCTCTCTATGCTCCCAACCTCTGGACCACAAACGCCCCCCACTGCCCCTTTTGTGCCTAGACCTCCCAGACCACCCAGGCCCCCTTCACCAAGCCCCCCTTTTTCAAAATTTGCCCGGTGAGGCCTCCTGGACATACCTTTAATGCTCGGGAAATCCCTCCGAACCCCCTTCTTTGGGGCTGATGAAATCGTTCAGTCCGTCCTTTGAGCGATTAAATTATTCGCGGCCAACTCTGCCCCAAAGTGCTGTAGAATCACGTTAGGCCTTGTCTCCACGGGACGTTTTCATGGGATTTATCCCAAGTTCGAATCGCAGGAATGAAACTTCTGGGATTTATCCCAGTTACCGTCTCCACGGGACGGGACTCATACAGTCCTGGGACTAGTTTGCGCGGGAAGATAAATTAGTCAAAGGCGAGTATTTAACCAGGATTAAAATAATAATTGCACTCGATCGACAATTATACACATTATTTTGACTAAACAAACAATAACAATGGAGTAATCAACAAAATATCGCACAATTCGTTTTCACTTCTTCTTCCTCTCTCAGTGGGTCCTAGGAGCACAAGGACCATACTTGGTACTGGCCAACTTCGTAAGTGAGATTTTTCCCAGGGACAAATCCCTTGAAACGGCCCGTGGAGACAGGGCCTTAAAAATCAAAACCCAGCCCAGTCGTGAAAATGTGCAAGAGGTCTGCCGTAAGAACAAGTCGGAGCAAGGGGTGAGTTGTGGGAGAGGGTGGTGGGGGAGAGGGGAGTGGGGGGACGGGAGACCCAACAACGCTGGCAGTTATTCACGAGTCGGGGTGGGGAGGCGCGGGCATAATTTCTTATTTTATATGCGCGGGGAGCAGCGGCACCCCGCGCACCGAGGACTGCGCAGCGGCACCCCGCGCACCGGGGACTGCGCAGCGAGGCCGAGTCTGCGCCTGCGCGGGGAGCAGGGACGGGGACTCGGGAGTGGAAGTGGAAGTGGAGGCGAATGCGAGTGCCCGGATTACGATACGCTAAACAAACTAATAACAGAATCCGATGATCAGCTGGACGCGCCGCGCCGCGGACCACACACGTCGTCGGCGTTGCCGTTTCGCTCGCGGGAAATTCGCGAGTCCGCGTATAAGTGAAGTCGCAAGGGACTTGTATAAAGAAAATACGAAAAAGAGGTGGCCCGTTAAAATTTGGCGAGCAATTTGCGTATCGTTAGGTGGGTGTAATGTTATGTGATGTCGTGGACATGGGCGGAGCAAGAAAAGGCTGAGAGCAGATTGTTGAAAGTGATAGACAAAGAGATAGACAAAGAGGACATGAGGAATATAGAGGATCCTATTGGTTGAAATGAGTCGTTTTTTGGTAAATTCGCGAGTTCGCATATAAGTGAAGTTGCCAGGGGCTTTTATGAAGAAAATTCAAAAAGTGGGGGCCAGCTAAGATTTGGCGACCAATTTGCGTATCGTTAGGTGGATGAGACGTTATGCGACGTCGTGGACATGGGCGGAGCAAGAGAGTATTGCGGACCGATTGCTGAAATTGATAGACAAAGCGATAGACAAAGAGGACAAAGGGATGATGCAGTGATCCTGTTGGCTGAAATAAGTGGTTCTAATAGACTGAGGGAGAAAATGATGGACTAACCATAGGGTCTCCCGTGGGTTGCCGTTAATTAGTCTATTACCTACCAACATGGTATGGATGGTATGGTATGGGCATTTGCAGAGGATATGGCTGATACCAGGTTGCCGAAGAAGAAGTTGGAGTGGGCCCCTCCAGGTAGGCGACGGAGAGGGCGCCCAGCCAAACGGTGGGTAGAGGGCAACCGTCAAGAAATGGAGCGATGCCAGCTTCCGGAGGATCTCTACCATGACAGATTCCTGTGGCGGGTAGGCGTCGCAGAGCGCCCTAGCGCGCCGTAATAGCGACTTGTACATACATACCTACCTCCTTGGTCCATTGCAACCACTAGCTTACACCAATATGATCCCTCCTTGTGTCTCCTTTGTCTATAGCTTTGTCTATCAATTTCAAAAATCAGCTCACTGGAGGGACTATGGGCATATCATTGAACGTGATAGACAAAGATTTAATTAAAGGAGACAAAGAGAAAATAGAGAGATTCTTGTGGTGGAATGGGCGGTCTGGCCACGGGTCCTAGAGTGCCTCAGCAGTCAGCACCTCAAAAATTTTGACGGGTGGCTTAGGGGGTCCTAGCAAGACCCCTGTGGGGGCCCCCCAAAACTTTGAAAAACTCACATGAAGGAGGACTTTAGGTTAGTTAAAGGGTCCCACCCGAAAGCAGGGGCCCCCAAGATGTATCAGTACCTTAAACATTTTTAAGCCACACCGCGCACTCACCTCTGATTGGTACCGGATGACATCATCCGGTCCGACGTGAAACCGGGGCATTTTCAATTTGTGGAAAAGTTGCACCTTTAGAACTGCGTACTTTTCGGTCTCTCGGTTACTTTTTCGCGTTTTTGATTTGCGCATTGTGTTCTATGTATGAGTCAATGGAGATATTGCATGAAAGTTTTAATTGCTTCATCTGAAAGTGCTTAAAGAGCTGATTTTACAGTATTTTTTATAATTTTTTTCTGATATAGGAAAAAGTATAAAAATAGATTCAAAAGTAAGAAAATGCACCGCATAATGACGTCATCTGGCGGCATTTCCATTTAAACACACGTATTTTAGCAGATTAGATCATTTTGTCATATCCTCTCCAGTAGTTGTTCAATTCATGAACCAAGGGTATCGTCATGTTTAGTTCACTTAGTAGTTTCTACTTAAACGCGAAACTCATAAAATTTCAGACACCTGCAAATTCTCTATTACCACCAGAAAAACATAATGCGCAAGTCGATATTCGCTCATGGTTTGGTGATACATTCCATTTTTTTTTATAAATTTGATATTAGCAAGCGGTATTCTTTACCCCATTACATGTTCGTCGTAAACTCCAAACGCTCTCCTTTTCTCGCTCATTTTCAGGTCGGGAAAAATTAATAATGACGCTTAAATATCTTTCCTTGAGAGTATTTTCAGAGCTCGGTGTCGCTCTGAATGAGTGCACAACGGCCACGGTGCCGGAACAGAGATCTAAAAGCTTCATTGTCATGATCCTCACCGCGATTCAATCCATCGTTAATTGACACGTAACAATCCAGCAACTTCGATCGGTTTCAATCGACTAAATCGAAGCCCCCTCCCCCCCCCTTCCACCTTTTCCCAGGACATCCAAACCGAATCCAATTATTTTTCAGACGAATCCTCAAACGCAAGTAATATTACGCGTTTCAGGGTCCACGTGAGAAATACACACGTTCACTTTCCAGCGCGACGATGAGACGAACCGTCGCACAATAGAACGCGCCTTCCAGAGAGGTTAGACGCACAACTTTTTGCTTAAACTTTAAATTCTGATGCTAATTCTGTCACATTTGGACGTCAGCTTTACATCTTGATATTGCTATAGTAACTGCTATGGCGGTTGATTCAGCGTTTCGTGAGTTGTCGCACGCACTTTTTAGCAACCAGAATTCTAAGCCAGCATCCTCTTTTTTCGGTGCATTGATGTACGTGGCTCCGTCATTACGAGCTTTTAAAGTTTCCGAATTTCTCCGAACTCCCGAGCGACTCGCTCCACTGTGCCTTGGGGAAAAAATTTACCTCGGAAAATTGAACCTACACGGAGAAAAAAACTTCGTGCGTGGGACCCGCAGTTTAGGTCATATGGATCTCTGAAGTTTTCGGATTGAGCATCTGAACACTTCAGGTCCAGCCGCTGAGGTTTGGATCACACATCTGAAACTTCGGTTCTCACATCCGAAACACTTCGGTTCTCACATCTGAAGTACTTCAGAAGTAAGAACCGAAGTTTCAGATGTGTGATCCGAACCTCGACAGCTACACCTAAAGTGTTCAGATGCTCAATCCGAAAACTTCAGAGATCCATATGACCTAAACTTCGGGTCCCACGCACGAGGTTTTTTTTCTCCGAGTAGGCTTGTTTTCCCTGAAAAAAATAAAATCGGAGCGGAAATTTTTAAAAATCTCAATTGAGATACGAGCTTTTAAAGTCTCCGAATTTCTCCGAACTCCGAGTGACTCGCTCCACTGTGCCTCGGGGAAAAAATGGACCTCGGAAGGTTGAACCTCAGGAGGAGGGGAGGGCGAAGATGAGCGATGTTAATACCCATTATCATGCGGCGGCGGCGGGCGGCGGGCGGCGGGTCGAGGGGAGGAAAAGATAAATTATGATGCTGGAGGGTTCGGGTTGGGGTCCCGGGATGCTGGGCTCGGATGGTTTCCTGCGGTTCACCGCTCTGTCGGTTACTCCCCCTCGGTAGGCGCGCGGTGTCGCCGTCCGGCGTCGCCATTGGTCCGTCGCCCCAGCTGCTCCTCTCTCTCGCCGGGCCGCGCCCTCCCTTCCACGTCCTCCGGGATTCCAGCTCCGGGATCCAGGCTCCGCGCGCTCCAGACCCAAGGGCACTTCAACCTTACGGCTTCATCTGAGGCTTCGGCCAGGAATGCACATGCGCATCGTACTCTTGTGTTCGGCGTTGCTCTTGGATTCACTTTAGGTGTAATTCCAAAGCTCTAGTGCGGGCCGATTATTGAAAACACTGGAAAAAAAAGAACACTTTGGATCTAGTGTCCAGACTCTTAAAAACATCGACAAGAAAAAATACTCTTGATTCAACCAGATTTTAGCTTAAATCAAGAACCAAGCCTCTTAATTTGAGCGGATTTCCTTTTGATTTAAGCTTAAATCTGATTGAATCAAGAGTCCTTTTTCTTGTCAATGTTTTCAAGAGTCTGGACTCTAGATCCAATGAGTTTTTTTCCAGTGAAGACATACGGAGTAAAGAGCGATCATGTTGGTTGGTGGCTCTTATAGACTAACAGGGTAAATGATGTACTAACTATCGGGTATCTTGTGGGTTGCCGTTAGTTAGTCTGTTACCTACGTCCTTAGTCCATTGCAACCACCCGCTTCCACCAATATCGAATCCCTCCATATCTCTTTTGTCTTCTTTGTCCATAGCTTTGTCTATCAATTTCAATAATCGGCTCGCAAATTGGCTTCTCGAAGGGCGGAATACAGTGTTTAGAATCGATGTGCGCAAAATCCCCTCACACAGCTATGTCACGGAATATCAGTGTTCATATTCGCACAATAGTAATACAGTAGAAAAACAAGAGGGAAACGGGAAACAAGGCTAAAATACACAATTGGACTGCATTTTACAATTTGGAACTCTAAATTCTGGCCCGGTATAAAAACAACGTATGTACCATTAGTTTCCCTATGCACATAAGTGTTTCTCGGTGCCTAGAATCCCTCCCCTCCATATCCTTTTTGTCTTCTTTGTCTATTGCGTTATCCATCAATTCCAATAATCAGCCCGCTGCCGTGTTAAAGAAGAGCGCCGTATGAACCTTTAGACATAGCCTTTCCTCTATTAAATTACGAACTATGGCTTCTCCGATTTTTCAAAGAATTGTATTTGCAATCTGATCTAAATTAAGGCGTTGGTTGCGGAAAGGGCATTTCTCGGATGCGGTATTTCAGACTACATTGCTATTTTACACATATTTTAGAGAGGCAACTACTAGGTGAATTTTCTGAAATTTTTAATTTTCAGCATTGCCAAGTCGTCCGTAAAATTCAGGAAGAGTTTTAACGAATCATATGTATTCGCTTTAGTGGATGAAACGTTAAGAGAGATTTTTAGAC
The DNA here is from genome assembly GCF_918797505.1 of Bemisia tabaci. Classification (NCBI taxonomy): domain Eukaryota; kingdom Metazoa; phylum Arthropoda; class Insecta; order Hemiptera; family Aleyrodidae; genus Bemisia; species Bemisia tabaci. The sequence goes on along the minus strand of NC_092802.1, from coordinate 34,216,887 downwards.
AACGCAATCAAGAAATTCTCTTTCTCCTCCCAGTGCTTCAATTACCTGATTTCAAAGTAAAATAATCATGACGATCCTTAAAAATAAACAAAATAATGCGTGATCCACTATTTTTATTACATGAAACGCACAATTCACAGTGGATCAGTTAACAAGGTACACACATAAGGAATAGACGTTTCTTTAATCAAAATTTCAGGTAGGATACTATTCGCGCAACGAAAATCACTAAAATTACACGATATTAAATGAGTGATAATTCGGAGATTTTAATGCAGGGGTAGAAAAGTATGTAACCTTTCCTAAGTGTCATACAATAATCCGAAATATTCGGTTTCCTGCTTTCCAAATTAAGCAGGGATTGTTTTGCTGTTGGCCAATAAGTCGGAGACTTTAATGCAGCGGTAGAAAAGTATGACACCTTTCATCGATGGAATGTGTACAAGTCCATGAGCCATGACATCTTTGCTTTTCTGCTTTTTAAGTTAAGTAGAAGTACTTTCGTTTTTTGTATTTATTTGCAAAACTGTTTCACATACAGCAGCCATTTTCACTTTCGGGTAGAGTTGTGATGCCGCGGTGAGTTATCTGCATCTTACTCACCGTGATATTCTCCTTGTGGCAGAAGTGTCAAACTTGCGCACGTTTTTCACGCAAATATAGTATCGGACCAGTAGACAAAGTGGGAATTCAAGCCTCTTGATACATTTTTTCTTATCAAAATTCCACGTAGAACATGATTTGTACGATCAAATTTACTGCAAACTAGTCCTAACCAAGATATTATAGTTTTCCGGTGTAATAATTAAAACTTCCGGCTTTGAAAGAACTATAATCTTTTTGGATGAAATCGCACACTGATCATTACCGACAGCCAGATATCGACGGTAAAATTATACCATACCACTTATTTCGTTTTGCGACGTTGCAGCCTTCCTGCCATACATTATTTTTTTAAACGGAAAATGTCCTAATTTCAATTTTTTTAAATTTCCATCACTGGTAAGAAAAACCTCTTGGACCAATGCCGCGGTGCATTGACTTATAAGAGTGCAGTTTCTTGTCGCCAGATTTAAGAGTCTTGGACTCTTGTTTCAAGCGGATTTTGCATTGTTTCAAGCGGATTTTGCATTGATTCAATTCAAAATCCGCTTGAAACAAGAGTCCAGACTCTTAAATCCGGCGACAAGAAACTGCACTCTTGAACCAAGAGGTTTTTTTTACCAGCGTCCCTTTCAAAAGAAAACTCTGTGAAAACCTCAAGGAATGACATTGATTTGTTCTCCCTCAAAAAAATAAAATGGGAGTGGAGATTTCCAGACAGCGCAAAAGAGATACGTGGTTCGGTAAATTCACCATCGATATGCCAACCTCCAGCTTCGGCTAGGCTAGTACACAACTTTGAAAAACACAGGGTGAAATCAGGTTAGTGCTCGATTGAGAGGCCCGCCGAAACTGTTGTAGTGCGCGATTTGACTCACGTAGAGTATTGCTTTTCTTATGAGCGGGGAATTCAAAGTCCCCGATTACAAAAGCGTATCAGCTGCTGGTATTTACTTTACCCGCTTTGAAAGCATGCCTTCTAAAATATGATCATTGTGGTTATATTTAGCCCTTGCTGATAGACGTAAAACCTTAAACGCCTCTGGCATAATAAATCTCATAAAATATAACACCGTGGTTGTTGTCATTTCAACTCATCCACACCAAAAAACGTATCACCGTATGTTTTCACCAAAGTGCTGTGTTTATTAGTTCTCCCTTCAAAAACGTATTCATCATCTCAAAATCGTCTGTTGTCGACCTCGAGACGCTGGGAACTCCCTCGCAAGCCGATTAGCCGTGTTCTGCCGTGCTAAGGAAAAACGCCGTATGTACATTCGAGAGTTGCCAAAGTTCCCTGGATAAAACATGTATTTATGAGGAAAGTCTTGCATATTTTTTCTCGAAATTTTAAGATACTTTAGATCGGATTGCGAACAAAAATGTCTGAAAAATTCGAATGAATATATTCACAATCATCCCAGTAAATTCGGTTTTTATGGAAGGAAATATGACATCGCCCAAAGGTTCATTCGGCGTTTTTCCTTAGCAGGCAGTATTGCATCAAGGTAATAAACCGGGATCTCGTGTATGATGTTCTTTTCAATAATATTTCTCGTTCCCGAAAATTAGACCGAACGACAAAAACAAATTACAACGATTAAAATGTTATGGTCTTCCAACCTGAGGCAATCATGGCGGACCAAAAAAAATCGTTAAGCGCATTTACGGCCTAATTTCAGAGCGAGCAATAAATTTGTCTGGCTGATTAGCAGCCCAAGTTGAGATGATGTTTCCCTCCCTCCTCGAAAATTGGTAAGCACAGCTGGCGCTCTTTTACAAAAGGCCTCCTGCCCAAGTTTGGGTGTATGTTAGCTCATTAGAGGCCCCAGGCGCCAAAGGACGGATAAACCGTAACAGTGGTGGAGAGTGAATGATCGATTATCGATATTTCCCCATTTTAAGCTATGGAAAAGAATCGATTATAAGGCGTTCGTTGCGAACACCCTGTTTATCGATACATTTCTTTAGCTTTAAATGACAGATTAATCGGTATATCGCAAATTAAGCCACGCCACTGGTAAATAATAAAAAATTTTGGAAGTTCAACAAAACAAACAAGAGTGCTGGAGGGGTAGTAAATATATAAATAAAGTGGGAGTGGGGCGCAAGACAGCACGAGGGGAAAGAGTTGAGTTAATGGCTCTCAAATCGTAAATCCTCTGATTTTATTTCCAGCTTCCTATTTCTTATTTTTTTTTGGTCGGTCCCCTCTCCTCGGAACCGAACGCTCCATTACAAAAAATACCTTGGTGGTTTTAAATGGCGTAATTATCACTTCCCCTTTAATAGTATAATTAAAACTTAATTGGCTTCTACGTTACAAAAAATGGTAGTAAGCCTAATCGCAGATGGAGCAGGCTTTGGTCAGTTGCATAGTTTCAAGGTCGATCCTCAGCTATGGTACAATGTAATTTAAAATTTGAACTCTCAGGTTGTTTATTTTGGGTATGTAGAAATTTTAGTCTGTAGATAAATCGTGTGGAGATGTCCACGGAGATTAAACTACAGATGAAACATACAGTTTTCAATGTTACAGTTTTTATCACTAACAATCTACAAGGGGAAATCAGGAAAAAAATTAAAATAGTTGAACTTATCTTTATTCATTCATCCATTCAGTCATTCATACATGTATATTTTATTCATGTTTTTTATTTATATTATGATATAATAGAAGCTGTCTCTTTTTATGGAATCAAATCAAATTTCACGAAGATTTTCTGCTACAAATTGTTTGATTTTAAACCATAATTTCACCCATCCAATTACATTTGTTACTCTTAAACGGGGAAAAATGACCTAAGAGGCTCTGAGGCACTTGAACCGAGAAGTACTCCTACTTCTTCGTGGCTTTCAAATTATTGCGAGAACTTCACCGCTGCTTTGCAACATTAGTTATGAGCAGTCAGATTTTGTCATTTGTGCTGAAGACTATCAATTTGTGTCGTCCAGTGGCGAAGAGTGAATAATCGATTTTCGATATTTCTCCATTTGAAGCTGTGGCAAAGAATCGATTATGTTAAGGTGTTCGTTGCGAACACCCCCTTTATCGATCCTTTTTCATAGGTTTAAATGGCAAATCAATGGATACATCGCAAAGCACGCCACGACACTGAGTTGATCGACTCATCCTGCATCAGTAAGAGGCAGTCGCACTTATTTCTATCCTAGCCTTGGTGAAAGGTAAAATTTTTACCAGACGCGGATCCAGCAATGCGGCAACACCGAATTTCCTCCATTTAAACCTATGCTGTATAATCGATTCTTGTCGGAGCACCTGACCCCTCTAAAAGTCGATACATCTCCATAGGTTTAAATGGCGGAAATCCGGTGTTGCCAAATTGCTGGATCCGCCAATGATTTTTAAGACTAAATTATCTTGTGCATTGTGGTATTCTTGCTAGAGGTCCTGCAGATTGATGAATTCATGTATTCTTTTGGAGATTATTATTTCTGCTCCTGGTTATTTATTTTATAAGAAAATAGGCAACGGTGTGTTCCACCCCTGCGTGGGGATCGGATTAGCTCATTTGTGGCTCAGCATGAAAATTATGAAGATGGAAAAATGAACCGTTAAGGATTCGATGACGGGAGAAGAGGGGGAGGAGGGGAAGGGGGCTAGTTCTACGAATGTTGCCGATAGACCTCCGGCAGTGTTAAAAGTTTATCCCATTGAATATAGACCTGTATCATCGTCGGGGCGGTATTGTCAGTTTGGAAGTTAAAATATACGAAGTATTTATTGGTTTTGAAAGGAAAATTCGAATAACAATACACAAGGTGATAACGCTGTCTCTGGTTTTCAAATTATAAAAGACGCACAGGAAATATAGTGAAGCTCTACACAGAAAAAAATTCTCGGCGTTTCCACCACGGTCCGTTGGTACCTTTACCATCTCACTTTTTTTACCAATTATTGGTAATTTTACCAAGACAGGCTGGTAAGCTTACCTAAAAACCGGTATTTTTACTGTTTTTTTTTCAGGTAAGAATACCACTTTTATTGGTAATCAATTCCCGGTAACTGCCATTTTACCTCGGTAATTCTACCACATGCGATAAAAAATATTGGCGCGTTTTTACCAAGGTCCAGTAAAATTACCAAGAAGTTCAATAATTTACCGAGATTTCTCGGTAAAATTACCAATTCCATAAATGGTAATTTTACCAAGAAAAAACTGGGATCAAATAGAACCCTGAATTCTTGGTAATTTTACTCTTTTCTCAGTAAATACTCCGAGATTTTTTTTCAGTGCTTCTCGAAGGGCGGAATATAGTGTTTAGAATCGATGTGCGCAAAATCCCTTCGCACAGGTATGTCACGGAATATCAGTTCACATTCGCACAATACTTAGCTCGATGTAAAGATTCCAATGCGGTGACGTTGAGGTCTATAAAAGGTATTTTCAGGTAGAAGGTAACAATGTGCCTTAAGATAAAACAACAAGTTCAGACGGTATGGCAACACGGCAACACGTCTTCCGCGGGAAATGTACCCACTGAGTATACGTAGGGGGCCATGCCCCTTTCTCTTGGGTAGATAAATATATCATGCTCGAATAAATTGGGATGAGCTGGGAATCCAATCTGGGTAATGGACCAATTACCGCGCCATCTCCCCTACCGAGACCCCATCCACGGTATCCTCAAGTGCTGTGGAAAAAGTATAAATCAATTAACTAATTAAAAATGTCCCACTCCTAACTCTGGCTCATGCTCATGCGCTCCCCTAATTCCCGTCAGTCGGGCGCTGTGTTCGAGAGTACGAATGATTGTGAATTAAACTTGTTCATGAGCGATATTATCTTCAATTTAAAGTAAATGACCAGAATTTAGATCTTTATAAGCAATTTTCGGAGACAATATTTAGTCAACACCCCGTGCTGCGGTCTTGCCGTTCTGAGAAACAACGCCGTATCAGCCCCATCAGACGTTGCCAAATTTCCTATGTTAAAATACGAATTTTCTGGAAAATCTGTGCATATTTTTCCTTCAGTTTTTTTTAGAAAATTTCATGATCTAAATGATCTAAAAATGTCAAGAAAAAATATTCACAAATAAACATTTTATTGGAGTAAATTTGGCGATTCTATAATGTGCGTACGGCGTTTTTCCATAGTGCGGCAGTATCTCCCAAAAGTGTAAAAGTTACTCATGGAGGTCAACACTCTGATTCTCCTAATAATGACTCTTGACCAAAGGGTTTTACAATTGCTTTAGCAAATCTAATCTAATATGCAAAAATGTGCATTGCGAAGTGTTTGTCTACTGGAAGTCATTTACCGAATTTTATTAGATTTTTTGCTTCACAAGTTGACTATCAAATATCATTGGGCGAAAAGTAGCGTTGGCCTTAGAATTTATAACATTCATCACACCCGTTTATACATTGCTTAGATTCCTAAAGGAGGCTCTCTTACCTATTTTATCTCTGCAAGTAGCGATGCATCTAAAACAAATGTGTATCGAGTTTGAACGGTAGGAGCACGAGGGAAAACTACGGTTTTCCTTCAATTCAAGAGATATGCAATTTTACATACTTTGAAGTTGATATAGTTGTATTTTGCATTTAGAACTTACAATTGCGATTCACGATTACATTTGCGTTAAGTGTTAGTGTTGTGTAGTTGGTGTAGTGTGGTTCGAGTAGTTCTATTTCCAGAATTTTGAGAGTCGTGCCTCCATCTCCATACAAAAAGTTTTATTCTAAGTTGGACTTCATTTTGCAATTAGAAGCTACTATTTCTACTATTTTTAGATATTACGTATATGTCATTAGTATCCTTATACAGGTGGGTGATGTAATGAGTGGGTCAGAAATTTTAGCTCCTCATTGCAAAATGCAATCCAATTCGTAGGTAATATTTAATCACTAATCTAACCAAATAGCAGTCTGAAAAGTATCCGCTTGCGTGAATGACGAATACGCAAAATTGAGTCGGTAGCTTTTATGTTGTTCTTTTTTGTTGTCTCGGGTGGATTTATTCTATTAGAGTAGTTGGTTCAATTGATTGTAACACGCACTGTGAATATTATTTTAGACATTTTAAAGTGATAATTATTAACTCTCAATATCGATTGGATTGCGTCTTGCAAAAAGAGACAAAGAGCACTCAAACGTTGCTAAAATTGTGCAATTTTTTTTTACCTTGCAAATGTAAATTGTTCACTTAAACAAGTTTTATCTTTACTCCAATAAATTAGAGATTCGAGACGAAACTTATCTTTGCAAATTTAAATTTTTGCACTTCATTGCATTAATCACTGGGAAAAATCACATTGGATCTAGAGTCCAGACTCTTGAAAACATTGACAAGAAAAAATACTCTCGATTCAATCGGATTTTTGCTTGAATCAAAACAAAATCCGCTTAAATTAAGATGCTTGATTCTTGATTGAAGCTAGATTCTGATTGAATGAAGAGTACTTTTTCTTGTCGATGTTTTAAGGGTCTGGACTCTAGATCCAATGTGTTTTTTTTCCAGTGATTTTATTGTACAGAATGTAAGTTGCACAATCCTAGCAACATTGGAATGCTCTTGGTCCCTTTCTTGCAAAATACAATCCAATTCGAATCCAAATTCCAATCCAATTTCTCTTATTTTCATTCTTTTTCTTCTTATTCTCTTGTCTTTATTCGCCTTTATTCTTAATCCAAATTCCAATCCAATTTCTCTTATTTTCATTTTTTTCTTCTTTCTCTTGTCCTTCTTCACCTTTATTCTTATTCCGAGGACGAAAACACGGGAGAAAAACCCGAGTACGTGAGACTAGGGTTTAAGGACGTCGCTGGAAACACAAGCATGAAAGTAGCCAGAAGGACAGAGTTAAGAGGCCGCTGTGAGCCATCATAAAAGTGATTGGCGCGGAATTTACTCGCAACAAATTAATGACGGTGCAAACGATGGCATCAACGGCGTGTTTATACGTTCAACGGCCTTAAAATGCAAAGCAGAGGCGGATGCGACTCAATCTAGCCCCGAGAGCAGGAGAATGCCCAATTGGGCGGTTCCGAAGGGCGACCAAGATTTATTTCAACACTAACATGCCACGATCCTGAGAATTGCAGGTTGCAACGCATTATCCGCATCTGCGTACAAGTACATTAATTTGTGACAACCTGAATAATTTTCAGAGCCGCTCTCCGCGGGAAAGTTCAGCACGTTTAAAATTCACTTTGAAGAGGATATTCGGGGGAAGGGGGGGGGGGGGGCTCATCGAGAAATCGAGAGCATTTTGATGAATGGAGATGTTGCATGTGTGAGGAATTCGCGATTTGACTATTGATTCTTATGTAAAAGTTCGCGAGAAACTCGATGGTCCCACTGGTTTTCTCTGAAATCAACTCCCAAGCTCAAAAAAAGCTCTCAAGTTGAGGCCAAAATGGAGGGGATATCCCACACTATCCAGAGAGTCTACCTCTACATCAAAACAAACTCCCCATGGAAAGATAGGGAGCAAATACATTGACAGGGCTGCCACTTTATTTGGGGACTCCAAAACTGAAAACACTGCAACCCTGCTGATGTATTTGCTCCCTATCTTTGCATGGAGAGTTTGTTTTGATGTAGACGTGGACTCTCAGGGTAGGGTGGGATATCCCCTCCATTTTGGCCTCAACTTGAGAGCTTTTTTTGAGCTTGAGAGATGATTTCACAGAGAACCAGTGGCACCATCGTGTTTCTCGCGAACTTTTACATAAGAATCAACAGTCAAATTGCAAATTCCTCACACATGCAACATCTCCATTATAGCTCGCTCTGCTCCGGGAAACCTTATTTCAAGTATTGATATTAAAAGTTTCGGATTTTTGGTATTATCTGGACACCAACAGCTTTCGTTTGCAACAAAAGTCAAGGAAATCGGCTCGGCGGTTCCTCAGAATTAAGGATCACAAGGTTTCGACCCTTGCAGTCTGATTTATACAGATTTTAGACGTTCATAGTGCGCTCGCCGTGATTTCTTAGCCATTTTCTACTGGCAACAACTCTCCTTTTGACTCTAGCTGAAGTTTTCAACAGGCCCATTGCGAAAAATCCCCGAGGTTTCATTCCTGGGATGCGACCCTCGAACAAATCCAATGAGAACTCCCATCCGAAGACAAGGCCTAGGCCTCGCAACAGTGCGGGGGTCTCTAGAATATACTAGAGTCCCTTTATACTGAGAGTCAAGACAATGTGAATCCATTTCTGATTGGTTCCCGTATTTTAGGCCTTCACAGTGTCACAAACGGGAATAAAGATTACATTTTCACCGATTGCAAAGATTATGATCTGGAATGGACCGGGGAATTACGGGCTCGACACGGAACAAATGGAATGAGAGAAGAAACGGAGAAAGGAATTTGAGAATGGGCCGATCAAATATTACAAAAAACGTTCAATTTGTGTAATCTTTATTCCCGTTTGTGACTCCATGAGGGGTGTTGTCTTGACTCTCAGTATAAAGGGACTCTAAGGTTCCCTATCTGGCGGCCATTCTAGACGTTTAGTTCGTTGGGAGACAAGGCCTAGGGTACGTAACAGTGCAGTGGGCTGATCGTTGAAAATTGGTAGACAAAGCTATGGACAAAGAAGACAAACAGGATATGGAGGGATCCTATTGGTGTGAGCGGGTGGTTTCGATGGACACAGGAGGTAGGTAATAGACTAACACACGGCAACCCACGAGAGACCTTTTAGTTCCATCAGACCGTTTAGTCCATCGTTTTCTCCCTTAGTCTATAAGAACCATCCATTTCAACCAATAGGATCGCTGATTACTCCTTATGTCCTCTTTGTCTATCGCTTTGTCTGTGAATTTCAATAATCAGCTCGCAGGAATCTCTAAAATATACAGTCTCTGTTTGGCAACGCAGACGGCAGATCAATGGGAGCTAATGGGTCAATCAGTTCCCTGACTCGAGTATTAATACTCTATCATGAAGTAGGTGTAACTGCCAGACTGCGAGCCATCAACCCGCGGCCGGCGAGAAAGCTCCGCGCAGGCGCAGTCGATGAAAAAGCGGCCGCCAACCAATCAACGATCGCCTCGCTTGCCACATCCTCGAAAAAAACTCGCCTATTTTACATTGCCTCCATAGGGGAAATCCCTCGTTTTCCGGCGTATTTCAGCAACGCGCATCGCGGCATCGGAAAGCTCGGCCACGTCCGCATCGACTCCGCGCCGTTAAATTAAAAGGTTGTGGGTTTAACACCCATTAAGCACCGCGCGGCTCCGGCCCGTGAAATGGAAACTCAAATGGGAGAGGCCCCGGCCGTAATGGCCGCAATGGCCGTAATGCGCGCCGCGGAGTTGCCGGGCCCCCTCGCGCAATGGCCGCAACTCCGCCTCGCTCGGCGAAAACCTCGTAACTGCCGCCTCGTAAACCGAGAACATACGTGGTTTTTGGACGGCGACTTCTTTATTCGGGCCGTATTTGACAATCCCGGTTCCTGTCTTCATCGAGCGCGGTGGTTCCGCCGAAGATAATTACCCGCGGTGGTGCCAAATGAGCGAAAATTGATGGATTTTTGTCGCCGGTTTGAAAGGCGCTGTTTGGGAATCTGGCAACGCTGGGCGCAATTTGTCCAAATAGAATCTTCATTTCAGATCCGATCTTTATGTTCTTACCCCCCCCCCCCCCCGGCTTTCGCCCGCGGGACGGCCCCAAAATGGTGGCCGCTCCACCCTTGAGCTTGGATATCTTCGTAAAATGTGTTGTTGGAGTGCATGGCTTAGGTGCTGAGGGTCGAAATTAAGGTTTCAAAAATGCAAATTGACGTTTGGTGTTTGATACAATAATTTCGGAACAAGTTTGCCTCTAATTTGTGAACACTGCTTGTCGTTGTTTCTGCCGGTAGTGACAAATGTTTTATGAAAGAGTAATTTGCTTCGATATAATCTACATGTTGAATTTTACCTTCCTTTTAGCGAGACCAACTCAGAAACGAAACGAAAGCTGCTCTCTGAGCATACGCGATTATTATATGTATGTATGTAAAAATAATTAGAACAAAACTGCGGCTCAATACGTTCTCTCAGACAAAACTGGAAAGGTGCAGATATTTTGTTCCTATATATTTTTATATTTCCTGGCTTTCTCCCTGTTTACGAGGGTTCGCACATCACATGCTGTAAGACAACCAATCGGTTATATTTGTCTCATACCTCTCACCTCAGCTCAGGTCGCTACTCAATGCATGTCGTTTCACAGGTATGGTGTTACAGAATCTGATTTGGTGTGAGCTAAAGTTTACTGCGCCATGGAAAACTTCGGCTGGTGTCATATTTTATTTTTGTCGTACCATCGAAATGGACACTCTTCAATCTCTTCTCTATACTATACAGACTTCACTATACAGACAAAAAAAATCAGAATCTCATATTTACTCCTAACTGATTTTGGCGCCAGATACTAGAGTAGCTGCACAAGCCAGAGGTATGGTTCAGTCAACTGAAAGTGTGGTTGGATAAACCATACCTCTAGTTGGTGCCCTCACAGTCAGCATAAGTGTGGTTGGATTAACTATACCTTAACTTATGGCTAGCGCTAAAATCAGCTAGGAGTCTGGTTGAGATTGTGATACTTTTTTGTTCAAAGTATAGAAATACCTCGTCTTTGACCCATTGTAGTCCATACGTGTATGTAATGAATTGATTATTATCCGTTGATAACCGAAATTGCATGTAAATCGACCGGTGGATCTTTGAAAATTCCGCGGGAAAAAATGAGTATCGGAGGAGTTACGGAGCGTGTAATAATGATGATATCCCTGCAGATTACACGCTACGGGGAAAATATCCCTCTCGATTCGGCAGACTCGTGGGATACTATCGGCTTTTGAGTGGACCGATTGGATCGGCTTTTTCTCGTCTTAAAAGTGCTTTTTTGAACTTTTCAATGAAATTTTTAGGTTTTCCTCAAAACGGTAAGTAAGAAATTATGCTGTAACCATGTAGAAATACCTCACATTTGACCCATTACAAACTGAATCACTAAATACAAAAAGGGCACAATCCAGAAAACCAAATTGTTCGGATTGACACAAAAAACTGTTTATTTCGTGGTAGATATTTTTTGAAAAGTCGTTATGTTTAAAAAAAACCGGCCTCCGCTTCGCCCCGCGTCGGTATTTTTAAACATAACGACTTTTCAAAAAATATCTGCCACGAAATAAACAGTTTTTGGTGTCTCTGAACAATTTGGTTTTCTGGACATGTGCCTTTTTGTATTTAGTGATTCAACTGTAGTCCATACGTGTATGCAATGCATTGATTATTATCCGTTGATAACCGAAATTGCATGTAAATCGACCGGGTGGATCTTTGAAAATTCCGCGGGAAAAAATGAGTACCGGAGGAGTTACGGAGCGTGTAATAATGATGATATCCCTGCAGATTACACGCTACGGGGAAAATATCCCTCTCGATTTGGCAGAGGCGTGGGATAGGCGACTACGCCCTGGCCGGAGCGGGGCGGATCCGTGATTGGTCGTCGGCGAATCTAGGATCCGGTGCTCCGAGTTGGTCTTTATGGAAGCCCTTTAATTTTTTAATGATCGGTTCCGCGCGCCCGCCGCGAGGATCCGAAGAAAGCGCGACGCCCGGCTCGGGGGACCGTAGGGACATGCTAATCGGAGATTAACGGAATTCAAAGGTTATCCAATATCCACGCTTCGCTGCGCTTACCCTTTATGCTTTATGGGGCCGGGGCTTTGAACCTGGGTTGCCAGATCCCGACTCGCATTACAAAAATGGCTGTCGACCTAGTCGTCATATGGACTAGAGTACCTTTATAGGGAGAGTATGGACATTCTCGAAAATTTGGAGGTTTAGGTGTTGATCGGGTCATGTGGTCCTTAGGACCCAAAAAGGCAGCCAACTTATGAACTCGAATTTGCCAGGGGTACTAATTGAAACTCCGAGATTAGGCCATTACTGATCAATAATTATAAAAGAACGTATAAAATTAAAAGAACGTATCACCGTTGAAGTTTGGACCAATCAGAAATCAGAATGGGATCGAGTATCTCATTTTCATACATATCCTGATGAAAACGAGCCAAATCACGGATTAGGATCGAAAAAGCGCGCCAATCGGCCAATGCAACACGACTTGATCTAAAATATAATACATCATACAAATTATAATGCAAATATGTATACAATTCGTAATAGTTCGCGATTTTGCTTGTTTGTTCTGGTTAGGTTTTTCTTGTATCTCATTGTACAAACCTGACTGCTGGCCATCAATAATTAAACTACCCGCGGAAGCGGGACTTTGAAAAAGCGAGTAGGTAATAGTTGTTCAGAGAAAATATTTCTCTCCTCTGCATCCAGTAGTTGTTCAGGAGAGAAATGTTTTCTCTCCCGGCAACTAGTTGGTGTTTAAGAGAGGAATGTTTCCGTTCCTATAGTCGCTGAGGATAGAAAACACTTCTCTCGTAAACAAGTGCTCAATGCAGAGGAGAGAAATGTTTTCTCTCCCTGAACTACTAGTTAACAAATAACGCAGGCTGCTACGCTTCAGAAATGTTTGATGTGCTCATTGAAATTTTCGTGCGATTTTACGGAAGAAATTCATCATTCGCTTGCATCTTCTCTCGCATGCAACGGCCCATTCTGAAAAATCAATCCAAAATCTCGTCAACTTCCGGCCAAAGTATCACAAGTGGCATGCGACGTTTCAAAATTTCCGCCGCCATAATACTTTTTTTACAGAGAAATTTTTCAACGAAGCTGCCCGAAAATCTCACTGAATTTTCTTTGTGCTGCCGATAAAATCCACGGAAATTTTCAGACGGATTCAACCGACAATTGTAGGGTTTGGAGGACAAGGCGCATCAGTGCAGTTCTTGCTATTTCGAGAAAATACGTGTTTGAAGTTTCGAAATTACATGGATCCTCATGGCGGAAAGAAAGTTCAAATTCAGTTTTTGGTGCTTAAAAGTTTGAAATCGGGAGCAAATTTTCCACGGAATATGCATTAAGACTAGTTTAACATGAAATCATCAGTATCTCAATTTTTTCAGGAATTGCACTTATGCGCCTTGTACTCCAAGCCCCTCAATTTCTCTGTAAAAAAAAGGAAATGGCGGCGGAAATTTTGAAATGCCACATGGCGCTTGTGATACTTCGGCCGGAAGGTGACGATCTCTGTATTTGTCGTAATCCATTAGAGAGCCACCATTTCAATTGGACGTATTTCTATCAAACGGAACTATGTGCATCAAGACATGAGCCCTGAGACCCATAAGAATATGTGCATAACAGGGCTCACGTCATAATGCACATAGTTCCGTTTGGCAGAAATGCGTCCAATTTTGTCGCAGGTGAGGGAATCTCGACTGGTTTCAGAGAGTCGGTCATAATCCCGTCGAATTGTGGGCCCGGCCGAAATGGCTCGAAAGTGAAAAATTCCGAAGGAGGTTAATTCCCTCTTAATTTCACACTTTTTTTCTCCTCGCGCGAGCCGCATCACTCGCTCGTTACGATAAGAGCCGGCTCTCGCAGCGCGGATTTTCAGGCTGATAATCGTTCAACTTTCACGAAAGCTAATCGGACATGAAATTAAAGCGATCTACGAGGCAGCATTATACAGGCCGAGCTTAATGCGTCTTGAATTGAATGTCACCCACCAACGCGGAACGATACAACAACGCCGCCGTGCTCACGAGGAACACCGTATGAGCATTCGAATGTTGCCGAATTTCATCTAAAAAATGATTCAGTTTTGAAGAAAGTTATGAATATTTTTTCTTGTCATTTTCAGACTTTTTAGATAAAATGGAGATGTTGCATGTGTGACGGATTTGCGATTTGACTGTTGATTCTTATGTAAAAGTTGGCGAGGAACACGATGGTGCCACTGGTTTTCTTTGAAATCAACTCCCAGGCTCAAAAAAAGCTCTCAAGTTGAGGCCAAAATGGAAGGGATATCCCACGCTATCCTGAGAGTCCACCTCTACATCAAGACAAACTCTTCATGCAGAGATAGGGAGCAAATACATTGACAGGGCTGCCACTTTATTTGGGACTCTAAAACTGAAAACACGGCATCACTGCTAATGTATTTGCTCCCTATCTTTGCATAGAGAGTTTGTCTTGATGTAGAGGTAGACTCTCAGGATAGCGTGGGATATCCCCTCCATTTTGGCCACAACTTGAGAGCTTTTTTTGAGCTTGGGAGTTGATATCAGAGAAAACCAGTGGCACCATTGTGTATCTCGCCAACTTTTACATCAGAATCAACAGTCAAATCGCAAATTCCTCACACATGCAACATCTCCATTACGGACGAAATCCTGTGAAAAATCGGAGGTAAAGTACTCACAAATTTTTCTGAAAATTCGTGATTTGTCGAAAGGAAATTTGACAACGCCTGAAGGCTCATACGCCGTTTTTTCTTAGCACGACCCTCGTTCAAATACCACGACTCACTTCGCGGAATGGAGGAGAGGAAGAGAGAGAACTCCAAGCGGGACTACGGACCGGCGAATTTTCTCTTTAAGTGCGCTTTAATGGGCCCGTGGATACAGTGCGAATGGGTCTAATGCAAACTTTTGCTAGAACGAAGATCAGAGTTGATTCCTACGAAACGACTAAAAAATCACGATAAGCGCATTAGGAAAGTCTCAAACTTTTTTTCACATAACTTCACAATCACGGAGAAAAATCTATGGCTTTATAAACCAATTAGAGGTTCACATGGAACACCACCAAACTAAAAAAGTAATAAATGAAGGTAAATCAACTAATGATTCTTGGTCTGTGGACCATACTAAGGTATCTCGTACCATCACTAAGATATGTGCTATTATAATATGTTGCCTGTACCACTATTAGAGATCTTCCATACGAACCACTAATTGAATCGACGAATGCGAAAACGTCCAATGTCCAATACAGTGTTTCAGAATTTGAGTGGAAGTTTTCGTTGACACTTAATGACGCAAGATGGTTGAAGGCGTTAGGACTGTAGAACTATTTTATTAATAATCCCTTGAGTATAAATAAACGTTCACAAAAGAGATCGATATTATTCATCAGTGTCGTGGGGCAAAAGAAACTACAGCACCCTGTATTGGACAAGGGATGTTTTTCGCATTCGTCGATTCAATTGGTTTATGAGCCATGTATAGCTTTTTCTCAGTGTGGACCACAAGACAAGGTGCAAATCGAGTTATCAGCGACTTTGACGCATTCTACAGTATAAAATACGCAAGCTGATGATTTCGGTTTTTCCACCAATTCTGCAGGGGCGCGCTATCATTACGCTATATTGCATTGAAAACCTTGCAAATCACAAAAGAGCGAGGTTTTCTCATCGTCCTACAAAATCGTCGGTTTTCAGAAAGTGGGTATTGTTTCTTATCAATCGAAATGTAAGCATTCTAATATATGTGTCCATACACCAAAATTTAACGTAAAACGTAATTTGCGCAACGAGAATCACTGAAATTGATTACTTACCAAGATACCAACGTTTTTAGTAGACAACTTGGTTAAGGGAATTTTGAATTTTTCGCTTACAAGAAAAACTACTGGTGTAGAAAGGTATCATACTTTTCTAACCCTGCGTTTAAGTCTCTGAACCCATTGCTCATATGAGATGCCCATGAAAAAAGGATCTCCGCGAATGGAAGCAAATTTTTTAGAGAACCAGCTTTTGACAATTTGGGTTGGACAAGGATATTTTGAATCATTAACTGAGAATTTTAGGGGGTAGCCCCCGGGCTACTGAGGATATACCCTAAAATACCTGAATGAATTCCACAGGCTTCTCGTGCCTACCGACGACGCAGCCTCTGGTGAAAGGAGGGTGAAGAGGGAGAAAATTAGGAGAGAGGAGAGAGGGAGGAGAGAGAGGGATAAAAATAGTGGCAAAGGAAGTATAACATTTCTTGACTAACATTCGTACCCAATTTTTATCCGGCATATATTCTGAGGAATAAAGGAGTGCAACAACTTAGGAATCTTGCAAAAAAGATCCTGATCTGTGAACAGTTATAAGTGGGTGGGTCTGGCTCTGCATGGTGTGGGTTAATAACCTATAAGCCTGAATCTGGATGCGAAATTATGCATTGAAACAATGTGGAACTGTTTGCAGTTCGGTCGGTACGAGAGATATCAACAAGAGAGCAAGAGCTGGAGCAACGTGCAACAACAATAACCGGAGGCGACAGCCGTTGGATGTTGCTTGGTGGAGCCGACCGGGAAGCTACTTGTACTGCTGTGCTGAGGAGGAACGCCGTATGAACCTTCAGGCGTTGCCAGATTTCCTCTGATAAAACTCAAATTTCCTGGTGAATTTATGAATAACTTCCTTCAAATTTTCCAGAAGAATTTTTTTTCGCAATTTTACCTACAGTTCATGAAAATTTTAAGAGAAAACATGTATAACTTTCCTTAAGAATGATTATTTTACCGGAGGAAATTTTGCAACTCGCGAATGTTCATACGGCGTTCTTCCTTAGCACGGCTGTGTAGGGTTGTGGCATCGAGCCTCATCGTCGTAAGCAATAGTTAATCAATTATTCATTTACAAGGTTGCCGCTCTGTTACGAACAGTCGCTAGAAAATTACAGCTCTTCCTGTATGTATACTCGTAGTTTATAAGGAAAAGGATCTGAGCGCAAGGAGGTAAATTCAAAAAAGAAACTTTTATGAATTCGGAACTTAAGGTTTCAGGCAGAGACCAGAAACAACATGAATGACGAAAGTCGGAAGGTGCGTATCCGAGATTACGACGTCGTAACTATCCGCTTTTCAATGGAAGGGAGACACGACAAAGGCGTGGCGTAGCGTAGCGAAGGCGCAATGCGTGAAGTATTCCGCAGGTCTTGTAGGCGCTAATATGCGTTAAGCGCGCACCGTAGTCTACGCGCAATGCGAGAAGTATTCATACAGTCATGCAGGCGCTTAAGTGCGTTTTGCGCCGACCGCACTGTGGTTGGCGCAATTCAGTGGCGTGGCGTTCTTTGCGACGTATCGATTGATCTGTCATTCAAACTTATGGAAAAGGATCGATAAACAGGCGAACACCTTGATACTCGATTCTTTACCATAGCTTCAAATGGAGAAATATCGATAATCGATCATTCACGCCACGCCACTGAGACACGATTGTCCCCCTTCCATTTCCACCTCCCGAAATAATTTTCAGTTTTTGTTAAGTAATATATTTTGCCAGTAAACTGGTGGAGACGCCTCCTTCAGCTCGTCCATAAGCCTAACTCCGAATCGTCACAATGGACCACTAGACAAGGTACGAATTGCAGCATTCTGATACATGTTTCTGAACCAAAATTTCACGTAAAACACGATGCGCACAACGAAAATTACCGAAATCAACTCCTAACGAAGATAATTAATGATTCTTGATGCGTGAATTTAAACCACCCGCTCATGAAAACTCAATGCTCTACGTGATTCATATCGCGCGCTAAACGTTATCATGACAGTCTCTGCGATATAAAAATCTGGCAACCTCAATCTTGACGCTTTGGCTCAGCTATAGCAAATTGCTTATAGTCTGAACAACACATGGTGGGAAATGAACATTGCTCGATTGAGAAGCTTGCTAAAACCGTTGTAGTGCTCGATTTGACTCACGTAGAGCTTTGAGTTTCTTGTCAGCGGGCAGTTCAAATTCTTCGTAACCAATGTGAAATAAAAGCGTTTATATCTTCGTAAGGAGTTGATTTCAGTAATTTTCGTTGCGCGAATCGTGTTCTACGTGAAACCAGTATCAGATTGCTTAAATTCGTATATACCTTGTCTAGTGGTCCATTCGAGATACGAAGTTCGGTAGTTATACCGTCGAATGATTTTGCCTCGTCTGGCGTCGATGCTACATGGACGTCAGGAACTTTTGAATTATGCACGGAGGAGCTTGCACTGTTCGATTTTCTCGTAAATTGATGTATAACAGCTACATCACCTCGGTGTATCGCCCGGCATATGTGGAGATATGCCGGGTAGATTGTTGCGTGTAACTGTGGACAGTTATCGTCACATAGTGCTGAAAAATCAGAACTTTCCCCCCGTTTAACCCAGCACGTAGTATCCACATTTTATTGCACGACTCGTCAACTTCGCGGTGAATGCTTTTTCCTTCCCCGTCCCCTTGAAGTGGAAATACGCCCGAGGCACGTAGCCAGATTTTTTCGGAGGAGGTGGAGATGTGAGAGCGAAGATTCTAAATCAACTTACGGTTCGAAGTGATAAATTTCTCCAAGGCGCGGATGTAGAGATATCCATCCTCCGTTTTTTTTAGAACTTGAGACTTAGTTCGATGTATAAATCCTCGTTCCGTAGACGAAGGACCGTAATCTACATTTCAACGATGCTAAATTTTCACTCGCAAACCGTATTGTAACCAGGAAAGCCCTGGACATTTCGGACTGAAATTTCCTCGGTATTTTTTTCTAATTTCATGCAAAAATCAGTAATCTTAAGACAAAAATTACGCAGTCATATTCGTGTTGAAAAATTAAACTTTCCGCGTCCATTTTGCAACCTTGGAATGGAGTTACATTCCCTTATGTTATAGGAAACGACGAATTGTGAAAAAGTGAGGCCAAAAATGCTTTCAGACGGGAAACGAAAAATGAGCTAACTGTACGCAGCTTAGAGGAGTTAATTCTCTATCATGTGGGACAAAAAACTGCGAAAGATCACAAACTATGATTTTTAAAACTTGGATGCTATTCGACCATTATAATACCGTTGAAAACATCAATGATGGGTAGTTTTGTGGAAAAAGGGCGTATCCTTCCGAATTTTTTTTTTTTAATTTTTTTATTTCTTGCCTGACTTCTCCAACCCTGCTTGTTTGACGATGATCTCATTTCAAATGGTAAGTAGAACATTGATCAGTGGCGTCCTATGTTTTGCGATATATCGAATGATCTGCCATTTAAACCTATGGAAAAGTATGGATAAACAGGGTGTCGGCAACAAACACCTTCGATTCCACCATCGATTCTTTACCATAGGTTTAAATGGCGCAACAATCGATACATCGCAATTCACGCCACGCTACTGAGTGGCGCCATTTCGAAACCAATTCTGAACGACTTCCTTTTTAGATTTCATGGATGACCAAATGGAAAAACCAATTTTGTTGGAGGATATGGGCATTTCCAATTCATGGTTGTAGTACCGCAACATTTTGGGTTGGTAACCTAATTTATTGGGAAACTTGGATCCTTCACCACCACAGCTTCAAATGGGGAAATATCTATAATCGATCATTAACGCCTCACCACTTACATTCATCAATTTTTTCGAACAGATATGTAGAATTTTTGACGGAATCAAGTTTTTTTCGAAACCTAACTTTTCGCAGTTATGCTGTTTTTCAAACAACCCGTTCCAATATCGTCAATTTATTTTTAATAAAATGACGATATTGGAACTGAATAATTCAAGCAAATGGAAAATTGTGTCGAACTGAACAACCGTTCGAGTACATCAAGTAGTCGATGATATCTGTTCATGAAGCGGCTCAAAACAAAACATCACCATTGGACCAGGGGAGCTTCCCAGCAGTCTCCGGTCCGGCAATTCAATTTCGAGGGATGGGGGGGGGGGAGAGAAGAGCATATTTGTTCAGAAACGAATTAAAAAGCCATTAGAACAGGAGCCCTCGAAACGGACGACAATCACCCGTTCCCTTGACGAGAGTGCGCAAGTCAACTTTCAAAACCGATCTCGAACCGCCTAAGAGCTCGTTCGTAGAGAGGCTCATCTCGCACGGAGTTGCGTTCTTTTGTCGGATCGGGTAATCGAGATGAAGAGTTTCGGGGGACACTGAAAAAGGATTAGTTCCCATTGATCTTATCTATTACGATCGACAAAAAAACGGGGAAGACAATGGGATGGACGGGAAACGTGGGGAAAAACGCGCTGGACCGATTCCGATCTCGACGGGGAGGGGGGCGGGATGTGAGTTTAGAGTGGCTACGGGCGTTGAAAAACTCAAATGAAGTGTTTTATTCGTCGTCGACGAAGAACTTGGGTCGGATCGCCGTAAATCTGGACCTAATTTATTAGTTTTGCGCACAGATATTCGGACCGGGTTGGTTCAGTTGCTCCGTGTTTCCATGTTGCCATTCTTTTAGGACTTGTGGGAATGACCTCTAATGGGTTGAGTCAGCAATCAAGCACATAGAAATAATGAACGGTTACGCCACACATAGTAGATCGAGTCAATGGTAGAGGTCGGACAAAATTTGGAGACTTTAAAAGCTTTTATAACTCCGTTTATACAAAATTTTGAGGCTCTAAAAGTGATTTCATTGGTTTCATCGTAAGACTTTCTTCAACCATGGATGTTGATGTAACTACCGGGTTAGTTGTGACCTCCACCGCGGTAGTTATCGTAACTACCGCAAGGTAGCTGGCGCATTTTTAACTAGCCGCTGGGTGTGTCGGCTACCCATTTTTTTCCGTGTAAGGCATCAATTTCTCCTTCAATTTATATGATATCATACCATGACACTCGAGCTGTAATAGTTATATTCAGCCCTGCGATAAAATTGAACTCTACTAAAACAGCCTCTAAAACAGGAGAAGTTACTATGAAGGTCTCAATGACAAGATAAAGCAGACAAGTGACGGTATTAAATAACATATAAAGTTTATTGTTTTATTGGGCACACATTAAATCATTGTAAATAGCATAAGTTAAAACAATTAGGATTAATACATTACCGTAGTCATCTATATATTTAATAAAAATAGAGAAAAAAAGAGGTAGCCAATACCATGTTAATAAATAAATACATTTTAATGTGAGTTAATCTGCTCCATTTTAATCCACAGCACTGGCTACAACCAATAATACAATACATTACATAAAGTGCCACTACCATAATGTGTGTAAAAATAAAAAGTATCTTATATAAAGTATAAAAGTATCTTAACGAAACGTTATCTTAACGTTATCATAAAACTCCTCATGCGTCTACTGACCTCGTGTCTTTAGGGAAGCTTGATGTGAGTGATGAGGAAAGATGAGTCACTCACGCGCAGTTTTCCTTCAATTTATTGAGTAGGCAAAACAGCATCCTTCATGCTGAAATAGTGGTATCAAGACTCCTGCGCTCGCCATCCCATTAGGGGTCAAAGATGGGTCACTCACGCGAGTTTTCCTTCAATTTATTGAGTAGGCAAAACAGCATCCTCATGCTGGAATAGTGGTATCAAGCCTACTGCGCTCGCTATCCATTTGGTCAGCCAAAAGATTTGTTCTCAGTTGCAATTTTTGGTTAAATCAATCGAAACCCTAAAATTACTTTAAGGATGCATGGGGATGAAGGAAGTGTTCGGTTGAAATAATGTAATTTTGTTTCTCATCGGTGCCACTCAAAGGTTTGCAATGGCGAGTGACTGGTGCATTCGACTGTCACTAACATGGTCGAGGCTAGATTATGCGGGCCGATTATTGAAAGTTTAGAGCAGCCCGATGAGACATAAACGCGATATATTGCACGGTAAAGATAGGGCTATGTCTTGCCCTGTCGAACTGACAAAGTTTTAATAACACGGCATCCCTGCTAATGTATTTGCTCCCTATCTTGGCATGGAGAGTTTGTCTTGAATGTAGAGGTCGAACTCTCAGCAGTTAGCGTGGGATATCCCTCCATTTTGGCCTCAACTTGAGAGCTTTTTTTGAGCTTGGGAGTTGATTTGCAGAGAAAACCAGTGGCACCATCGTGTTCCTCGCCAACATTTACACAAGAATCAATAGTCAAATCGCAAATTCTTCACACATTCAACATCTCCATTTCCTGTTCAATTTTTATAGTAAAGTATAGTAAAGTAGATCCAAAGTACTGACAATTTCAGAGATATCTATTCGTATCCCTCCTCAAAAATAAATATTTCATCGGAGGAAATTCGACAACGCGCGAATGTCCATACGACGTTTTTTCTTAGCACGGCAGTATAGAACTCGTCCCGGCTTTTCTATCGTGTAGAGTAAATGACCCACTTGCTACAATGCAAAAAAAAACCTGTGCGCAAAGTTACAACGAATAGTTTGGCAAACGGGCGATTTCGGGTGGTCAGTCTCCGAAGAGTCTGCGACAAATGAGCCGGACCGCTGAAAAGAAAAATTTATCAAGTCCCGGCCGAGTTGTGATTGTCGTCTCGTCGGGCGATGCCCATTGTCTCGCGATCTATGGGTCCGCCGCGATCCGATCTGCGAAGCGGAATCTGCGCGACACACGCGAAAAAAAAGAAGAAAAAAACGAAGGCGAGGAACAAGAAGGGCCACGCGGCTTCGGCGAGAACAAGTGGACGGAATGCGTAATTAGATCAGACGAGTAAGCCTGCCGGAATTCGTCGTTGTTCCGACGTCGAAACGTATCCTCATTTTAACGTGAGCCGTGGAAAACACGGAAGTACATGGACGACAGGGCTCATGCGAAGGATAGAGTTGCGTCCTCGGAGGACGACGAATTCTTGGACACTTCTTCGGCCCACCGGTGGAGTCTTCAATATTGACACGGGTTGCGCCGACAAAAAATGCGCCCCCTCGGCCGCTGGGGGGGATGGGGGGCGGAACAGGGGGGAACAGGGGACTGCAATCCGCATTTTGAGCAAGTGCCGATTCTCGCTCATCTTCGCATTCTTTGCGCGGTTGTTGCGAATTAGTGTCAGCGCAGAATCGTCAGGGCCCTCGGCAGACAGCGCCTCTTTCACCACCTCACTTATTGCTTGAAAATTCAGCATGCTCAAAATCCAGAGACAAGAGACCCTCCACTCGGTTATTGTGGAAGCTTTTCTTTTCGGGACTTCAACAATTAACTGTTGACATTACTACATGGTTGATGTTTAACAATGTGTTGGCAGTTTCGTTTTGCTAAGTAGCCAACTACAAGTCGAGTTTAATAAGATTGCTTGGCTAATGACGTCACCCGAGCTCATCACCAACATGTAGGTAGTCCAGCCGAAACTTACGACTGTGTCTGTTGCTCCTTTGCAAAGGGTCCATGTCAGAACGTGTTGAACATCACCTGAAGGTAAGCCAGCAGTTACACCTGTCGCCAAGGCGAGTGGAGGGTCGCGTCTTTGTCTCTGTCAAAATCATTCGGTTGCGTAAACAGGAGCCAAAATTTGAAAGAAAAAGGTTAGTGTTGAAAAACTTAATTCACCTCGATTGAATAATACGTGGTGCTACTGATGGAGGGGCTGCGACAGCCTCGAAACGCGTCTAGCACCATGTTTTATTTTATTGAGGTAAATTGGGTGTTTTGACACTACCTTTTTCTTTTAACTCTTAATTCCTCAATGATTTTTAGTCTCAGCAGTAAATGTGTGCATTTTAAAGCCAAAAGATATAATGTCGGATTATCATATTACACGTATGAAATTTATCTTACTTTTCTATCGCTGCGTTTAAGTCTCCTCCTAATAGCACGTTTGGAGTCGTATCTAGAATCTGCGTTATAAAGTTGCGAATTTTTGAGCCTCCGCCTTCAAAAAGTATATCATGGCCAGTAATTTGGCACAAACAAGTCGCCCAGTTGTTAGTCACAACTCTACGTGAAAATGTCGCATGTTGTCTGTTCATTGATTCAGCGATCCTCACCTAATTTTACCGTGCTGGGGAAGAACGCCGTATGAACTTTCAGGCGTACTTCCTATGATAAATCACGAATTTCCTGGTAAACTTGTGAACATTTTTCCAATTTTTTCAGATAATTTGTGTGCAATTTCACCTAAAGTTCCTGAAAATTTCAAGAAAAAATGTTCATAACTTCCCTAAAAAATAAACATTTTAATGAAGGAAATTTGGCATCTATCAAATGTTCATACGGCGTTCTTCCCTAGCACGGCAGCATAGCACTGCAGAATACTGCCGTGCTAAGGAAAAACGCCGTATTAACTTCCTGGCGTTGCCAAATTTCCTATGATAAAATACAAATTTCCTGTTAAACTTATGAATCTGTTCCTTCTAATTTTTCAGATACTTTTAATCGCAATTTCACCTGAAGCTCCTGAAAATTTCAAGGAAAAATCTTCCTAACTTTCCTCAAAAATGAACATTTTATCGAAGGAATTTTCGCAACTCTCGAATTTTCATACGGCGTTCTTCCCTAGCACGGCAGCATAGCACTGCAGAATACTGCCGTGGTAAGGAAGAACGCCGTATAAACATTCGAGAGTTGCCAAATTTCCTTCGATAAAATGTTTATTTTTTGGGAATGTTATGAATATTTTTCCTTGAAATGTTCAGGGTCTTTAGGTGATTTTGCGTAAAAAATTTTCTGAAAAATTGGAAGAAAAATATTCATAAATTTACTAGAAAATTTGTGTCTTGTCTAAGGATATTTGGCAACACCTGAGGGTTCAAACGGCGTTTTTCCTTAGCACGGCAGAGTACAGAATAGCACGGCAGCATTCAGGTACGCATTTTGAGACTTCAGCTCTGGATGCAGTGCTTTAATTTAGACCTTGTCTCCTCCCCCACTTCCGAGCGGAGCCAGCGAGCGTGTAGTTATAATAGCGGCCGGTGCTGCTCGGATGATGCCGAAGTCGGCGATTACGCGTTTTGATGAAGTAATTAGTGCATTGTCGAGCGAGAACCACAGAGCGTGGCCGGAGCATTGTGATTGCAGACCTGTAGCTCCAGGTTCGGCGTCGAATTTAAGCCCTCCCGCTCGAGAACCACGTATCTTCCCGTTGAGGATGACGGTGGATACGTTGTTCTTGCTCGTGAGGACTCGACCACTGCCTGGCTCCGGCTCACCGTGACCACGATCGCCCATCGCTTTACGTGCCCCGACGTGGCTCGTCCCACCTGGGTGCCCGGCGCGGTGCCCCCTCCCGAGTCGAGCTGGAACTTGCGACGTTGCCGTTCCCAAACAAAATGGACGAGTTTATTCGAAATGAGTCGATCCTAGAGTGCTTGTATGCGGGAGAGTATTGCCATCTCTGTGCAGCTCTCTGATTGGTTCATCAGTTTTAGGCTATCGTGGAGCTCAACATTTGGCCCAATGGAGATGTTGCATGTGTGAGGAATTTGCGATTTGACTGTTGATTCTTGTGTAAAAGTTCGCGAGAAACACGATGGTGTTACTGGTTCCCCTCAACCCGAAGATTTGATTGATTTGACGCAAGGAAAACTAACACACACAGAACAAATGAACCACAGATTTTGTTACCTCGTGTCATTCACACAAAATGTTGGTTACTTTTACACAAACACAAATATTTGGACCCCTCAACCCGGAGATTTGGTTGATTTGACGAAAGGATAACTAATACACACAAAACAAACTAACCGCACAACTTTTGTTATCTCATGTTTTACTTCCCTCGTTCACACAAAATTTTGGTTACTTTTACACAAACACAAATATTTGGCCCCCTCAACCCGACGATTTGATTGATTTGACGCAGGGAAAACTAACACACACAAAACAAACTAACCACACAGCTTTTGTTATCTCATGTTTTACTTCCCTCATTCACACAAAATGTTGGTTACTATTCCTTACCATGTAGGGTGTCAGAGCACCTACACTAAGTCAAATATTTGTGTTCTTGTGTTACTTTTGGTTAATATAGGAAGTGAAACACAAAACAACACAAATTGTGTGTTGATTTTGGTACAGTTTCCGGTGAATTTAGCACAGAGAACAATGGAGAGACTGGGAAAATGCAGTCCTCCGATGTGACGTTGGTATTCACCACTCACTTTTTATTAAATTTCTTCAAGGAAATTAGCTGGCATTTTCTCTCGAGATTGTCAAACAGAGGCTAGGGATATTTTTGTTCTACTTCCGTATCAACCAAACTTTTGTGTTGAAATTTCTCTCTGTGAATACACATGATGATACGCACTGAAAAAAAATTATCGGCGTTTTTACCAAGGTTCGTTGGTATCGTTACCATCTCACTTTTTTACCAATTATTGGTAATTTTACCAAGACAGACTGGTAAGCTTACCTAAAAACCGGTATTTTTACTGTTTTTTTCAGGTAAGAATACCACTTTTATTGGTAATCAATTCCCGGTAACTTTGCCATTTCATCTCGGTAATTCTACCACAGTCGATAAAAAATATTGGCGTTTTTACCAAGGTCCAGTAAAATTACCGAGAAAGTTCAATAATTTTACCGAGATTTCTCGGTAAAATTACCAATTCCATAAATGGTAATTTTACCAAGAAAAAACTGGGATCAAATAGAACCCTAGATTCTTGGTAAATTTACTCTTTTCTTAGTAAATGCACCGAGATTTTTTTTTCAGTGTACTTCCCGTATCAACCAAACTTTTAGTTGAAATTTCTCTCTGTGTATACACATGATGATACGTTGCAGGCACAAAAATTCGTGTGGAAATACCGTCAACCATGCAGGCGCCCGACTAGGGAGCGACGGCCCTAACGCGTTCCCAAACGATCGCATTTAAATCAAAAGGAACTACATCCATCGCGACATGAGCCCTGCCATGAATCTATGCTTATGGATCTCAGAGCTCACGTCAGAATCGGCACAGTCGTGTTTTGACTTCAATACACCCAAATAATCCAGCGGACCCGGATCACCGACTCACCGCTCGACGCGCGGTCCAGCATCGCAGCTTATACCGCCGTGCTGAGGAAAAACGCCGTATGTACATTCGAATGTTGCCACATTGTCTCTCAAGAAATATTTCTTTTTGAAGAAATTTTTGAATATGTTTCCTTGAAATTTTGAGACGCCTTATAATCCAGTCAATAGAGCACATATAGGGGCTAAGTAGAGACAATTTCTGAGGAAACTTTCTGATATACTATTTCTATGTACTTTTCATCGCTGAATCCGAATTTCATATTTGCGAACAAATCTGAGGCGAGCCAAAGCTGCCATCTTGAAAAAATGGCCGAAATTTGCGATTTTCGGCCAAAAAACCGAAATAACTCGTATATTATGGAAATTACGGCAAAAGTAGTTATTTTCTAAATTAAAGTACATAAAATTTCCATTAAAACGAGTCCAAGATGGTTAAGATCGGATGATAACAAATGCCGTTACAGCGTATTAGAATGTAATTACGAACGAAATTCTCCGAAAAATTCGAAGGAAAATATTTCAAATTTTCCCGAAAATGCGTGATTTATCGAAGGAGATTTGGCAACGCCTGAAGGCTTATACGGCGTTTTTCCTTAGCACGGCAGTATAGTCTCAGCCACATGGTCAAGCTCAAGGCAAGGTATCGTCTATTATTTACTTCCCCTCTCCCCCCCCCCTCCGGAGCTCGAAGATTACCCGTCTGGTAATGGCTGCCGGCCGACGACGGGGGACGGGGGAGGGGGCTGGGGGGAGGGTGGGGAGCGGCTATTCGGCTCTCGATTATGGAGATGTTTTTCCATTACTGTTACGGTCTGTAACTAATTTGTATCGGTCGTAATATACTCCGCTCAGGGGACTACCCGCCTCGGCTGCCAGTTGCTCTTTGAAATGTGGCTAATTACCCGGCTCTCCCGAAAATTTGGCCGTGAACGGGTTTTAAATTTCGGTGTTTTTGATTATTTTGGTTTCAAGGAGACAATATATTTTAGAAATTCCGCTCCACTATCGTCCTTGTGGAGTGGTAAATACTCTTAGAAGTCGAATTATGAAAGGTATCTTACTGTTCTATCGCTGCGTTAAAGTCTCCGAACTGGCTCCGCTCACTTGGGAATACCTAGATTATCTGCCGCAGTGAGTTTGTGCATTTTTGAGCCAAAAGTGAGAAGGTCGGACTATCATATTATATTTACGAGTTGTATCTTACTTTTCTACTGCTGCGTTGAAGTCTCCAAAGTGTCTCCGCTCGTTTTGGGAACACCTGGATAATCTGCCGCAGTAAATCTGTGCGCTTTTGAGCCAAAAGTGAAAATGTTGGACTGTTATGTTACATTTATGAAACGTAGCATACTTTTCTATCGTTGCGTTAAAGTCTCCGAAGGGTCTTCGCTCACTAGGGAACACCTGGATAATCTGCCGCAGTAAATTTGTGCGTTTTTGAGCCAAAAAAAAAAAATGTTGGACTATTACGTTACATTCATGAAACGTATCATACTTTTCTATCGTTGCGTTAAAGTCTCCGAAGGGCCTCCGCTCACTTGGGAACACCTAGATGACCTGCCGCAGTGAAGTCGTACATTTTCGAGCCAGAAGTGAAAATGATGGATCATTATATTAAATTTATGAAATTTATCTTACTTTTCTATCGCCGCGTTAAAGTCTCCGATTAATTGCACATGTGGGATCGTATGTAGAATCTGCGTTCTAAAGTTGCGAATTTTTGAGCCTCCCACCTTAAAATGGATATCATGGCCGGTAATTTAGCGCAGATAAGTCACCCGGTTGTTAATAACAACTCTGCCGTGCTATGGAAAAACGCCGTATACACATCCGAATGTTGCCAAATTTCCGTTTATAAAACATTCATTTTTGAGGAAATCCATAACCTAACTCGAGGTATCCACAAGTTTCCTTGGAAATTTGTATTTTTCAGGAGAAGCTTGATAACGTCTGAAGGCACAAACGGCGTTTTCCTTAGCATGACAGAACTCCACACTGGAAAAAAAAACACATTGGATCTAGAGTTCAGACTCTTAAAAACATTGATCGGAAAAAATACCCTTGATTCAATCGGATTTTTGCTTGAATCAAAACAAAATCCGCTTAAATTAAGAGGCTTGGTTCTTGACTTAAGCTAGATTCCGATTGAATCAAGAGTACATTTTCATGTCGATGTTTTTAAGAGTCTGGACTCTAGATCCAATGTGTTTTTTATCCAGTGTACGTGAAATCGTCGCAACTTGTCTGTCCATTGGCTCAATTTTACCAAAATTTGCTGGCCACCAATTGGCCAACATTAACTGGGCAATTTATTTTCTTGCGGAATTTGATGCAAATGTCAGTAAATTTTCTGCATAGTACGAAACAAATTCCTTGAAAGTTTTAGAGGAATCCGCACGAACGTTCTCTTGAAAAAAACGGAATTGCCCAGCATAATTTTGCAATAGCTGATATGGCTTGGTTTCTTTCTGCTGAACGCGGTCCATTTCCTCTTTACAAAATGCGATTTGGCTCATGCCAGCTGTAAATCTCACTTTTCATACTTATTTTTCCAAGTCGCAAACGACAAAATCCCCGTATATTGATGCCGAGACGATGGATATAGGATTGAAGGGTGCATGGAGCCGTCGCCGCCCACCTGAGGGGAAGAGAGAATAAATCAGGTTATTATGACCCGCTGACCTGTCTGACGCTACATGATGCCCCGCGATGATGTTTGTATCATGGCTGCGCCGACAGACATTCGTGCGTCCCACGCGGATCCCAAAAACACTGCCGTGCTAAGGAACAACACCAATGAACATTCGAGAGCTGCAAAATTTCCTCCGATAAAATTTTTGTTTTTGGGGAAAGTTATGAATATTTTCCCTCGAAATTTTCAGGAAATGTAGGTAAAATTACGAGCATAACTATCTGAAAAAGTGGAAGATAAATATTCTTAAATCCTGAGGAAGGAAGCTGTTGAAGAAACGAGTATGTATATGACCCTTAACCCACACACGACACTTTCCAAGCTCAAGTGTCTTAAAACGAAAGTTCTAATCGTGTACAGGGGCCATCACAGCCATCTCCCCTTTCGCACTACGCTAGGAGCTGAAAATCCGACCGAAGTTCATGTCTATGTCGTTCCCGAGACGAAGGAACGCAACTCCATTCCAGGGTTGCAAATCCGTCTCAAATCATTCAATTCTTCGCGAGAATTACAGTGCTGCCATTTCCCGGCGTTATTTCCGAATTTTTGAACTTTTGCTATTCCTCGGAACTATATTTGAAATCCCTAAAATTCCCGGATGTCCCAGAATTTCTAGCTAATTTTGGAATTTTCTCGGAATTTTGGAGGCTTCAATTTGACCGATTATTTGATCAAGCTTGATGATTTTACGATCAAATTCGACGATTTTCTGAACTAAATTCGGGAGTTTTTTTCCGGAACTTTTAAAGCAACTGGAATTTTTCTTGGAATTTTTTAAAATCGAATTGATTCCGGGAACTCCGGAACCCTCGGTATGAAATGGCAGCACTGCGAAAGTATAATAATATATGAGAGTATATGCTGCAGTAAATTAACTGTACTAAGGTAGCATAATAAATTGCTATGTACTTTTAAGCTAGAGAGAAGGGGAAATGAGAAACTAACTATTTTAAATAAAAAAGTATAAATTAATATCGAAGTGAAAAATCTTAAGTCTGCTTATCTCTAATCTATCTTAGTCTCTCTAGTCTAAACTAATCTTAAGTCTAGTTAAATTTTTAAGTGCGACTTCTGAACGAACTTTTTCCAGTTTTCTCGCAAAATCAGTGGATTTTGAAAATGAAGCGTCCAAAATTATCGTCGAAAATCAAACGCTTTTCTCGAGTAAAAATTGTGCAACGTTGTAATGTAGTTACGTTCTTTCATATGGAGAAGGACTGCTTCAAGTATAAAGACTTTCGACTAAAAATGCGCGATCACGAAACACCCAAGCTCTTAGCGACGAGGAACAACCTCGCTGACACCTTCTTACCGCTAGCGTGACCAACTTCTTCCCTATCCGATAACGTGTCCATAACCTCTAAAATCCGAGAGGCGTTCCTCCAGTCCTCGCTTGCATCTGCATCGAGAGGACATTTTTCACTCGAAACTGCTTCGTAATATGCAATTCAAATTCGACGGCTCTACTCTTCCTATAAACGTGAGGTGCGATCTTAATGCGGAGGATCGTAGGATCGGACCCCACATTGGTTTCTACATGCAGTTCGGCCGAGCGGTAAATAACGGGGCAACACATCTAATATTCATTAGATTGCTGGATTGTGAGAAATTCGACGCTCGGGCTTTGCATGATTTCTTGAAATGGACCCACGGCCGGATTAAGGGGGTGGCCACATGGGCCGCGGCCCATGGCGGCAAATCTAAGGGGCGGCAAAAATTTGCAATTTTTTAAAGTGTAGGTAAAAAAATCGGATTTATAAAAACAAAATTACAAACGAGAGAAGGCGACAAAATCTTTCATTTCCTGAGAGTATAGTAATTTCTAATTTTGTCGTCTCTTAGTGATACAAGAGGCAGCAACCTCAATAAGTCGAGTTACGGGGGAGACCACACACGCAATTTGGCCTGGAACGGCGCGACTTAGGGAGAAATGATAACGAGGACTTGAGATGAAAAGGAGAAGCCCTCGGCTCGGCAATCGGCGTGTAACACATATTAGCGCCTACAAGACTGCACGAATACTTCACGCATTGCATCAAACACAGTGCGGTCATTGCGGTCAGCGTGAAACGGATAGTGCCTACAAAAATGCATGAATACTTCAAGCATTGCGCCAAACACAGTGCGGTCAGCGTGAAACGCATAGCGCCTACAAGACTGCGTGAATACTTCACGCATTGCGTCCAACAAGGTGCGGTCTGCGCGGCGCGGCGGCGGAAGTTAAAATCATTTAACCACATTCATGTTTGTTCTTTCATAATTTTTTTGTTCATTTCTTATGAATGGAAGGCCTTGTCCACACAGAGATAGGTTTACGGAACTTAACTTTCGTGCAAAGTTTCGTGAACTTTTGCTAGTAGTGTTGACAGGGCTTTCCCAAAAAATGTGTTTAACACGAGTAAATGCGTCTGATGCACCTCTCCCCCGCTGGCACGTTAATTTGATAATTTCTATCGAGTTTCAAAATGAATGAGAAGGGGGCGGCAAAATATAGGCGGCCCAAGAAGGCGAATCCGGCCCTGGATGGACCACTAGCCAAGGTACGAATTTAAGCATTCTGATACGGGTTTTTTACCCAGAATTTCATAAAGAACACGATTTTTGCATCGAAAATTACTAGAAGCAACTTCTAATTAAGGTATTAAGGTATTTATTTTACATTGGTCCCGGGAAATTTGAATTACTCACTCACAAAAAACGCAGAACTCTACGTTTTGGCAGGCCTCTCAATCGAGCATTGTTCCTTTTTCACCCTTTATTGTGAAAAGTGTAAAACTAACCTCGCAACCTAATACAACTATAACCCTAAAACTTATTTTCCTCCTTATAGTCCAAGACAACCTTCCGTGCGTCAATCAATAGGATTGCTCCATCCCCATTTTTGTCTCTTGCTCTGTCTATCAAACACCTGTAGGTATATTACCGAAAATAAATTTTCTTAATTAAACTGAAACTAATGTAATTTGTAAAATGTAAACGATAATATCGTCGGAGTTGATTCCAGCGATTTTCGTCGCGGGAATCGTGTCCTAAGTGACATTCTGATCGAGAATCATGTGTGAGAATGCTTAAATTCGTACTTTGTCTTGTAGTCCATTAGTTTCAAGAACATAATGGGCCGTCTGGGTAAATATGGAATGGCATTAATATGTGCCGGAGTCTGAGCATGGTCTGGACGGGATATCGAAAGACGTGTCGTCCCAGAACTGAATCATTTTCTCACCGTCGGGATCGGAGCGGTGTCGGTGGGGAAGACTGCCTTGATAGCGAAGAGAGCAGTAAGTCCATGCTGGGATGAACCATGAGACACATAAAAGCATGTGGTAGTTATGGCTCATACAGAAATGAACTTAGTGCTCTCTTCGCTATTGGGGCAGAAGAGCCAGGCCGCTCGAAAAGCCGAGGAAAAAGTCATGGCCGAAGAATTATGCCCCCGCACGGAGAGGAAAACGCCTTATGAACATCCGTACATTGCCATATTTCGCCTCATCCTGACTGGATCCCCCAAGGAATCTGTGATGTTTTTAAGGGAACATTCCTGATAATCCTTAGAAACTTTTCGTTAACGCTGGTTAACACGCATAAGTTTGTCTACGGTGTAATTAATATATAAGATCTTTAGCGCTGATCCCGAAAATGACCTCAGTTTTACTGTGTCAGGCCATTTTCACCCGGAAAATCGGAATTTTCCCTTGGAGTCGATCCTTTCCAAAGAGAAATCAATTTTCCGGAAAATTTGTGCACGATGGAGAAAAGCTAAGGTTATTTTGGAATTCATCAGCCAAAATTACGTTGGAATTCTTGTATTTTATGCCTTTTGAAGTTTCCTTTCCGTTCCTAATATTGAGGTTTTTCCAGATAAGTGTTTCTTCCCACCCATATACAACACCATGTAAAACTCATCCAATTGTTCTACGTCGAATAGGAGGGGCAAATTTTTTCTCTACGGTAAAAAGCGGAGTTACTCCCACTCAATGTTTGCCGCGCTAAAAACGGAAATGGCCTTCGAATTCTTTTAAAATCCATCAAATTTTTGAAAGATGGATTTTCTTTTTAAAAAAACGCGTTTTTTCAGCTCGAAATAATCCTTATGTTTGAGATTTTCCGAAGGTCCTCGGAACTTGACTTTCTCGGGACACTCTGATCCTTGACTATGTCCGGTAATTTCAAAAAATATTCGTAAATTTCCTCAAAAATAGGTATTTGATCGGAAGAAATTTAGCAACCTTGGAGTCCACATACGTGGTTTTTCCATAGCACGGTCGTATGGAACATGCTTAAAAACGAGCGAACAATACGCACGCCCACGGCGCGGCGAGGAGGCCCCGGTTAAGAGATGAAACGGCGCAAAAAGGAGAAAAACGAATGCGGAGAGCATTGATTATTGAAACAACTTGTAGACGTCGCGGGAAGCACGACCGCACCGATCCGAACCGACGGAGCTTCTTGAGCCCTGGATCCAATACCCGGGGGTTCGGTTCGCGGCTCACGAGATATCGGCGCGTGCGTGGAATCGGAGGCCCGACGGCGCGATTGACGGATGCCTTTATTTATTGTTTGCCCTAAACCGGCGAGCGGCGAGTGGGCATCGAGCAGCCAATCAGGGGCCGGCAAAGGGCCGACAACCGACGCCGCTCTATTGAACTGTTGAAGCGGTGACACGTTCCATCTGGCGTTGTCGACAGGGGCTTTCAATCTTAGGATTTTCCTAGTCGTCGAGGAAAAGGAAAAGAAGTAGAAGAAGCAGAAGAAGAAGTAGAAGAAGAAGAAGAAGAAGCAGAAGAAGAAGAAGAAGAAGCAGAAGAAGCAGGAGAAGAAGAAGAAGAAGAAGGAGAAGCAGATGTAGCAGAAGAAGGAGCAGAAGAAGAAGAAGAAGCAGAAGAAGCAGAAGAAGAAGAAGAAGAAGAAGAAGTAGAAGAAGAAGAAGCAACATAAATAAAAAAGTAAAAACCAGAGAAAAATTGAAAAAAATAAAGAAGTATATGGATATAATAAGATTTTTCCAGATAAAATAAGATGAAAAATAAGAAGAAGATGAAGATGAAGAAGAAGAAGAAGCAGAAGAAGGAGAAGCAACAGATTTAAAAAAGTAAAAACCAGAGAAAAATTGTAAAATATAAAGAAGTATATGGATAAAATAAGATTTTTCCAGGTAAAATCAGATGAAAAATAAGAAGAAGATGAAGATGAAGAAGATGAAGGAGATGAAGAAGAAGGAAGAGCAACAGATTTAAAAATGCAAAAAATAGAGAAAAAAAGTAAAATATAAAAAAGTATATGGTTTAAAATAAGATTTTTTCCTTTTCAAGTTATTTCCAAAGTGCATTCAAGAAACTAATCTGAAAAATCGTAGATTTTTGGAATTCTAACTCTATTTGGGCGCTTGTGAGGCTTTTGTGACGCAGATTTCCATCAGTTTCTGCAGGGAAAAGTCGCTGTTCTCTTCCTCTCGGCACAAAATACTTTCCAAGTGCTGAATTTAACAGAGCCGGGAATTTTTTGAACTTCAACTCTATTTGGACACATTTTGAGGCTGCCATGACGCAATTTTTAAAAAATATTGCAACTGAATGAGCACGGTGTTTTTATTTAAAACTCTACATTCAAAAGGATTAAAGTCCTCGACAAAGGTTTTTTCCACCATTCAGAATTTCTGGGAGTGGGGCTCAAGCTGTGGTGGGACGTGCTTTGCGATACATCGATTGATCTGCCACTTAAACCTATGGAAAAGGATCGATACATAGGGTGTTCGCAACGAATATCTCAATCATCGATTCTTCACCATTGCTTCATATGAGGAAATATCGACAATCGTTCATTTTCACGCCTCGCCACTGGGCCCAAGGATGATATTATTTTACAATGTAGGGAAGGGGGGGGGGGTCATGTCTCCTTTGCTATGCCCATGACGGACGGCTTAAATCCCGTTTTTGTTGAGAATCGGCAAGAGAGCCGTGAGGAACTCTTGAGTCCGGCCGCGAACATGCGCTAACACGCAAAAGAAAGGAAAAGGAGGGCGGAAAAAACGACGACGAGAAAAATGCCGGGTAAAACAAAGAAGACACTCTGTGATCTCCGGCCGAACCCGACAATCGTCGATCGACAATACTCGGTGAAAGAGCTTAATTGTGAAAGAACAGCTTTGTTGCTTCGTAGCCGCAGCGGATACAAAAGAGAGCGCGCCGCACATTGGACACGAATAACACTTCGGTGAATCAAAATTAGACCTCATTGAGGGTTGTGACGTCACTACTGCCATGTTACACCGTTAAAAAATTTGGAGTGAAATTCTTTGCCGGAGTGCCGCAGTCTATATCGTCGCCTAGCTAGAGTACCTATATAGCGAGAGTATAGATAGATGTGAAACTCCGAAAATCAATCAGGCCTTCACCGATGCCGCCGCGAATAAAGTTAGAGCCCAGAAATGCAGCAAACCTAAGAA
This sequence comes from Bemisia tabaci, assembly GCF_918797505.1. NCBI lineage: Eukaryota > Metazoa > Arthropoda > Insecta > Hemiptera > Aleyrodidae > Bemisia > Bemisia tabaci. Next base: position 34,180,595 of record NC_092802.1, on the reverse strand, counting down.
TTTAAATTATCCAAAGCGATTTACTTATACAATTGTTAGGAACCGTTGTTTAAAAAGCACTTATTAGACTTAGTTTTTACATACATTTACTCATTTTTGCGGAAGAACGCTCATTTATGTGCATTCTTGGTCATCTTGGTTAGAATTGGAGTCTGCAGACTCTGCAGCCTGGCAGTGAATTTTGTGTGTTAGAAGTTGGTTAGAAGAATGGCTGCAATTTTGGGTCCCAAGACCTTTATTAAGCGATCGTCAGATTCTGGCCAAAGTATCACAAGCGCCATGCGACGTTTAAAAATGTCCACTGCCATTTTATTTTTTTTACAGGGAAATCGTTCAACGAAGCTGTCCGACAATTTCACTGAATTTTCTTTGCGCTGCCGATAAAATTCAGTGAAATTTTCAAACAGAAACAACCAACAATTTCCCTGCAAAACAAATTAAGCTGCGGCGGAAATTTTTAAACGTCGCATGGCGCTTGTGATATCTCGGCCGGAAGGTAACGATATAGCGCCCAAAACTCCCGAATGATATGAAAGCTGAGCGGAATCTATTCTTCTTTAAGAGTTGTCGCAGGCAATTAACAATCACCGGTAATTTGCAAGCGGTTCAGGTATTGCTAAGATAAAGCGCAATAATTCGCATAGGCTCAGTTTTATGGCCATTGAAATCATCATCTCGGCTTGGAGCGCCTTCATTTTTTGTGATACTCTACGCTTTGTCACGGAGTTAGTTTAGTTGCTTGACCGAACTGGACCCAACTAAGGTCGTGGTTTCCAATACATGTGACTTCCACTACCTGAGTGTGCCTGTTACTTTCATGTTTTTACGGAAGAAAAACACTGTTCTTATTTAAGATAAAATAATGGTACTCTTTCCATTTTATTTTATTTTTCAATTTTATGCTTCTGTAGCACTATGTTTGCAAATTTTAGCAGATTTAGTTTTTTTGTTATATCTCCTTCAGTAATTGCTCCATTTAGAAACCAGTGATATTCTTGTGCTCAGTTCCTAGTAGTTTCATCCTAAACATAAAATTCACCAAATTTCGAACATCTGCATATTATCAATTGAGGCTCCTCGAAATTCTATAAAGAGAGAATTTCACGTGCGAAATTGCTCCTTTCAAGCCAGCAGCAGCAACGCCTCAATAAAATTCCTAAATTGTTAGCGCGGGATCTCCGAAATATACCTGTTGTCTCAGAATGAGGCTCTCGATTATTTTTGGCCGGAAGGTTTTTAATTTTCGCCCTTCTTGCGGTGTGGCGTGACGTGGTTGAATAGACGTACGGACAACGGCATCTGGTCGCGGCTTGAAGAAACGGATAGATGAATTGCTTCATTTGAGAACGTGAGCGGACAGGCAACCGCCAGGTAAACGAAGAGAGAGCGCTCAAAGTCACGACTCTTTCGAGACTTAGAATTATCTCCAACTCCAGTGTTTACCTAAACTCAGCTAAAGTTTACCGTCATTTCGCAATTTCATCATCTCTGTAAAAACTTCTCAAGACAGACGAATCTACATATATTTAAAGGAAGTTTTAGAAGCACAATAATAATTTTTCCCACGTGGAAGATAAGTCGAGTCAATTGGCTCGTATAGGTACACAGAGAAGAATTTCAACATAAAAGTTTGGTTAATACGGGAAGTAAAATACAAAATAATCCTAGACTTCGGTTTCCAATTTCAAGAGAAAATGCCAGCCAGTTTTCTTGAAGAAATTTAATAAATAACGATTGTGAATACCAACGATGCAATCGGGAGAATGCATTTTCCCAGTGAAACACATTCCAACGAAAGTTTTGTGTTGGCTTATGTTTTTTCTGCTTCCTTTATTATATTCCAAAGTTACACAAGAATATAAATATTTTTATTAGTGTAGATCGAATATAATGAGGCTTCAGTGTAATGGAGATAGAAGTAATTTTTTGAGATATTATTTGACCTAAAGCGCCGTTTCTTGTTAACAATTTTTGGTTTTTTTAGTTAAATCCGCGTGGATTCAACTTAAAATAATTTTTTTGGCTATCGCTAAGTTTAAGGGTAAATCAACGATAGCTAAACAACGTTTTTTAACTAAAAAAAACTGACTTTAAGTTAAACCCGCACGGATTTAACTCAAAAAATCAAATTATGCCGACAAGAAAATAAGCTTTAACTCAAGATAATATCTCAAGAAATGTTTTTTCCAGTGTACATTATTAAAGAAGACTCTTTATACAAGTACCATTTCGACGTATTCGTGCTAAAAGGAACTATGTGCATAAGATTTGCGTGCAACATAGTTCTTTTTAGCAAAAATACGTCCATTTGAGAAGTTTCCAAGATCCTTTGGAGACTACCAGTCTTCCAGTTTGTCTCTGCCCACAATCGCAGAAATCCTGTTCCCTGCAACATCCGAGAGGTTCTCCGCCAATCGTAAAAGTGTGCAGAAAGAACGGCGCAGGTATAATCGAAAAGTTAATTGCCCGCTCTAGTTTTTGTTTTCTATTTCTCTGTGGCTCTTCCTTCCTCTCCGTCTCCTTTCCCTGTCAATTAACCACTCGCGGAGGAGATAATTGAGCGCGCCCGAAGCGGACGAGACGATTTAGTAAACAACCGAAAGCAAATAATCACGATGCAGGAGATTGCGCAAGGAATGCTCCGCCGTTTTGCACTTCAATGAGAGGAACACGGCCAGATAGAAGACTCGAGGTGAAAAAAGAAAAGAAAATAAAAGAAAAAAAACGACATGGAGAAGAAGAGGGAGGAGGGAAATACTGCCATCCTAAGGAAAAACGACGTATGAACATTTGAAGGTTGCCACATTTCCCTCTGAGGAAAGACGTGAGTATTCTGCCGTGCTAAGGAAGAACGCCGTATGAACCTTTAGGCGTTGTCAAATTTCCTTTGATAAAACACGAATTTCCTGGTAAACTTATGAATATTTTCCTTCAATTTTTCAGATAATTTTGTTCGCAATTTCACCTAAAGTCCCTGAAAATTTCAGGAAAAAATATTCATATCTTTCCTCAAAAATAAACATTTTATTGAAAGGAAATTTGGCAACTCTCGAATGTTCATACGGCGTTCTTCCTCAGTACGGCAGAATTCTGCCTCGCTCAAGAAAAACGACGTATGAGCCTTCAGGCGTTGCTGAAGTTCCTTAAATAAAACAGGAACAGTGGCGTGGCGTGCTTTGCGATACATCGATTGATCTGCTATTTAAACCTCCAGAAAAGGATCACAACGCAAGGATCGCAAAGAACACCTTAATAATCGACTCTTTACCATCGCAACAAATGATAAAATATCGATAATCGATCAGTCAAGCCTCGCCACTGAACAGGAATCTCCTGCAAGGAGAAATATTTTCTGTTGGATCAATGAAAAATTCCAATTAATAATTCTCGGACGAGAATTCGTGTTGATTCCACAGGGAATCACCTTATTTCAAAGGGTATTTCTATTATTTCAAAGAGACGTCCTGTCAATTTGAAGAGATTTCCGGTTGACTCAACAAGAATTCTCATCCGAGAATTATTTATTGGTAAATTTTTCTCGGTGTGGTGAACTTATACTTATGAATATTTTTCCTCCAATTTTACGGATAATTGTGTTCGCAATTTCTCCCAAAGTTCCTGAAAATATCAAGAAAACATTATTCATATTTTTCCGCAGAAATAAAAATGTCATTGGTGGAATTGTGGCGACTCTCGAAAGCTCATACGGCATTTCTCTTTAGCACGGAAGTATCGTTGTGTGAAATTTTTAAATATGTACCGCAAATCGGATGCAGATTAAAATCGTTGAAAAATGGGAGGAAAAATGCACTGGAAAAAAACACATTGGATCTAGAGTCCAGACTCTTGAAAACATCGACAAGAAAAAATACTCTTGATTCAATCAGATTTAAGCTTAAATCAAGAACCAAGCCTCTTAATTTGAGCAGATTTCCTTTTGATTTAAGCTTAAATCTGATTGAATCAAGAGACCTTTTTCTTGTCAATGACGTGGGTTTTGATGTGTTTTTTTCAAAAAAAAATTTATATAGATCAAGCTGAAACGTATTCAAAACGAATTTGTTTTTTGTGTTATTATAGAATCCACACTGGAAAAAAAAACACATTGGATCTAGAGTCCAGACTCTTGAAAACATCGACAAGAAAAAATACTCTTGATTCAATCAGATTTAAGCTTAAATCAAGAACCAAGCCTCTTAATTTGAGCGGATTTCCTTTTGATTTAAGCTTAAATCTGATTGAATCAAGAGACCTTTTTCTTGTCAATGTTTCCAAGAGTCTGGACTCTAGATCCAATGTGTTTTTTTCCAGTGATGCCCTCAATGAGTCAGTTGCACTATACTTTTAGAACAGTATTTTGATAACCTCGGATTAAGAGATCAGTAAAGAGTGATTTACGATAACGGAGTTAAAATATTTGACGTGGCTTTTGAAAAATACAACGTATCACGTCATCCACCGCGGATTCAGACCATGATTTCTTCCACTTTGAATCCATCAGTAGTCAACGTCAAGCAACAAACGCAAATGTGTGTATCTATCACTAATTGGTAGGTGCGGAAGAAATCATGAGATGCATTATCGAGAGGATGACGTAATATACTATGTTTTTCGAAAGGCGACCTTCATTATTATTGCACGTAGGAACTAGGCATTTGAACAGATCTTATCCTATTTTGCTAATCAACAAGCTTTAAACCATCAGAGCGCGATTTTGTGATCAGTCCAACTGATCCACTCTGCCGGCAAATTCGTATTTTATCGAAGAAGATTGGCAACGCGCGGAAGCTTTTACGGCGTTCTGCCGTAGCGAGGCAGAATAGTAGGTCTTAACCTCTAGCGATCGGATTCCTGGGACATGTTATTTTTACAGCGAGAAAAAGTGGTCGAGAAAAGGGGAAAATATTAGAAATGCAGAGGATATCTATTGGAGAAATAATAAAGAAAGAAACGACTCGCGGACCAAGGAAGAAGAAGGAGGCAGGAATCGTGAGGAATACGAGTTTATTCCGAACCGAAGAAAAATGAATGCGCGAGAGAGACGAACGCATGGCGTGAGAATACGGAGAGACAAGGATGGACTGGGCATGCCGCGGGGGTTCGGCGGGGAGGGGTAAAAATGATATACTGTCGGGGGCCCGGGGGAAGGTGCGGTGCGTGGAGGGGGAGGGTAGAAAAGTGAGTTAGGTTCACGGCATGATGGCGAAAGAGGCCACACCCATACTAGGCGGACCGACAGCGGACCCCGGAGCTTTCCAGCCGTCAGGATTAAGTTACCTGGGCCCGCTCATTCAAAAACCGCACACCTACATTAGGTTCACTATTGCAGGTGAGCGGTTTTACCGCGGCGGAACGATATGTATATATATCCGAGTTTATTGGGCCCTGGCCACATGCAAATGGGCCCGGACACGTCGGCCCTAATGAGTTAATATCACTTTTATTCCGTAGAGCCGGTCGCGTTTTAATGCCTCCTCGCGCGGTTGCCGATTCGTTATAACGGCCCATTCAGATTCGGCCGGAATGAGAGGGTTTCGGGGAGATTTGGCGGCGCTGCTGATCGCATGCCGGTGCGGTGCCCGCGACTAAATTAAGTAATTTTACGTCCGTCGCGTCGCGAACTCTGCCCCGGTCTGGCGTGACGACAATGCGCGCCCGACGCCGACGTCCTGACGTCACGGTTGCCACGTCCGTTGTGACGTCGAGCGGAAGAGACGGTAGCGTTGGGCTCGTCGAACGAATCTGCATTGGGATTTTTTTAGAGGATATTTGTTTGCGATTAGGCTGGGACTTTCAACGTATGGAAGGTAGGAAAGTATACGAGATTAGAACGCGGAAGAGAATTAACGTAAAGAGGTGGAATAAAAAAAGGGAGAGAGAAAAACACTTTGAAAAAACAAACACATTGGATCTAAAGTCCAGACTCTTAAAAACATCGACAAGAAAAATACTCTTGATTCAATCAGATTTAAACTTTAATCAAGAACCAGAATGGCAAAAACGGCGCCGAATGGCAAAAAGGTAGCGCACTCGTCTCTCACCGCCACGACTCGAGTTCGAATCCATGCTGCGGCAGATCCTTTTACGTTTGCCTGTCAGATTTTCACTCCCGCCAGAGCGCGAAATTCGCGCTGGGTCCATGCACTCAGAGTAACAAGTAGTGGCCAAAATAGCAACTGATTAAGCGTGAATGTCGCGCCGGGATTTTTAACAGTGTAGCTCAGTTTTGCGAGCCATAGATATAATTCCTCTGCTATGATTGCAAACAGAATATCGAATATAGTCTCCAGATCTGTCATGATGCCAAGTTCCAACGTCCAATATGAAAAGAAATGCCAGCCCTATGGCAAAGTCTTTCAAACTGCGAGGTTCGTGGCAACCTCGGTTGACGTGACGCCTGGTGACGTCACGATACCGTCTTCATCTGAAGCGTCGGCGTTGGCGGCCGCGGTCTGACGTGATTTTACCGCGATTCCGTAACTAACTTTGTCACTCTGGTTTCCTCGAGTATCATTCGCTTCCTTGTTTCGCGCTCTTCGCATCATTACTCGTGGGAAAATTGGTCGTATTACTGTCAAACGGAACTATGTGCATAATGACGTGAGCCCTGTAATGCATGTATTCTTATGGGTCTCAGGGCTCATCTCTTAAAGCACATAGTTCTGTTTGATAGAAATACGTCCAATTGCTCGGGGGAAGGAAATGCAGTTTATCATAGCCGTCGGCCCCATGAAAAACAGAGGCGAAGTTCTTCAGAGGAAAGTTACGCCCATGTGCAATAACATCTGCGTAGGATGATGACCGTCAAACAAGGCGCGGACAAAATTCAAATGGAATCTGTAAAGCTGAAACGTTTAAAGACGCAATGTTGATCTCCGAAAATAATGCGGAGATGTTGCATGTGTGAGAAATTTGCGATTTGACTGTTGATTCTTATGTAAAAGTTGGCGAAGAAAGACGATGTGGCTACCGGTTTTCTCTGAAAATAACTCCCAAGCTCAAAAAAAGCTCTCAAGTTGAGGCCGAAATGGAGGGGATATCCCACGCTATTCTGAGAGTCCACGCTGAAAAAAAAACTCGGTGTATTTACTAAGAAAAGGGTAAAATTACCAATAATTCAGGGTTCTACTTGATCCCAGTTTTTTCTTGATAGAAATACCATTTGTGGAATTGGTAATTTTACTGAGAAATCTCGGTAAAACTATTGAACTTTCTCGGTAATTTTACTGGACCTTGGTAAAAACGCCAATATTTTTTATCAACTGTGGTAGAATTACCGAGATAAAATGGCAAAGTTACCGGGAATTGATTACCAATAACAGTAGTATTCTTACCTGAAAAAACAGTAAGAATACCAGTATTTAGGTAAGCTTACCAGTCTGTCTTGTTAAATTACCAATAATTGGTAAAAAAAAGTGAAATGGTAAAGGTACCAACGGACCTTGGTAAAAACGCCGAGAATTGTTTTTCAGTGCATCTCTACATCAAAACAAACTCTCCATACAAAGACAGGGAGCAAATACATTGACAGGGCTGCCACTTTATTTGGGGACTCTAAAACTGAAAACATGGCATCACTGCTAATGTATTTGCTCCCTATCTTTGCATGGAGAGTTTGTCTCGAGTCCATTAAATTTGACAACGATGCATAAACATCAGAGGGAATCCTGTCATCACCTTCGATTGTCACCAATCGGCCACATTGTCACTATTCACGGCATTTAAATTCCGCGCGAACTAACGTAAGAATTTCGCCGTCCTCCAGGAGCAGGAGAGGGAGTATAAAGTGTATTCGGGTTTCTTCGCGCTTAAAACAATTGAATGTCATTACGGCCGTCTTGTTCAACTGTTTAGCGACATAATTAAAATAGTTTTAGTGGGGTTTTAATTGTTTAAACCACAAATTCTCACGGCGCTTTGTTGGCAAGTTTATGGTGGACTTGGAGTCCTCTAAGGATATAAGTTCAGCTGAGGGCTTAATGGGATCTTCTTGGTCAGGGCGAAGTTGAGGCCTGGAACAGTGGCGTGCTTTGCGATATATCGATTGATCTGCCATTTAAATCTATGTAAAAGGATCGATGAACAGGCTGTTCGCTACGGACACCTTAATAATCAATTCTTCGCCACCGCTTCAAGTGGGAAATATCGATAATCGACCATTTCGTTCCTCGCCATTGGCGTGGAGGGCTGACCTCTCGTGGCGTGGTAGAGTTTACAACCATCAAAATTTGGACCTGTTTGCTATTTTTCCCCTGCTACTGAAAGAGGGAGAAAGAAAAAAGAAGGAGAAAAAAAACAAAATAAAAACAAGGGATCCTCTTAACGCATCAGCTCCTTCTCCTCTCTTTGAGTGTCACCGAGAAGACTTTAACGCAGGGTTAAGAAAATCGCCGATAAGAAAATCCCCTGCTTTTCAAAGAAGAAAAGGGAATAAATAAATAGTGCACAAAACCAGGTGTCTTCTGAACACAAGCAGCCTTTCCTTTTCTCTCAAAGTATCTTGAGTGTCACTAAAGAGACTTTAACGCAGGGTTAAGAAAATCGCCGATAAAAAATCCCTGCTTTTCAAAGAAGAAAAGGGAATAATATGCAAAAACCAGTGTCTTCTGAACGAGAGCCTCATTTCTCTGAGTGTCACAAGAGACTTTGCAGGTTAGAAATCGCGTAGAATTCTGCTTTTTAAGGAGAAAAGAGAATACTAAAATTACACAAAAACAGCAGTCTTCTTAACACAAGCAGCTTTTCTCTTCTCTCTCCAAGTGTCAATATAAGGAGACTTGAGTTAAGAAAGTCACCTCTAAGAAATTAATTCAAACTATGAAAGCTGGAGAAAAAAAAGAAAAAAAAAACACATGGTTTTTATCCTCATAATCTTATCATATGGACCGTGTTAAGCAGAAATCAGTCAAGCCACATCAGTTATTGCCAAATTTAACTCGGCAATTTAATTATTTATATCGCAAAGCACGCCACGCCACTGTTGTCAAATGCGTCCAAATAATTCTCGATCTCATTCACCTCTTTTGAGTGATTTGAAAAACTCCTCACAATCGTTCAATGTCAGGAAACGAGGAAATGAGGTATCGAGCCGCATGCCATGCCATTTCAAGAGCCGAAAACAATGAGACCCAGCATAGTTGCCAGATAGTGCTGATTTTTCAGCACTTTCCCCCATTTTAACACATGTGAAATATCAACATTTAATTGCACAACCTGGCCAATTCGAGCCACGGCACCACATGCACTCCTGCCCGTTTTCGCACTGTCTAACCACCTCTTCTATTGATCCTGAGGTGAGTTTTTGCAAACAAACGGTTGTCAAGTCGATTTAGTAATTTCCTCCATCTATATAATTAACCCTGTCAATTTATTTTGAGGCGCGGGGGATGAGGAGAGGGGTCGGTTTGACCAAATCAGACCTTTGCGGTTGCTTTTTTGTCCAAATAGAACTCCCTGCTGAGAGACAATAGATCACCTTCACTGCTTGTTTCACCTTGACCTGGACCCTCCTTTGAGGATGTTTGCACAGTATTTCAAGTCATCGTCTCGTCGAGGATGGTGAGGTGCATAAGGGTGAAACAAATAGAACAAAACAATATAAGCAGGGATGAACAAGGGATACCAAAGCGGAGATTGGTATTGAGATGCTGCGAGATGAACAATCACCGATCCCATACATTAATCGCAATATTTTTTGAATTTGATAAGCCTGTAAAAATTGAACATTTTTTGGCATATTCTGAACAAATATCTTGGGTGTATTCGTTACCGATATACCCTAAAAGTCGTCTTTCATAAAAACGGAAAAATCCAAACATACAAATTTTTTCCAAACCTAGTTTTCTAGATAAATCAATGTGTTTTAAGTGACAATGATCTTCAATTACTCATGTAGGGAATTGGGTAAAGGAAAGTTAATACATTCCTTCAAAATGCCACCCGGTAAAGCTGTAAAATCAAAATGTACAAATACGAGTACATATCTACGGTGTAAGTCCCCAACCACGTATCTCGGTTTGCGATGTCGCAGACTTCCTGTCATATTTTACTTTCTGAACAGAAAACTACTCAACGGCAATTCTTTAAAACTGCCGTGATTTTTCTCCTCTGTGCGAAAAAAATTCTGCAAAAACTTTGAGGAATGATGTCAATTTGTTCTCCTTTAAAAGAATAATATAGAGGCGGAGATTTTCAAACTCTGCAAACGAGAGACGTATATGGTTGCAGACTTACGCCGTCGATGTGTATGCTACCAACCGGTGTCTCTGTTCATATTATTTGTGACAAAGATAATATTAGAACACTTCTGGTGCATGAATACTATGTTTATTTGATCGATTTACCATCATTCTTACCTGTTGTGAATATGAATGCACTTGTGAATCCTTCCCTTTACATGCTCAAACATTAAACATGATTTCATAGTCTTAAAATAGGGTTTACCTTCTTTCTTAGATGCTATCAGATTTTTTATGACATGAAGGCAGGAATAGACATGGTGTTAACATGGAAATGAGACAACGATTAAAATAGAGAGACGGGTGTTAAGGAAGTGGAGAATACCACAGAAAAGGGAGATTAGGTAGACAAAATAAAAACACTAGCCTGGCTGGCGGTCAATACTACCGTGCTGAGAAAGAGCCTCGTATGAGCATTCGAACATTGTCGAATTCTTTCCGATTGAATGTTTAATTTTTTAAAAAGGTGTGACTATTATTCCTTGATATTTTAAGAAATTTCATATCCAGTTGCGGAAAAAATTACCCGAAAAACCAAAGGAAAAGTATTCAAAAAGTTTCCAAAAAAATTTGTATTTTATCATTGGAAATATGGCAAGGTACGAGGTTTTCCACGGCGTTCTTCCCTAGCATGGCAGAATAGTAAGTTGAACTTGCTTGATTTCCATGTCGATGGCCAAAATGCGAAACAACGTATCTCCGTTTGCAACGTTGCAGACTTCTTACCATAATTTGCTGTTTACTTGGAAACCCAGTCAACATAATTTCTTGAAAATTTCCTTGAATTTTCCTCTCAGTTAGCAGAAAACTCCGTCAAAATTTCAAGCTATAAAGCGGCCTTGTTTCTCCCAGAAAAAATAGAATAGGAGCGTAGATTTGGAAACACCGCAATGGAGATAAGCGGTTTCGCACTTTGGCCATCGATGTGTTGTTGAGATATTTTTTCAGCTCGTTGAATTCCACAAATTACTGTTCCGTTCCACCATGTCTGATTCCTGATAGTTCGTTGCTAATTTCTCGCCATTAATTATGCGCAATGACTAACTACCTCGATTTAATTATGAGTGTTTCATTTGCTTCGATGCTGGCGGGCACAGTATCAAGGCGGAGCTCCCTTTGAGTGAATAATTAATTAATTACACGCTTGCTCTTCGGAATCGGGAGCTGTTCGCCATCACCTCCAGGAAAAAAAGTCCAGTGGCGTGGCGTGAATTGCGATATATCGATTGTTATGCCATTTAAACCTATGGTAAAGAATCGATTATTAAGGTGTTCGCTGCGAACACCCTGTTAATCGATCCTTTTCCATAGGTTTAGATGGCATAACAATCGATATATCGCAATTCACGCCACGCCACTGAAAAAGTCATAACGTAGGCGCGAGCTACCGCAATTGCAAGCTCGTTTCTTCGAACCGAAACAGAAATGTCAGTATCATATCAGAATGGCTAACAGAATGAGGTCAAGTGTACTCTTGGGCTAAGCAGGCAAAAGGAGCTGTCTGTTGTTAATTTCCTCGGGTTATTGTTATTTTATTCCGGAATGAATGTAAATTAAGCGTAACACAGTGTATACAGAACACGTTTGGCAGAAATAGATTCAAATTTTTTCGAGGCAGCCCGATACGATGGGAACATGATAGAAACAAGGAGGAAAACTGAAAGCGCGCCTAAGTTTTTTTCTTGGATACATAGAATATTGTTATTAAATAATTCATTGCTTTTATTCCGCATAGCTCCAAAATTTAGATAGGGTCGCTTGAAACGTTTTTCACATTTTTCCTCGTATTATAATTTCTGGTGCATGGGTCTCTTTCAGAATAACCGATTTTAATCGGTAATTATCTCGACCCACGAATATTAAATTAATTGTGAGTTGATTGTTGCGCCTTGATGCAACTATTCGTGCTCTCCGGATGTGCGTGTTGCGTGTTCAAAATTGAAGGCGCTTAACTCCTCCTCTTTTGCTTTCATATTTGTCTCTTGCACTTTACTGTCTGCTCGTATTAAGCATTTTGCACACGGGAAAAAGTATAATTACAAGCGCAACAGACAAAAAAGTAAAGACATGGGTGGACAAGCCTAACAACTCAAAAACAATAAAAAAGCCAGGACGTTTAGAATCGTCATAGGTTCAGTCCAAGGCTTAAGCTGCAGCTGAAACTTTTACTTGCAGGTAAAAGTTCTAGCGTAGATTCTTAAAAAGGAGAATTTTAGCAATACCTTGAGTAAAATTCATCAGTAGTGTAACTCTGGAAATGGGTTCTTATGAGGGTATTGCAATGATTTGCCATCGCAAAAAAATCCGAAATAAGGAAGAAAAAATTCTATAATTTTGAGAAACTTTGAGGTAGGTGCGATCCTACCCTAAAATTTACGAAATTCTTAAAGTATTTCCATTCGCATTTTGAATTTTTGTCGTAGTAAATCATTGTAATCCCAATTCAATCCAAATTCAGAGTTATGATAATGAATTTTACTCGAGATTGACAAAAATTGTCGATTACATGATGGTATGCTCACAACTTCCTTTAATCGCAATGTGAGCCATATGGAGCCTTCTCAAGATACGCTGATAAAAATATTTGTGTTCTTTGTGTTAATTTTGGTTAATTTAGGAGGCGAAACACAAAGATACTAAGAAAATGCATTCTCCCGATTGCGACATTGGTATTCACAACTCGTTTTTTATTAAATTTCCTCAAAAAAACTAGCTGGCATTTTTTCTTCAACCGAAGGCTGGAGTTATTTTGTGTTTTACTTCTCATATTAATCTAAATTTTGTGTTGAAATCCCTCTCTGTGTAAGATATATTTAAGGAACCACTGAGAGTAAGAATAGGGCCTCAAGCTCGATGAAAGCTCACAGGACCGCAACTTTGAGATGCAACTTTGAAAAAAAACTAGCTGGCATTTTTTCTTCAACCGAAGGCTGGAGTTATTTTGTGTTTTATTTCTCATATTAATCTAAATTTTGTGTTGAAATCCCACTCTGTGTAAGATATATTTAAGGAACTACTGAGAGTAAGAGTAGTTCCTGAAGCTCGATGAAAGCTCACAACCGCAACTTTGAGATGGCGATACGAGAGCAACGGCGGTTGGAGAGGCGAGGGTCGCGGAAAGCAAGTTGAAGAATGTGGGTAGCCTTTTATGAGCTCGTGTGACAAGTTAATGGTCGCCGATATATTTGACGTTTCTATCAAAAGTTCATAAATAAAGAGCAAGACCAGGCTTGAGCGTATTTTGACCCGGATTGATCCTCGAGTGGCCACGAGGTAGGCATCGGTGTCCAGTGTTGCCAGCCGAACCATTTTCGCATAGTTCTTGCATTCTGGAGTACGCTTTGTATTGAACGCTTTGAATGCAGGGTCTCTAAAATGTACTGTCTTGGTCAGTGTTCGAAACTCACCTTTGAGTTTTAGGAGCCATATGGCGCATCAAGCCCGATTTTTAGGCGCCATTGAAGATCTTTTAGGGGCCAAATTGACTTTTTGCCTATATATTACGGCGCATTTAGTAAAAAGTTAGACGCAAAATGTTTTCGTAACAGAACTAGTAAGTAGCTGTAACTTGGGGGAGACAAAAGCACTAAGGATGGAATCGTGAAGAATAGAAAAAGCTTTCACTTGTAGTGCTGAAAATTTCGAAGAATCACCAGATATGAAAATTCAGATTTTTAAGGGGCAATTTTTAGGTGCCACGTTGGCGTAGAGCCTTCATTTTTTAGGCGCCATGGCCGATTCTCTAGGCGCATTTGGCGCGTTAGCGCCTGTGAGTTTCGAACACTGATCTTGGTGTGGGCGATAATACAGTCTCAAAGATAGAGGAGCTGGAGTTGACAACAGTGGAGTCTATTATGAAACTAGATGAAGTTGCTCGGTCTACCCACTTCCATCTACTTCTCCTGCGGCTTTGATATGGGCCCGCTCACATCATCGCGTCGGCCATCGCTGACGTCAACAGCTCAGGAACATCGCCGTACAGTGGAGCAAGCCAGAGTACCTTTAATCCTTTATAGGCAGAGTATAGCCAATGAAGACCGTACTCGTGATTGGCTCGACCACCCCAGGCCTTATGAAGCTCTTTAGATCCAAAAAAAAAATGGCGTACGTCACGTGCAGATCATAAGGTTTGATTTGTTTGTAAGACTTAAATCCTGAAGGAAGAGGGATTTATTCAGTTTTGAATCCAATATTGTGCATTAAATTTTTGCCCAGTGGACCACTAGACGGGGTACGAATTTAAGTAATCTGATGCATGTTTCTTAATCAGAATTTCACGTAGAACACGATTCACACAACGAAAATTACTGAAACCAACTCCTAATGAAGATATACACGTTTTTATTTCACATTGATTACGAGGAATTTGAACTGCCCGCTCACAAGAAACTCAAAGCTCTACGTGAGTCAAATCGCGCATTACAACGGGTTCAGCAATCTTCTCAGTCGAGCAATGTTCATGTCCCACCAAGTGTTGTTCAAACTATAAACAATTTGCTATAGCTGAGCCAAAGCGTCAAGATTGAGGTTGCCAGATTTTTATATCGCAGAGACTGTCATGATAACGTTTACCGCGCGATGTGAATCACGTAGAGCATTGAGTTTTCATGAGCGGGTGGTTTGAATTCACGCATCAAGAATTATTAAAAATCTTCGCAAGGTTGATTTCGGTAATTTTCGTTGTACGCATCGTGTTCTACGTGAAATTTTAGTTTAGGAACATGAATCAGAATGCTGAAATTCGTACCTTGTCTAGTGGTCCATTGTGCACTTTCAGGAAAAAAGGTCATGTCTGATCCTCTGCGATGGCTCGTCCTACTGTGCGCCGCACAATAAAGCTGTACACCTCGCGCATGTGGCAATATTAAGATGTAATAACAAGATTATTGACACTTGCTCTCCGAGCTGATCCACTGGATAGCACATAGTCCTCGAAGCGTTCTCAACTCATCATTAGCGAACGTCAAACCCAGTTTTGACCGAGATCGCTGATAAGGAAGAATAATTGAGGACTCTTAATAGACAGCATAATAGTCTCCAGGATGTGGTTTTGCAGAGGGAGGAACATATCCTTGTTTAGAGATCGTGTAGTTGATCGAAACAATTGCTTTTCAGCGCAAGAATATGACTGACCAATATCAGTCCAAAAGGCTGATTTCGACGGTGAAAAAATAAAAATTAGTGAAATTTTCATCCAGAGGGGTATGAATCGTAAAATCAAATTGCGAATGCAAATTTTGCAACATTGTTAAATAGTTAAGTTCTTTCGTCTTGGAACCTGCGATTTCATGGCCTTTTTGATGATTTCTAACAGCATATTTTAACTTTGAAGTGTGAACTCAATACATTCTGTGCAGGAGTTGGGTTGTCTGGCTACTTATTTCTATTTTGTCTGCATACACGTAGCCGCTATGTTGCCTCCGTAGAACTCTTCACTGAGTTTCAAGTGATGATAAGCGGTAATAGGTCATCACTAAATTTTATATTATTTGCATAGTTTTTGCATGCAAACTTCTCGCCAAAAAAAGGGCACAGAAGAAGCACATAGTGCATCGGGCCCAGCAACATCATGCTCTCCGTGCGATTTTACCGACACAAAGTCTATCGATTTGGCTTTCTTGCGTGCGAATCATTTGAAAAAAAAAAAAATAGTTTTTAAAATTTAAACTTCTTGTCAGGCTTTTTGAAAAATCTTCTTACAAACTACGTAGATTGCTGGGGGTAGATTCCACGTTTCCTTGATGTTTCCTTATCGTGTTTTTGTTGCGCTTTTACCAACAGAAAGTCTATAGGAAGCTATTTGTCTGTATCTCTTGCTTGCGATCCATTCGGAAAAAATGAATTTTTAAAATTAAAAGACTTCTTGCCAGGTTTAGGTATTTAACAGGCTTTTTGAGAGATCGTCTTACAAACAACGTAGATTGCAAGAGGTGGATTCCTAGTTTCCTTGATGTGCACATCGTGTCTTTCGTGAGATTTTAATTAACGATAAAGGGAGTCTATTCATTCGGCTGAACCTCTTGAATGCGAATAATTTAGGGAAAAAATTAATTCTTTAAATCAAACTTCATGTCATGCTTTTTTGACAGGCTTTTTGGAAAATCGTTTTAAAAACTACGAAGATTTCTATGGGTGGATTCCACGTTTCCTTGATGTGCACATCGTGTTTTTCGTGCGATTTCAACAACATAATGTCTATTTGGCCGTACCAGATGCGTGCGACCCATTTCTAAAAATAATTCTCAAAATTCAAACATCCTGTCCTTACTTTTATCGGTACAGAGATCCTGTCCCATAAAAATTCCCTCTAATTTCCCCTTTAATTCTTGAAATTCAAACTTCCTGTCCTTACTTTTATCGGTACAGAGATCCTGTTCCATAAAAATTCCCTCTAATTTCCCCTTTAATTCTTAAAATTCAAACTTTCTGTCCTTACTTTTATCCGTACAGAGATCCTGTTCCGTAAAAATTCCCTCTTTCCAACGGAGAGGAACTGCACTTCCAAGACTCGAAGCTCATTGCCGAGAACGTGGGCTCAGACGGTTAACAATGCGCAACTCGAGAAATTGCCATAATCGCTTAATACGGAAACATGCTCGGCCCCTCCAATCATCCAATCTTGAAGGCAGGAAGAATAAAGGATAATTTATTCAAGAGGAGCATGGTGGACAGTTAATTTGAGCTACATCCCCAGCTCTGCCGCGACCGCATTCAAACAATACCGTACATGTGTCGCATGTGTCTGTGTCTGTGTGTGCAACTCGTGCCTCGTCTCAAGTGGGTACAAACACAATTAATTATGAATATGTATGTGTGTGCGCGCTGATTGCCATTGGTCGGGAAACACTAAATAAAGCGGTGCGAAGCCAGGCGCGGTTGTCAGATACACGGATAAAATTTGAACGTTGCTTTAGCATTTATAAAGTTAAAAAAATGTGCGATAGGTATAAATGCTGATTTTACGATAAAAACAAAATGCTAGGTTAACTATGTCTACGTTTAAATGAAGAAATTCGACGTTGAACTCGTATTTCTTAACGTAAAATCAGCATTTGATACTTTTCGCACATTTTTTTTTTTGTATAATTGGTAAATTAAAATTCAATTTTTTCCCGTGTAGTGCCCTAGATACCCGAATACTCCGCTTCGATGTATTTATATTGAAAGATACATGATAACAGTCATCCATCCAAAAAATTTAAGTCGCGAAAATTCGCCTTATTTCATTTCTTAAAAAAATCGCACTGAAAAAAAAGTCACGGACTATATAGGCGTACCGTCCGTTCCGGGGTCAGTGGCCGAAAGTTCCGGATGCTGGAGCCGTAGCTGCGACTGCTCCAGACGCTACGCCCGGAACGTTCGATCCCTGAGCCCGTAACGCGGACTGTATGTCTATATAGCCCGTAAGTACGGCTTCCACGGCCGGTGTTTTTTTAAAATGCGAAAAAACCTCACTGAAAGAAAATTCTCGGCGTTTTTACCAAGGTCCGTTGGTACCTTTACCATCTCACTTTTTTTTACCAATTATTGGTAATTTTACCAAGACAGACTGGTAAGGACTAAAAACCGGTATTTTTACTGTTTGTTTCAGGTAAGAATACCACTTTTATTGGTAATCATTCCCGGTAACTTTGCCATTTTATCTCGGTAATTCTACCAAAGTCGATAAAAAATATTGGCGTCTTTACCAAGGCCCAGTAAAATTACCGAGAAAGTTCAATAATTTTACCGAGATTTTTCGGTAAAATTACCAATTCCATAAATGGTAATTTTACCAAGAAAAAAACTGGGATCAAATAGGACCCTGAATTCTTGGTAATTTTACCCTTTTCTTAGTAAATACACCGATATTTTTTTTTCAGCGTAGGTTTTGAGGGTGCGGCAACATGGTAGTGCATTGATACGCGCACTCGACCGGCATGCGCGACTGTGGTTTGGACCTGTGTCATTGTATAATGTAAATGAATGCTAATTGCGACGGGCATGCCCTGCGCTGTGCGCCTGTGTCGAGATGGTAAAACAAAGCTCAGCACGGCTGCCCGGGGCGCCCAGGAAGAGGTGGAGGGAGGGGGGACTTTTGAATGAGTCCCGGTCGTAGCCATGGTATGGCGCGCCGGGTAGAATCCCGCATTCAAAAATGAAAACCCAGCCGCGGGGTCTCATTCTTCCACTGGTAAAAGCGAACTTTGCATCGTGTTTTGTTCGGATTCAGGTTGAGCCTGGAGTACCTGTAGGGAGAGTACGGACATGTCGGTAGTTTTGGAGGTTAGTCGGTAGGTTAGGTCGTGGAGCTCTAAGGGGCCAATAGGGCAGCCAATTTATGAACTCAAATTATCCTGAGTGATTTGTTATTGAAATTGTTACAACCCATCGTTTTGTAGAGCACGTATTTGACTTAATTTTCGCATAAAGGAGGGGTTGCGATTCGGGCCGAAATCGGCCCCTCCATGGAATCGGGAATTTTTTGGATATTTGACGGCTGGCGATGCAAATTTAACAAAAATAATCGAGTTTTGCCGATACTCACATTTTTTGGCTGTAAAACAGGGGCCTAAACATATGGCTCCGGAGCCAACAAAAGCTGAAAATTCGTGTTTTTCGCGGTTCTACCCCAGATTTCGACCTGGGCCCAAAGACGACGGGTCATGAGCTTCGAATATGATGTCAGGGACACTTAGGCACGTAACATACTTGAATATGATCAGCCGTCCCTTTTGGGTCCAAGTTCAAAATCGAAGTTTTCTAACTTTTTAGACCTAAGAAGCTGAATATCCATGTTTTCCGCAGTTTTTTGTTTTCAGATTTTGACATGGGTCCAAAGGGGACGGTTGATCATATTCAAGTATGTTACAAGCCTATGTGTCCCTGACATCATATTCAAAGCTCATGACCCGTCGCCTTTGAACCCAGGTCGAAATCTGAGGTAGTACCGCGAAAAATGCGAATTTTCAGCTATTTGGGGCTCCGGTGCCATGTTTCACAATAAAAAAATGTGAGTATCGGCAAAACTCAATTATTTTTGTTTATATGTATCGTCAATCGTCAAATATCCCAAAATTTTCCAGTTCCGCGGAAGGGCCGATTTCAGCCCAAATTGCAACCCCTCCTTTACTCATTTCTGCGTTCTGATTATGCGTTCTGATCTGCGCATTTATAAATTAGCTATTTCGGTTTAATATTGGAATTAGCTATATGCAAAGTCCACCATTTTCCTCCGTAGACCACGACAACCACCCGTAAACCGACAGTATTGCTCATGCCGTTGCGTTCTGATCTACGCTTTATACATTAGTATTTTGTTTAATATGGAATCTAGCTCATACTGCAAAGTTCCACGATTTTCCTCCGTAGCCACGAAAAACCGTTACAACCGACAGAATTGCTCCATGCCCGTTGCGTTCTGATTTACGCATTTATAAATTAGCTATTTTGGTTTAATATTGGAATTAGCTATATGTAAAGTCCACCATTTTCCTCCGTAGACCACGACAACCACCCGTTACAACCGACAGAATTGCTCCATGTCCGTGTACGTGTCGTCTTCTGTATCTATAGCTTTGTCTATCAATTCCAATACTCAGCCCGCAGCGGCTGAAGACGACACGACGACGCGGCAGGTGGAGTTCAACCCCCAACCCCTACCATCGTGACGTGACGCGAGCACAGATTCGAGGGGGCATCGGCACTCGACCAGGCGGGGTAGGGGGTTGGGACGCGTGGGATCGGGGGGGGGGGGCGAGGGGCTGGTTGATAACTCGGAGCGCACTTCGTCGTCGATATAATTAAAACAGATTAAGCTCGGAAAGGAAACAGAATGGAGAATCGAAGAAAGGAGAGATGGAGGAGCACGGCTCGGGACTAATGGAGTTAACGCTGCCGTGCCAACGGAGATAGCCGTATGAGTTATCAGACGTTGCCAAATTTCCTTTGAAAATGCACAAATTTTCGGGAAAATTTATACATATTTTTCCTCCCAATTTTTCAGGAATATTTGTTTGTAATTTGGTCTGGAAAATCTGAAAATTCCAAGGAAAAACACTCGTAACGTCCTTCTAGAATAAATATTTTCTGGATGGAAATTTGGCAACGTTTGAAAGCTCATACGGCGTTTTTCCTCAGCACGGAAGGATGGTGCTAGGGGGTGGAGGAAGATAGCCGTATGAGATATCAGACGTTGCCAAATTTCCTTCGAAAACGCACAAATTTTCGGGAAAATGTATAACATGTTTTTCCTCCCGATTTTTCAGGAATATTTGTTTGTAATTTGGTCTGGAAAGTCTGAAAATTTCAAGGAAAAATATTCATAGCTTTCTTCTAGAATAAATGTTTTCTGGGGGGAAATTTGGCAACGTTTGAAAGCTCATACGGCGTTTTTCCTCAGCACGGAAGGACGCTGCTCGCGCATTGGTCGCCACGTGCCGGTTGCCACGTTCGTCCCTGGTTTTGGACCTTTCTTCATGCGTGAAGAGCCTTGAATAAAGCGAGGGGTCCTAACACAGGCCGCTGGCTCAGCCACTAGCAAGCGCGTCGCACCTTCGAGGGACCCTCTGCAGGCTGGTTGTTGAAATTGATAGACAAAATTATAGACAAAGAAGACATAGAGAGTATGGGTCAATCCTATTATGTCTAACTAATATATTCTGTTCGGGAAACTAGATTTTAGCCGGGAATTAAGATTCCCGGGAACATGGAAGTTTCTACGTGGAACTCACCATCCGGAATTCGTTATTTTTTATTGATCGAGAGTTTGAGAAACCACATATGAACGTATTTATGAAAAAGGAACTATGTCTCACGCAAATCGTATGCACATAGTTCCTTTTAGCATAAATACGTCCATATTAGAACGTACTAAGCTTTAGGGCGCACTTACTTGAATATCCTCAGTTCTTCGCAACCACAGCACGGTCATTATTCCCCGCACCATTCTGCCGTGCTATGGAAGAACGCCATACGAACATTTGAGAGTTGCCAAATTTTCCTTGATAAAACATGTATTTTTGACAACATCCATGTAAATTTTTCTTTGAAATTTTCAGATATTTTAGATCAAATTACGTACAAAAATTTCTGAAAATTTTGGAAAATAATATTCACAATTTTCCCAGTGATTCCGGTTTTTATCGGAAGAAACTTGGCAACGTCTTAAGGCTCATACGGCGTTCTTTCTTAGTACGCAGCATTGTTGTCAGAAAGAGCTGGGAAACCAACACTTTCCCATATTGAAACAATTTAAACCCACGTCTGGGTGTTTCCTTGGAAATTTTAAAACCACCTAGTGCCAGCAGGGTTACCACAGAATTTAGAAAATGAAATTCCCTGACATTTCCCTGATTTTCCTCGACTCATTTTGGTGAAATTCCCTGACGTTTGGAGATTATGACAGGTAGTTAAAAAGACATCATTGAAAATAGTTTTCAGGCATAATTTGTTGTTTGAAACCTCAAACCCATTCTAGAAAGCAAATAAAGGTGATTTAACAAATTTTCCCTGACATTTCCCAGTTTTCCCGGTATTCTCTGACAGTAGACAACCCTGAGTGCGACACACAGACGTAAAAAAAAAATCCACATTAAATTGTAAAATCTGGCAACCTTGCCCCACACAATAATCTTCGTAAATAAAGAATATTAAGGATTATCCGGCAACCCTGAAGGACCGATATCAGGAAGAGGGAGCGCGTTCCCCCGCCGGACCCCCTCCCCCTCCCCCCGGGCTTCGTCATTAATGCACCGCCATGATCCCCCGGAGTTCAAATAAGCTCTCATCCCCCGCGCCCCACCCCTAACCCTCCCCCTCGCCCGGGGGAGTGGGAGGGATGCCCTTATCAACCCCGAGCGTGTAATCGTCCAGATTTATGAACTGAGTCTTCTTGTTTTGATTTCTACATCGTAAAACACGTCTATATTGTTTATTATTTATATTTTATAAGCCCCCGCTCGCGTCTTTTTTATGGATACATGAGACGATGACGCGGGGGAACCGTGGGGGACGGGAGATGGGGGCGATGGGGGGCGATGGGGGGCGATTTATAATGTCTGCTTTAAATGAGCAGTCACACAAACGGTCACATCGGGCTCTGCGTCATTAGTCACAGTTTCCTGCCCGGTGTACTGCGGTGCTTAGGAAAAAGGCCGTATGAGCATTCGAACGTTGTCGAATTTCCTGCGAAAAGCATTAATTGGACCGCGTTAAACAGAAAGGAACCAAGCCACATCAGCTATTGCCAAATTTAATCGGGCAATTTAATATTTTACATGAAAACGGTTGTGCGGATTTTTGTGCAAATTTCTATGAATTTTCTCCATAATACAAAGCAAATTCCTTAAAATTTTCAAAGAAATCTGCACAAACGTTCTCTCTCAAAAAATAAAATTCCCCTGTTGAATTTGGCAATAGCTGATGTGGCTTGGTTCCTTTC
Source organism: Bemisia tabaci (assembly GCF_918797505.1). Lineage (NCBI taxonomy): Eukaryota > Metazoa > Arthropoda > Insecta > Hemiptera > Aleyrodidae > Bemisia > Bemisia tabaci. The sequence continues at coordinate 34,157,936 of NC_092802.1, read as the reverse complement.
TGTTTAACGCGGTCCAATTATTCAGGAAAGTTAAACATTTTCTTGTTTCATGGTTGCAGGAGCTCTAGATTGAGTTGAAAAGAAAATATTCCGAAGAGAGATCATGTAATCATGTATATTTTCAGAGAAATCGCACTGCTAGGTTCCCTATAGTAGAAAAGATACTTTCGGGAGTCAACGCTCAGATTCGCCTGATGATGACTGATGACCTAGAAGTTGAGCAATACAAAAAGATATTTCATAACCATTAGTAAAATAGAGATACACGGAAAAAAATAGGGTAGTCGACACCAGGGCCGGATTTACCTACTTGCCGCCCATGGGCCGCCTGTATTCTGCCGCCCCCTTCTCATTCGTTTTGAAACATCAATAAAAACCATCAATTGAACGTGCCGGAGGGAGAGGGGTGCATAAGACGAGTTTACTCGTGTTGGACACATTTTTTGCGGAAGCCCTGTCAACACTACTAGCAAAAATTCACGGAACTTGGCGCGAAAGTTAAGTTCCGTAAACCTATCTCTGCGTGGACAAGGCCTTCCATTAATAAGAAATGAACGAACAAATTATGAAAGAACAATCATAAATGTGGTTCAATAATTTTAACTTCGCCGCGCCGTGATGATCGCACTATGTTTGGCGCAATGCGTGAGGTATTCCTACAGTCTTGTAGGCGCTATGCCTTTCACGCCGACCGCTGCTGAACGCACTGTGTTTGACGCTATGCGTGAAGTATTCATGCAGTCTTGTAGGCGTTAATATGTGTTACATGCCGACCGCTGCGCCGCGCCGAGGGCCTCTCCTTCTCATCTCAAGCCCTCGTCATCATTGCTCTCTGCGCCGCACCGCTCCAGGCCAAACTGCGTGTTTGGTTTCTCTCATAACTCGACTAATTAAAGGTGCTGTCTTTTGTATCACCGCAAAACGACAAAATTAGAAATTACTTTACTCACAGGAAATGAAAGATTTTGTCGCCTTTTCCAGTTTGTAATTTTTTTCTTACACCTACATTTAAAAAAAATTGCAAAATTTGCCGCCATGGGCCGCGGCCCATGTGGCCACCCCACTAGAAGAATGTATTTCATAACATTTAAGTGCTGTACTAATAAAACAGCACTAAATATATTTAAATTAATCAATATAAAAAAGATATTGCATTCTAATCAATTCATCATTTCCAAGCAATTCTAACCTATGACTCTTGCTCAGCTCACTCAGCAGTTCCAACTTCAACATGAAATTCATCAATTTTTAGACACCTGCAAATTCTCAATTTCGAAGAAAATAATTTAAAAATGCACCAGAAATTCTTATTTTATGAGAGGAAGTTTGGCAGCCTTTGGGTGCTCATAAGGCGTTCTTCCATAGAATGGGAGTGTGTAGCTCGGTTTTTATGGAGCTCCCGCGGGTCTGAGTTTACTCGAGCATGGAGGATGATTCTACGAGTAGGGAACTGGGAGGTTGTGGCTATGGCTGTGTTTCGTCTCCGGGGTGGTCGTGGTCGTGTTAACCGCACGAAATTCATACACTAGCACTAGCTCCGGTAGATAGTGTAAATATGCGGGGAGATGGGGGGGGGGGGTCAGAAAACCAGTCCCCATACTTTGCGAGAAGGACAAAAATTGGATTAACACTCATAACACGTCAACACATTCTTACTTTTGTAGTTTTGCATCCTTTTAGTCAGCTGACACCAACTAGATTTCTAGCGCTGTTTCCGAAAACGCCCTCGGATTTTCTAGGCCAGGACGAACTTCCCGGAAAAATCGGAATTTTCTCTAATAATCAAGCTTTTCCGGAGAAAAGTTGATGAAAAGAGGGGAAAATCGAAAAGTTGAGTAAATTCAGCAAAGATGAACCCCTAAAAGGAGGCAGCCGCCCTATTACGTGAGAAAATAAACTATACTACACTGTGAAGTTATGAGTGCATTACAGACTTTGCCGATGCGCTCATCGTGATTTTTGAGGCATTATCTATAAGAAACAACTCTTATTTTTGCTCTAGCAAAAGTTTGCAACAGGCCCATCCTGCCAAAATCCCTAGCCACTAACCTACTACAGTGACGGCACAATGAAAGCCGTCCATAAATGAATCGGTAAGTTACAGAAGGGCAAGCTCAAACTGAGAATCAGAAAAATTTTAATAACCGTTTGAATTGACCGTTTATAAATCTCAGAGCTCTCACTGAAAAAAAAGAAGAAGAAAAAAATGTGCTTAGCTCAAGCATTACGATTTTTGAATTTGCCGTCAAGATTTTTTCTTATCTTGATTTAAGCTGAATTTTACTTGATATAAGCAGAAGAATGCTCAGGTTAAGCAAAAAGGTACTTTCTATTACGCGCCAAAATTTTTGATTCAAGAAAAAATACTCCTTGGCGGCAAATTGAAGATTCCTTTTTTTCAGTGTAAAATATTAAGCGATGAATTAATTGATTACAATATTAATTAATCTGCAATATAAAAACGGGTTGCTCCATACAGCTTCCACTTTTTTCTTTTCGTATTTTTATATCCGGCGCTTGTGCCCTTTTGTAACTGACCGACTCAAATGTTTTTAAATGGAACAGATCCCGGTACAAGTCGGAGGGTATCGAAAGGTACAAGCCGACAACTATCTCGAGATGTCAGAGGCAATGTTGATAAATGTCTGATTGGCGGAGATCGGATGGTTATGAATGATTCCTGGTGGCAACGGACGTGGAGGTCGGCGCAGGCGCATGCGGTCGAGTGCGGCTGTGTTACGGAAAAGAACCGTAAGCGCCTTTCTGTATGAGCTATGGTTAGCACATGCTCTTATGTGTCTTGAGGCTCAGCACAGAATGCACTTACGCGGCTTTTCCATAACAGGCATGGCATGCGGTATCCGTCGCGACGCAGACGGCACACAGTGGATCGAGTCAATCAGAGACGTCGGACATGAAAGTTTCGACTAAAACTGGAAATTTTGATGTTTATTTCGTCACATTTTAAATTTCAAGGGGTGCTTTAAAAAGGAAATTTTACGAGGAAACCAACAGAACCACTTTTAGAACCTCAAAATTTTGTATAAACGGAATTATAAGCTTTTAAGTTTCAAATTTTGTCCGACCACACTGGGGAAAAAAAAAACACATTGGATCTAGAGTCCAGACTTTGAAAAACATCGACAAGAAAAATTACTCTTGATTCAATCAGATTTAAGCTTAAATCAAGAACCAAGCCTCTTAATTTGAGCGGATTTCCTTTTGATTTAAGCTTAAATCTGATTGAATCAAGAGTAATTTTTCTTGTCAATGTTTTCAAGAGTCTGGACTCTAGATCCAATGTGTTTTTTTTTCCAGTGCAGTCCTATTGACTCGATCCACTGTGCGGCAGACATCGATCGCTGATCAATCCGTAGGAATCAAAGGCCCGGCCACGAATAATAGGCCCAATCATCGAAGCTCCTCTGACGTAAGAGCGTATCTCAATTTCCACTTGAGTCTTAGTCTCCATATAAATCAATGCAATTTGGGGCTCATGTAGAACAGAGATACGTCAGAGGAGCGATCGACCCGCCAGTCCACACCTCGCGGTTCCGATCAATCAAAACTCGGCCTCTACGCTGCCGTGGTAAGGAAGAACGCCGTATGAGCCTTCAGACGTTGCCAAGTTTCCTCAAATAACAACCGAATATACTGGGAAAATTGTGAATATTATTTTCCAAAAAATTTTGTCCGCAATTCAATCTAAAATATTTGAAAATTTCAAGGGAAAGTATGCGTAACTGTCGTCAAAAATACACGTTTTGTCAAGGGAAATTTGGCAACTCTCGAATGTTCATACGGCGTTCTTCTCTAGCACGGCAGTAGTACGCTGCCCTACTCAGCCTCCGCTCACTTTTCCGCCGTAGAGAAGAAAATGAGGTGATCGTATTTTGAGGATTTGTTTGCCCCAAGACGTAGATATGCAAAAACGATATGCAAAATCCGATTCCCCCGAAGTCCCCGAAATCCCGATTTAGAGTATGAAAAGCGATATTAAGATGAAATATATTCAATAATATTTAAATTCTTTAGAATGTTAGTTTTGGAAATCGATTAAATTATTGATGTTCAAAAATGTTTATGTTTTATGCATATAATAAAGGTAGGCATGAATTTCAGATTTTCCCGATGATAACTTTGTGCACTTCAGACAATTTTCCACAAAAAAACTTCTCCTCATGCGGAGAAAAATTTTGCGTTGAATCAACAGGAATTTCTATAAAACATGCAGTGACAGGACTTTCACGTTAAAGGAACAGGCAAAATCCTTGTTTCAAAATGCTTTCATATTATGTGAAAAAGACGTCGTATCGCTTTGAAGAGTTTTCTGGTTGACCCGACAGGAGTTCTAATGATGGCCTGTTTTCCAGTCCAACTTTTGAAATCGCCAATGTTTGACAGGGACATTTTTCTCGGTGCACGCTCTGTGAAAAGTTTGAAAAGTTCTCCGGTGACAAGGTCTAAATTTTGTTCTATATATACTACTTGAAAATTTCCTCCATACATAAATGCAGACCTTAACGTGCATTTATCCAGCCAGAATTTCCTTTAGTCCTTGATATTAAGCCTGCTACCTCTCCTCACCGGGAGCTTAATGCAAAATTTTCTCCATGCATAAATTCGGACCCCAGCGTGCTTTCATTCAACCAGAATTTCTTATAGTCCTTGATATTAAGCTTACCTCTCACCGCTGGGAACTTGACGCAGGAGTGAATATTAGCTCACGTGCAAGGCCGGATCAACCGGTTCATTGACGCATCCGGTCGAACCTGATGGAGAGCCGAACACTCCCATCGCAACGCGCCAATAATGGATTCGATATTAAGTTATCATCCAGCTTATCTTCGCCAGTCAAGAGGAGGTCAACGCCCTCCGTGCAATTACCCTTAATAGCTGAGAGAAGAAGAAAATTTTCCCTCTCGGACAGTTCTCGCGGCCACCGAGGGGTATTGTCGCATCGCTGGAAAATCCACCATTTCTCATTGAAGCAAGGTGCACTGGAAAAAAAAAAAAACACATTGGATCTAGAGTCCAGACTCTTGAAAACATTGACAAGAAAAAGGACTCTTGATTCAATCAGATTTAGTCTTAAATCAAAAGGAAATCCGCTCAAATTAAGAGACTTGGTTCTTAATTTAGTCAAAAATCCGATTGAATCAAGAGTATTTTTTCTTGTCGATGTTTTTAAGAGTCTGGACTCTAGATCCAATGTGTTTTTTTTCCAGTGTGCATTCTATAATAACACTAAAAACAAATTTGTTTTGAATACGTTTCAGTTTGATCTTCATAAAATTTTTTGAAAAATTATTATACAATTCTTTCCGAGTATAATTTTATAAGAACAATTCGTCACCTATCCGGCTAAAGTATCTCACAAGCGTCATTGGACTTTTCAAAATTTCCGCCGCCATTTTATTTTTTTACAGAGAAATTTTTCAACGAAGCTGTCCGAAAATTTCATTGAAGTTTCTTTGTGCTACCGATAAAATTCAGTGAAATTTTCGGACAGCTTCGTTGAACAATTTCTCTGTGAAAAGATAAAATGCGGCGAGTATTTTGAAACGTCGAATGACGCTTGTGATACTTTGACCGGAAGGTGACAAATTGAGGGGCTCGGAGGACAAGGCGCACAGTTTTTGAAAAAATTGAGATTTTGATGATATCAAGTAGGTCTTAATGCGTATTCTATGAAAAATTCGCTCCCAAGTTCCAATGTTTTAGCATCAAAAAGTCAGTTTGAACTGTCTCTCCGCCGAAAGTATCCATGTAATTTCGAAACTTCAAACACGTATTTCTCGAAATAGCAAAAACTGCACTTATGCGCTTGTCCTAAGCCTCTCAGTTCAGGCATTTTTAGTTTTTCAAGAATTGTGTCAAAAATTGTCTTACATTGTCATTACCCACACGAAAAAACGAGATTAAATTATAATGTTACAAAATTCCCGCTTGTAAGTTGCATTTTCCCTGGAAATCTGCTTATTTTCCTAATTAATTTACCTGTTTTCAAAGATATTATAAAAAAATCTTTTAAGCGTCATTGTGCTACACTGGAAAAAAAACACATTGGATCTAGAGTCCAGACTCTTAAAAACATCGACAAGAAAAATAATCTTGATTCAATCGGATTTTAGCTTAAATCAAGAACTAAGCCTCTTAATTTCAGCGGATTTCCTTTTGATTTAAGCTTAAATCTGATTGAATCAAGAGTCCTTTTTTTGTCAATGTTTTCAAGAGTCTGAACTCTAGATCCAATGTGTTTTTTTTTACCAGTGTATCGTTAATGTTTTTCTTGCACAGCTTGGCAAAGGTGTCATGGCTCAGTGTGAATTGTCCACGGAAATGCAGATGACAAGCGTTTGCGCGGGTGAAGGGGTAGAGGGGAGGCCCAGAATGAATGGAATACAATAATACGCGAGGAATAAGTAAAAAAAAGTGGCTTGATTTGACTGTCGCGAGATGTGACGCACCCGTTGTGTAAAGTGTCCATTATCTTGCGGTTATTTCCAATGTTTTGTTTTGTTATTTTTTCCGACGGGTTTTCAGGTTATTGGTCTTTGCCTCTTCCGTTCAGGTGCGGCGCTTACTGGGTTGTTTTCTTATGAAAGTGTGGACTTATTTCGGAAGGCAAGTGGTTTACACTAACAGCGAAGAGGCTACCATTAAAGCTTAAACTCACCGACCAAACAGAGAGCGGCACACTTTGTCTCTAGAGACAAAAAATAGAGGAAATAATTTTGCCTAAATCTAAACTTAAATCTCTATATTTTTACATATTTAAAACTAAAGAGTGTCAATTCTATCTGGATATAATTGGTATTCTAATTTATTTTACTTTAACACTTAACGTTAAAAGTTTTCCATTGTTTAGATTTATAATCTAATTTAAATCATGAAACAAGTGAAACAATATTTAATTAAATTATTTCATTTTATAACTAGATATTTAAAAGATGATCTTATGTGAAATCTAAAAATTTATTTATTTTAACTCTTAAATTTTAATAATATGAAAATTCTTATATGTTAGTTTTCGATATAGTGAACTCTTCTTCATTTTTAATTAACCCTAATACAAATGGTAGAAGATCATAATCTTTATTTACATTAAATTCACATCTTTTTTTCAGCTGCTAGCAAAAGGATTGAGATGACAATACTCTCCCTATATAGGTACTCTATCTTCAGCGAATTTGATGTTATAGAGGGTAAGACCCAATGTGCGATAAGATGTTGAAGAAATTTCATTTAATTTTTGCCGGGAAACACCGATTTGTCCAGCCGGGTGGCGGAGTTGGCGGAGCCTCAAATTACCGAGATCTGCGTTATGCTCGCTGCTCGATAGCCATGAGTTCCTGCACATTAACTTGGAAAATCGTCCGCCTCACGCTCAGCTGCGTCTCCATTGCACTTTCAAAGCGATGCATTCAGAGTTTATTCTTAATTTACAATCTGATAGGTGTCTTGACTAGTGTTTACTTCAGTTGTGATGTAAAAATGCTAGCCGTGATTACTCAGAAGTAGGAGCAACGTTCCTCGGGCAGGTACCAAAACAACATGGGAATAGAGCAAGAGAGAGGCGCGCCTTGATGACGGCGCAGAGATACAACTATTCGTGCTTAATGGATGTCCGTGTTGCATCTGCAAAATTGAAGGCGCGATGCCGCAAGGCGTGAACTCGTATAATTCTCCGCTCTCCTTCTCTTTCTTTTTCTTCTTCTTCTAAGACGAAGGTTTGAATTACTCATACCAATGAAAACAGTGTACACAAATGTCTTACTCATCAATGGGTCAGTTGCACTGGTCACAGAATCGTGTTTTGATGCTTGATTCTTGCAGATCAACTAAAAATAATGAGATCTGTCGAAACAGCAACTTTCTACGTTGAATATTAACCGAGATATCGCGCCTTGAAAAACTCGATTTGTGACGTCATCCACCGCGGTAGTACATACCATGTTATGCACTCACGGTGGATGACGTCAAAGACCCGACTTTTCAAAGGACGATAGCTCGGTTAATATTCAACGTAGAAAGTTGCTGTTTGGACAGATCTACTTATTTTTAGATAATATTCAAGAATCAAGCATCAAAACACGATTCTGTGGCCAGTGCAACTGACCCATTGATGAGTAAGACATTTGTGTACACTGGTTTCATTGGTATGAGTCATTCAAACCCTCGTCTTAGAAGAAGAAGAAAAAGAAGAGAGAAGGAGAGCGGAGAATTACGAGTTCACGCCTTGCGCATCCGCCTTCAATTATGCAGATGCAACACGGACATCCATCAAGCACGAATAGTTGTATCTCTGCGCCGTCATCAAGGCGCACCTCTCTACTTGCTCCATTCCCCGTTGTGTTGGTTCCGTTTGTTTAATTTTGGAATTGTTGCTTAAAGAGTTACGTGAGCAACACAGCCGAAGATAGGAGCAACGTAATCGGGCCTCGTTTGTTAACTTTTCTCCCAAAAATGAGCAAAACCTAATTGTCAGTGTTACGCGGAACATTGCGTGTTTATGCCCCGCGTCAGCGCGTCTTCAATTTTGCTGATACTACACGGACATCCATCAAGCACGAATAGTTGTATCACTGCGCCGTCATCAACGCACGTTCTTTTTAGTTATATTTCCTTGTTGCGTTGGTTTCGTTTGTCTTACTTGCAGTGATGCTTCAAGAAGGACTACCTGAGCAACCGAGCCGAAGACTAGAGTGACGTAATCGGGCCTCCTTTTTTTACTTTTATCCCGAATATGAGCAAAACCTAATTTTCAGTGTAGAGTGGAACATTGCGAGTTCACGCCTCGCGCCAGCGCGCCTTCAATTTTGCTGATACTACACGGACATCCGTCAAGCCCGAATAGTTGTATCACTGCGCTGTCATCATCGCTCGCCCTCCAAGCAACACCTCATTGACAGCATAGAACGGAGCATTGCAAGTTCACGTCTCACGCCATCTCGCCTTCAATTTTGTTATTTAATTTAAACCATATCTTCATAAATGAGGTCTCTGGCTCTCCAAATTTGTATATTTTTCATAGTTTGTTTTGTTCATTATCTATTAAGCTAATTTTTGATGGTTTTTTGCCGCTAGCGATAAAATGTAATTCTTGTATGAGCTCCGAGCTCCTGTATGGCCGGGCTGCGTAGCAAGCAGGGAGCGTACCTCTAGTAGATAAAGACCAATTTAAAAAAATGATGACAATACTTCCTCTATCCTAGGGGAGCGAGAAAGTAAAATCGAGTGAAATGTGGGGAACATTTTTACAAAACCCCCTTTTTCATTTCTCTACAGGATATTTCTTTGACAATACAAATTAAATAAAATTGTACTTAGGCCTACTTTTTATTCGTCATGGGGCCTCTGATTTGATATCAAGATTTGCGTTACCTTTGCTTTCAGTCCTGAAATACATGCACCAGTGGCGTGGCGTGCTTTGCGATATATCGATTGATCTGTCATTTAAACCTATGGAAAAGGATCGATACACAATGTGTGCAACGGGCACTTCATTAATCGATTCTTTATCAAAGCTTCAAATGGGGAAATATCGAAAATCGATCATTCACGCCTCGTCATTGACATGCACCATCATTACACTCTTTCTCCTGAAATTTGAATGATTCGGAGGATGGATTCTCCAGGAAATAGGAGTGCTATTATTATTTGAAAACTCTGTCGAGTTTCTTTACATCACCATTCGCCTCAACGTTGACCGTTGACCAGCGCGGATCGGTGAACAGTGACCAATCCTGCGTGACGCGCGCAGTTAAAATGCGCCACCATCCGACACGACGCGATGTGGCTCTTAATGACCAAATAACCACGCTCTAGCCCATCAACGTTGCCGGATTGAAACAAAGACAATGATTTATTATTCATCATTGAAATTAGTCCATAAAGTTAGAATGAAACTCGTTTCGAAATGGACTGGTGGACAAGGTACGAATTGAACCATTCTGATTCATGTCCTTATCCAACATTTTACGTATAGAACACAATTTGTGCAACAAACATGTGATCAACTCCTAACTAAGATATAATGTTTTTAGGTTACATTGGTGATGGAAATTCCAGACTTTTCCGATGCGCTCATTGTGGTTTTTAGGTTATTTTCATAAGAAACAACTCTTCTTTTTACGCTTGCTTAAGTTTGCAACAGCGTACAGCACTGAAAAAAAGTATCACAATCCCAACTGAATCAGTGAGAAAGAAAACACACCAACTCGGTAACTCGAAAATGCTCAATTTCCATTAAAGACAGTTAATTAACGTAAAGGTCATTGCAGTTAGCGCATCTGTTCCAACTTGGACCTTTGAAGTGTCCATAAGTACTCGTCTTTCGGCAGCAAAAATATTTTTCTTAAATTAACTTCTTCACCTACTGTGCAGTTTTGTGTGTGTCTTGGTTATTTTCATTTTTCCGAGTTGGCGTGTCTTTGATCTCATTGATTCAACTATGCGCCTGGTTGATATTGGTGCCAGATGTAAGAGTGGTTGCACGAGCCAGAGGTATTGTTGATCCATCCACATTTTTGGTAGGCTCAACCGTACCACTGACAGGTGTAACTACTCTATAGATCCTTCGCCAAAATCAACCAGGACTATAGTTGGGATTGTGATACTCAGGCACGTAGCCAGGATTTTATTTCCCGGGGGGCTTGGTCAGGTGAGCGGGGTTCTTCCCTCCCCCTCCCCGGCTAGGGGGGGTTAGGGGGTATGAAATACCTCCCAGTTCAGAGGGGGGGGGGGGGTTCGGGATAACTCCCCGAGCAAATTTTTGAAATTTTAATTCTATTTGGACGCATTCTGAGGCTTCCGTAACGCAGATTTTCCATCAATTTCTGCGGAAAAATTACGTTTCTTTTCTTACTTTCAGCCTACGATAACCTCCAATTGTTGCATTCAACACATCTGGAAAATTTTCGAAATTTTAAATCTATTTCGACACATTTTGAAAGTTCAAACTTCCTTTTTTCTCGCTTGTTTCAATTTTCTGACTCCCTTTTTCTTCAGTTTTCCCTCTTTTTTTGCTTTCGGAGGGGGCTTGAGCCACCCGAACCCCCCCCCCCCTCTGGCTACGTGCCTGGACTGTTACTTTTTCCCCCTTGAGCCTAATTAGGCTTTAAGACTGCTTAAAGACTGCTGCAAATGAATGTTTCTAGTATTATCGATCCGGGCGCACATTTTGCGCGGGAAAAGTCCAATTTCCCGGTTGTCTGGCAAGGATGGGGAGGCACGGCAGAGGCCATATTGGCCGGTCGCGGCCGGTGGCGTTGGCGGCGAGGTGTGATTGTGTGAACTGTGAAACTGTCACAGGCGCGAGAGCCACTCGTCGCCGAGAGGCGTTGCTAATGTCCCGCGACCGGAGTCCGGCCCGGCCCCGGCGTCGCCGAAAGAGAGCCAATTACCGGAATTAGCATAAAAATCCGGCCGGCAATTATCCGGATCGGCCTTAAAATCCGGCCCCGGATCGCTGGATTACCACCCCGCACGCCAGCGCCGGATCCATGCTGCCGTGTTGAGGAAAAACGCCGTATGAACATCCAAGACGTGTCAAAATTCCCCTCTTAAAATATTAATTTTGGAGCCAGATAATGAATGTTTCTACTTGAAATTTCATGATACTTTCGGTCACACTACGAAACAAATTCTCTGAAATATTGGACGGAAACTTTTCACAAGTTTTCCTGAAAATTCGTATTTAACCAAAATAAATTTGGCATCGCCTGAAGGTTCGTACGGCGTTTTTACTTAGCACGGCTGGGTGGTGATCTACTCATTACCCGCAGATCGTTCCGGATATAATGAGGGGACGGCGGAAAGATTTGAGATGTGTGGAAAATCTCGATTGGACTGAATTACTTACATAGGGAGAGCATAGAGTACATGGAGTCGTAATGTAAGTGGGAGAGCTGGCGCCATGTTCTGCTCGACGAGCTCCGAGCTCGGTGTGCGGGGTCACTTTTTCGATACATATTCGATCCAAAATGGTGATAGATCACCAAAATTCACGATCACGTGAAAATTTCGCTGAATTTTATCGGCAGCACAAAGAAATTTCAGTGAAATTTTCGGACACAATTTTTCTGTGGAAAAATAAAATGGCGGCGAAAATTTTGAAACGACGCATGGCGCTTGTGATACTTTAGCCGGAAGGTGACGAAAATACGTCCATTTTCAATTTCGTAACCTAAGATACGTGCTCTTCCGGTACGGACATTCCGAGAAGCAATACTTCTCAGTACAAATAATCATGAGTAGAAAAATAATATCCCACACCCAGGAACAGATGTTCGATCACACGTGCACTTTAGTTAATACATCAGTGTCGATTCCGACGAGCCGGCGATGGCAAACAACCCCGGAAACCCGCGCGATGAAGGGGCAAGGGAGGTCCCGGAAAAAGCGCTCAATCGGCGAAGCTCCGAAGCTTTCAGAATGGAATGAAAAGCTCGGCGCACGGCTAAAAGCTCCGCAAAGTGGCCGCGTCATGCAGGAGGCGTTATTAAAAAGGAAAGGCGGGAAAGTCCCGGGGACCATATGTCAATAGAGTGGTTCGCGGGGTGGAAATATGATGTGGGATCGCGGGGGAGGAGTCTGGAGGGCGGGAAAGGGGCGCAGCGAGTGATTTCGAAAATGGAAGCTCTTGTCGCGGCGAGGTGCGAGATGCTCCCGCGTTGCCAAGTTCAAGGAAAATTGGATTGCATTTTGCAAAAAGGATCCGAGAGCATTCCAATGTTGCTAAGATTGTGCAACTTACTTTCCTTGCAATAAAATTACTTTTTTTTTAAATAGTTGATTTATTGTTAGGTTCCGGTACCGAAATATAAAAATTAACTTAAATTATGAATAAAGTGTAGTGTAAGCAACGGCATGATAGTTACTTATTATTATAAAAATTAAAGGTAGAAAAGAAGTACATCCACTGTTAAAAAGACACTAAGATTAATGGATGATTAATTAAAGGTGAATAAAATTACTGAAATCTTGCAAAAATTAAATTCACAACCAGGTAATTTTTGCATTGAATTGATAGTTTATTGGGAGTAAAGATAACACTCGTTTAGATAATCAGTTTATGTCTACAAGGTAAAAAAAAGTTGCACAATCTTAGCGACATTTGAAAAATCGTGGTTCCTTTTCGCAAAATGCAGTTCATTTGATAGGTGTCTTAAGCCCATATGCAAACCGCACTTAAAAACCTAACAACACAAAAAATATTAAATTTTCTTAATATTAACTATGGATTTTTATTTTTCTTTAAAGTATGGGAAAAATGAGTGATAGAAACGAGTAAAAAAAATACCTAAAATTTTATTTCACTATGGACAATTTATTTTTGCGGTATTGAATATTAGTAAAAAATTATTATTTTGAAGGCAGAAGCGTGCAACTAAACAATTTCTTTACGTGGGTGATATTAAAGGTATAATAATAATACGGATATAAAATATAGCCCTGTCTTAAAACTATATTCCAGTAAATTTTTAGGAGCACTTTTTCCTCCCCTTTCCCCCTTTCCCCTCTTTTTCCTTTTTTGCCCTGAGGGGGGGGGGGGCATACCACTACTCCCCTCCCTCCCCACTGCTGGATTGGTCATCATGGAAAGCTCGCATGGAAATACTTCCTCTACGCACATACTTTTACGCACATGTTACGCGGAGGAAAGCCGCAAGGGTAGTTTTTTTAAGGGAAAGTTGGTGTTGGGGGCCGGGGGCGCGGCAACCGCGAAGAGGCACTTTGCGGCGGGACGCGGGAACCATCGCGGGCGAACAGCTGCGGCGAATTCTGGGCGCTCGGCCCTAAATCACTTCGATGAGGGCGCATCAGCGGTGGCAGCGGTTTGGTGGATGCTGCACGGCGGAGCAAGATGAATGGTGGGTGGCGGATTCCCGCGAAAAAACATATTACCCGGAGCACCAATAAATAGCACATGTCGGCAGTCCCACCGAAAATGCGTCTCTGCCTCCAGTGTCGAGTGCCTCGTTTCCCCGGTTCCCCGCCTCATTTTCACCTCCTTTTCTCTGCGTCTCTCTTCCCGCGGCTAAATGGACGTGTTCGCTCCTACTTGTCCGTCGGCTCCGCCAGGGGTCCCTAAAATCAACCCCCAAAGCTGAACGTCCTTGTGGCTCCTTAAAAATCCTCTTTTTCCTCGAGGGGTGGCAGGGCCGGATTTACCTAGAGTACCTTTATAGGGAGAGTATGGACAACTCGATTCGTGTAGTTCTTAGGGCCCAGAAAGGCGACAACGTGAAAAACGAAAATCACTAGAAAAGTGCCGCTGCCAACCTATGCATTTGGAAGATTACTCAATATGGCCGACAGCACATTACAAACAAGCGTCTTCAAGGATTAAAACTTTGAAACTGAGAAAATACAATCGAAATCAAAGTTTTATACGTGCTTTCATAATTTTTGATCAGTGTAAATAGTTGAAACGTGAAAATGAGTACCACTGGATAATTCGAGATCATAGGTTGGCTCTTCTTTTGGGCCCCAAGAGCTACACGATCTGATCAAATCTATAACCTTTAAATTTTCGGGTTGTCCATACTCTCCCTATAAAGGTACTCTAGATTCACCATGTAGCCACACTACACGGAAAAAGATAGGATGGTCGTCGCAACCAGTGGCTTGTGACGACTATACTTTGCGCCAGCAACCGTGCGGTGGTTACGGTACTCACCGCGGTAGGGCACAAGAAACCCGGTGGTCACCACAACAACAATGGTAGTTACAATAACTACCGCGGTGGAGGACACAACAACCTCCGGTAGTTGTCGTAACTACCGCGAGGTAGCTGGAGCAAAGGATAGGATAGACAATCCTATTATTTTCTGTGACGCGTGCCTAGGAGTTATGTGCTACAAAAGGGCTACAAGAGAGTTTCAAATTTCACATTTCCCATCAGGCTGTCTCCGGATTCGCCACTGATCAACGTTTGTAACTTAATTAGGGAATTTGGTTGTCGTAACAAGAATTATGGTTACCCCGGAGAAATCACGGCCATGCGAGAATAAATATTCATCAGAAGTTCCTGTAAACCTTAACAGAAATTCCGACTGATTGTGAGAGAATTGTCGGAAAACCGCGAAAAACTTCGTATTTTTTCTCACGTCCAGGACTTACCAGGATTTTACTGATTTTGATTCGATAAAATGATATTCTCGTAAAAAGCCTTAACGTGCTGAGCTAAAATCCATCATAACCTCATTTTCGTAATGAGGAGACTGGGTGTTTTGATCCTAACACCTTCATATGCATAAGTTGATTTTACGTTCACAGCTATTGGTACGGTCATCAGGAAAAGTAGTCTCCATAAGTCGAGTTTTAAAAGCTCTTCAGCTAGATATCTGCTGTATAGAGTAAAAACGCCGTATGAGCCATCAGGCGTTGCCAAATTGAATACCTCGCCGCACAAGGGAATGCGCCAATGGGAGAGGGTGGACAGGACATGCATGAAATCCGACTAAACCGAAAATTTATATGTTTGTTTTGTCTCATTTAAGACACATTAAGTCAATTTATGTCTCATTTTAAGGGGTGCTCTTACGTAGAAAATGGTACGAATTAACCAATAGAACGGCTTTTAAATCTGTTTAATGGAGATTTTACACGCAAATTTTTGTTTGTCCATCTTAGAGTGCTTCAAGACCTGATTTTGGAATATTGTTTGTGCGTGGCTTCCCACCAAAAACTTGCTCACACTAATGGAAAATAATTGTGTATAGTTCAATACTGCACATATATAATATTAGGTATTTTTAAAAGAAAATAAGAAGTTGCACGATTTTAAAAACACTGTAATTACGGCAGTTCCATAAGTACGATCTACTTACAACTACGAGGATGCTTCCGAAGTTTCCATATCGTGTCCGACCTCATTCGACGGCTTCTCCTACCGTGCGGCGATGATCAATGCGTATCGATGGCATAAATTAGGGGATCAACTTAATTCAGTTATACGTCAGACACACGCCTGCCCGGCCCGGCCGATCCGAAACCCATGAAAAATGAAGAGCTCCCAATGACGGAATTCCGTCTGTCAGGCTCACCCGTCATAAAACCCGAAGAATCCGGCTCCGATCGCGGGAGTGGCCGCCGCACACTGGAACGAGCCAATCAGAGAGCTCGGACGCGAAATTGTTTACTAAAACTGCAAATTTTTATGTTTATTTCGTTACATTTTAAATTTTAAGGGGTGTTTCTAGAAGAAAATTTCACGAGAGAACCAATGGAACCTCTTTTAGAACCTAAAAAGTTTGTACTTAAGGAGTTATGAGCTTTTAAAATTTCAAAATTTTGTCCGACCTCTCCTATTGACTCGGTCCACTGTGCGCCACGGTGTGATTTTAAAGCCAAACACGAGGAAAGAACCGCGAAGATCAACTATAAAATAGTCTGATATTCAATTAGCGACCAATCTTCTTGTCCGTTCTTGTTTCCCCCTTTTTTTCTTTTTCTTTTTCTTTTTTTATGACCCGCGTTTCCTCCGGCGGTCATTTTGGGAACGGAGAGATCTGACGGATCCATTTAAATCGCCTGATCTTAAGGTCAAGCACCTGAATTGTGATTCTGGCCGCTTCGTTGGTTCGTCTCTAGTCCGAGGTGAATTTTTAGCGGATGGATTTCTCGCAGGAATGAATCGAACTTTCCGGTACGTTTTGAAGGAGGGGTATCGATAAGATCCGTTCTTTGGTCCTCTCTGAATTTCCTCTACCTCACGTTTTTTTGCACTGAGATAAAGCTATGGCTTATAAACTAATTAGTGGTTCATATGAAACACCACTACACACCACACACGCAAATAGTAATGAAGGTAACGTATAATAATAGCACATCTACCTTAGTGATGGAACGAGATACCTTAGTATAGTACGAGATACCTTAGTATAGTACGAGATACCTTAGTATAGTACGAGATGCCTTAGTATGGTAAGAGACACCTTAGTATGGTTCACAGACCGAGAATCATGAATTCATTTACAACTATTAGTGGTGTTCCATATGAACCATTAATTGGTTTGTAAAGCCAGATATTTCTCTCAGTGTGCCCCTTAAAGGTCTGTATTTTACGGAAGGCCGATTTTGCCGAAGTGTGCGAGTTTTGCGAGTTGCGGTCGAATGTTAAAAACCCGCATATTTCGCCAAAATCAGCCTTCAGACTCAAGGATTAACCTGGAAAGATACCGGAGATGACCAAATTATGGCGCATTCCGTAAAATGTAGCCTCCAAAAAGCACAAACTCGAGGATTTGAAGAAATTCAGCCAGGATGGGCTCACATACAGCTCTTATCGCAAATCCTTTAGCTACCCAAAAAAACAGGGTCAGTTCAATACCTATTGTATCGTATGCACCCAAAGGCGGATCCAGCAATTTGGTAACTTTGGCTATCCTCCATTTAAACCTGTGTTGAATAATCGAATCTTGTCGGAGCGCCTGATCCCTCCGACAATCGATATATTTCCATCGGTTTAAAGGGAGAAAACACAATTTTGTCAAATTGCTGGGACCGCCAATGTTCCCACCAAAAAATTGTTAATTTTAAAGGAATTTAATTGTGTAAATGGTAATTTTGTACACATATTAAGTATTTATGAAAGAAAAGATGTTGCATGCTTTTGACAACCCTGTAATAGCGCTGGTTCCTTTTTGCAAAACGCGATCCAAATATGACACATGCGTGTTTCGGGCGAGAAGTTGGTAACCCCTGGCGAGCGGCTATCTGCTGGCAATGGCTGCCGGAGCTCATCCCGGCGCTATTTAAAGCAATCAAACGATAAGTTGAACATATTAGCGGGCACACAATCTGCGACTGTAATTTCCCCCGTTTTATGAAATTTCTCCTCGCAACATTTGCTTAGCCCTTTTTTTCTCCAGTCCCCTCCCCTCCTCTCGCCCCCACCCCGGACTCGCCGGGCATCCCGACAGGCAGGCGATGGTTTTTATTAAAGCGAGATTTTTCTCCGGCGAACCCTGCTCCCGTGCTACGGGAAAACACCGTATGAACCTACAGGCGTTGCCAAATTTCCTTTAATAAAACACGGATTTCCTGGTTAACCTAAGAATATTTTCCTTCCAATTTTTCACGTAATTTTGTTTGTAATCATACCTGAAGTTGCTAAAAATTTCATTGGAAAAATATTACTAAATTTCCCTTAAAAAAAACATTTTATCGGAGGAAATTTGGCAACTCTGGGATGTTGATACGGCTTTTTTCCGCGGCGCGGCAGGCTGCCATTCCGATGTTCGGATGCTGGGACGTTATAAAGTTTTATTATTTACCCGTTTCCATTTTTATGGGGCGTCCGGGATGGGATCGCCGTCGTGTTCGTGAGTGCGACATTTGTTCCCAAGTGGTCGCGACTCCTGTTTCCCGCCCGGATAAATATTTTCCCTCCGCCGCCGCCGCCGCCGCCGCCGCCGCCGCTGCCGCGCGATACATTCTGCGAGAAGATGGCCGTAAGAAACGGATCCACCGACGATGCCGTCCTTTCCTTCGTTTTTGGACATTAAGGTGATTCGATGGACGCCATATTTTGTGTCAGAACGGCATGAGCTCACGCGCAGTTTTCCTTCAATTTAGTGAGTAGGCAAAACAGCATCCTTCATGCTCGAATAGTGGTATCACGCCTAGTGCGTTTGTTAAACTTGTTATATAGTTTGCCAGTGCGGCCTGATGTCAGGAATGTTTTTGCAGGATCACTCTGTTTTCTTCTTCCATTGAGGATTTGATCGGATTCTAAATGTTGAAGCAAATTTAACTACCTATCAATTCATTTGACTCTAACGTGAGCTTTGACGTGTTCAGTTCACTCAGTAGTTTCCACTTAAATACGAAATTGATCTTTCAAACATTTGCAAATTCCCTATCGGGCTTCACGAGACTTGAAGGTGTCAAAATGTGAAGTCCATAACAAATAAAAACTTAAGGTGATTCGATGGACGCCATGTTTTGTGTCAGAACGGCATGCGATATATCGCATCGATTGGTTCCATTTTTTCAACTACTCGTCATTTTTCTCAAATTTTGAAATCGCAATTCCGTTGTCAGGAGACTAAAGCACTCACATACCAATTTTAACAAAGAAATTCAACGTAATAAAGGCGTATGGTTTTTTAGAGAGAAAATATCGCATTCGAGTGCAGTTTCGATATCAGTATCGAATGCGATATTTTCTCTCTAAAAAACCACGCCTTTATTACGTTCAATTTCTTTGTTAAAATTGGTAAGTGAGTACTTTAGTCTCCTGACAACAGAATTGCGATCTTAAAATTGGAGAAAAATGACGAGTAGCTGAAAAAATTGAACCAATTGCTGCGATATCGCATGCCGTTCTGACACAAAACATGGCGCCCATCGAATCGCCTTAAGTTTTTATTTGTTATGGACTTCACATTTTGACACCTTCAAGTCTCGTGAAGCCCGATAGGGAATTTGCAAATGTTTGAAAGATCAATTTCGTATTTAAGTGGAAACTACTGAGTGAACTGAACACGTCAAAGCTCACGTTAGAGTCAAATGAATTGATAGGTAGTCAAATTTGCTTCAACATTTAGAATCCGATCAAATCCTCAATGGAAGAAGAAAACAGAGTGATCCTGCAAAAACATTCCTGACATCAGGCCGCACTGGCAAACTATATAACAAGTTTAACAAACGCACTAGGCGTGATACCACTATTCGAGCATGAAGGATGCTGTTTTGCCTACTCACTAAATTGAAGGGAAACTGCGCGTGAGCGACCCATCTTTTCTCATCATTCACACGAGATTCGGCTGGCGCTGGCCAACGCAACAACCCTGGTGAACGCATCAGGCGTGATACCACTATTCGAGCATGAAGGATGCTGTTTTGCCTACCCAATAAATTGAAGGAAAACTGCGCGTGAGCGACTCATCCTCTCTCAGAATTCACACCAAGCAACACTAGACTATACACATTAGGTGTGATACGGCTATCGATGTGCAAAAAGTTCATTTTGCATGAATAAGTCCAAATGAACACTGAATTTCTATCAGCTATTTTCATAAAAAATATTCCAACGAAGTAAACTTTCGTTTTTCCACCTCTAATAGTGGAGAATTTGCAGGTGTCTGAACTTCGATGAAATTCGTATTTAAGTAGAAATTACTGAGTGAACTGAACACGAGGATACCCTTCGTTCATGAATTGAACACTTATTAGAGAGGATATGAAAACATTATCTAATCTGCTAACATACATGTATTTAAATGGGGAATGCCGCCAGATGACGTTACTAAGCGGTAGTAATTTTAAAAAACAGAAAAAAAACTGAGAAAAACAGACTCACTTGCGTAAAATTTTCTTAAAAGTTTTGACGCGTTTCAAGATCTTCGATCCTATCCTCAGCCGCGACTCTTACTGGTAGCGTGGCGTGCTTTGCGATCTATCGATTTATCTGCCATTTAAACCTAGAGAAAAGGATCGAAAAACGGGGTAGTCGCATTGAACACCTTAATAATCGATTCTTCACCACAGCTTCAAGTGGGGAAATATCGATAATCGATCATTAACGCCTCGCCTCGCCACTGTCATTTACACACACTCTCTGAAAATAAAGCATAAATCCAGTTGACACGACCATACTGCCGTGCTAAGGAAAAACGCCGTATGAACATTCGAGAGTTGCCAAATTTCTTCCGATATAATGTGTATTTTCAAGGAAAATTATGGATATTTTTCCTTGAAATTTTTAGGGACTTCGGGTGAAATTGCAAACAAAATAATCTGGAAAATTGGAAGGAAAATATTCATGAGTTTTCTAGGAAATTCGTGTTTTATCAAAGGAAATTTGGCAACGTCCTAAGGTTCATACGACGTTCTTCTTTAGCAGGGAAGCATATCCAAGAACATTTTCCGGGGCCGTCTCCCGGGTCGGGTCGTAAATTTTTCCTCGTGTGGGGGGCATTTCGCGTAATCACTTCATTATTGATAAGACCGGGGCTGATTTACCTACGTCGGAGCCGGGCGTGTGAGCGGCTGAAATTAGCGTCAAGTATGCGAGTGTGGGCTCATTAAAATAAAACCAGCATCAATAAAAGTGTCGCAGAGTCGCGCTCAAGTCGCACGCTCGTGGCTTGGAGTTAACATTACCCTTACCATTACCATTACGATTACTATTACCATTAACGTGCCCGCGGTAATTACCCCCGCGACTCGGGCCTAGGCCTCGGCTGTCGCGAGTGCGGCTTTCGCGGTGTTGCCACGTCTTGCGGGCTGATCATTGAAACGGATAGACAAAGCGATAGACAGAGAGACTTACACTGAAAAAAAATTCTCGGTGTATTTACTAAGAAAAATGTAAAATTACCAAGAATTCAGGGTTCTATTTGATCCCAGTTTTTTCTTGGTAACATTACCATTTATGGAATTGGTAATTTTACCGAGAAATCTCGGTACAATTAATGAACTTTCTCGGTAATTTTACTGGAGCTTGGTAAAAATGCCAATATTTTTTATCGACTGTGGTAGAATTACCGAGAAAAATTGGCAAAGTTACCGGGAATTGATTACCAATAAAAGTGGTATTCTTACCTGAAAAAACGGTAAAAATACCGGTTTTAGGTAAGCTCTGTCTTAGTAAAATTACCAATAATTGGTAAAAAAAGTAGATGATAAAGGTACCAACGGACCTTGGTAAAAACGCCGAGAATTTTTTTTCAGTGTGGAAGAATAATGTCATTTACTGATGTGTTGTCTGAAACTACATCATTTTTTGCGCACCTACGGCTTTCTCATATGTCTCGTCATCATACAATTGAGATGAATTTTGCTGTTTTAGTTATTTGATTGATTTCATCTAAAAGAGATTAGACGAATTTCGAAGGAAACTCGATTTCGAAAATATGGCGCTTAGTACTCTCTTTGCCATCACGGCAGTGCTTGTCTTACACAGCGGGCTGATTATTGAAATTAATAGACATGGCGCTAGACAAAGAGGAATTAGGAAGAATGAAGCGATCCTATCGGTGAAACTAGTTGGTTTTTATAGAGAAAGGGGAAAAATGATCTACGAACTATTGGCAACCGACAAGAGATCTTTAATCAGTCCATCATTTTCCCCTTAGTCTACAACAGTCACCCGGTTCTACCAATAGGATCGCTTAATATTCCCTATTTCCTCTTTGTCTATCGTCATGTCTATTAATTTCAATAATCAGCCTGCTGCGCAAGACCAGGACTGCCGTGATAGCGACGAGGTCAGTAAGTGCCAAATTTTCGAAATCGAGTCTCTTTCAAAATTCGTCTAATCTCTTTCAGATGAAATCAGTGAAATTATAACTAAAACAGCAAAATTCATCTTAATTGTATGAAAACGAGACACATGAAAAAGCCGTAGGTGCGCAAAAAATGACGTAGTTTCAGGCAAGGCAGCAGTAAGTGACATTATTCCTCTAGAGAGTCAATGGAAACAGTGGTTTGAAGTTAAGTGCCGCCCTCTACCGCCAATTTCTAACCTGAAAATGTGTTTGTCGTGTGTTCAAAATGCAACTACGAGAGCATGCAGAAGATGGAACTTATGGCTATTTTACTAGCCTAACGTGCAAATGGAAAATACCCATTTTATGTAATTGAAATAAAATTGGTCAATTTATAATCATCGAAACGATTTCTAAGAGTCTTTCGTATAATTGGTGGCAATTTGACCAAAAGCGGAGGGTTCTTTTAATAAAATTTTCCGCTCCAAAGCTACTGAGCCCACTTTCTTAAGGCTTTGTTTTTGTACTTACTGCTCTCTTCGCTATCACAGTAGTGAAGCTGATCCATTTCGAAAGCGTTGAACTTGTTATTTTTTAAATTGGTAAATAGGAGGTTATCTAGTGACTCTGATTTCATAGCAAGGAGGAGCTTAAAAAAAAGAAAAAAGAAGAAAAAAACATGGAAGAGAAAAAATACCTGTTTCCTCGGTGTATCCATGATCACGCTAGAGTTCATCCTTAAAAGTTAAAACCATTAAGTCTGTGTGAATCAGTGAAATTAAAAATACGAACTCAGCCTTTTTTGACGTATGACGTTCACCAAGAAGGAATGATGGCGTCAATTTTCTGTAATCGACCTTAAAATACGTGTCACGTTCAGACAGATCTTTCACCCATTAAGCGTTCGATGACGTTAATCAAAGGCTACTGAAATTGGTGAAAATCATTTTTCTTACTAATTCTATGCATTCCATATGGAATTCAACTCTTTATTTTTACTGCACGAAATTGTGTGTGATTTTTTATCAACTCGGTGATATTCGGACTTTTTATGCTGAAGGGAACTAGAGACGGGTAGGAAAGATGGGGTATGCGCTCGTTTGAGGTACAGAAGAAAAATGGACGTGATTCCTTTTAGGAAAATGTAAAAGCGGGATTTGACATTAAATCATTAGGAACTAAGCGCAAGAATATGCTAAATCATGAGCCGCGGTCATTTGACAAGAGCGTTATGAACAGAGGTCAGTTATACTGCCGTGCTAAGGAAAAACGCCGTATGAACATTCGAGAGTTGCCAAATTTCCCTGGATAAAACATTTATTTTGGACGAAATTTAGCATATTTTTCCTTAAAATTCTCAGATATTTTAGATTAAATTGCGTACAATATTGTCTAAAAATTTTGGAACAAAATATTCACAATTTTCGCAGTAAATTTGGTTTTTATCAAAGAAAATTTGGCAACGCCTGAAGGTTCATACGGCGTTCTTCTTTAGCACGGCAGTATAGACTCCCGGCGTTGAGAAAGACATTTTTTCCCAATTCCATTTTTTAGTCCATGCATATTTGGACGGAGGGTATGAATTCGATCGACAAAATCCGTAAGTCGATCGACAAACCCGTGAGTCGATCGAAAAACCCGTGAGTCGATCGACAAACCCGTGAGTCGATCGACAAACCCGTAAGTCGATCGACAAACCCGTGAGTCGATCGACAAACCCGTGAGTTGATCGACAAACCCGTGAGTCGATCGAATTCTGTCAATCAAATCGAACGTTGATTGGTTCACGCATTTTCGTTTTTCGATCGATTCATGTCGATCGAATCGACACTGGGTTTTTTTTTATTATTTGTCGATCGAATCACGTTTCCATTTTCCGATTGATTCATGTCGATCGAATCCATACCCTCCTATTTGGAATTGGTTCCTATTACCGGACGCACTGTGTGCCGCAAAGGACTTCATAGACCCAACTCCCTTCTGCTACCAGATCCTAGTATATTAAACTATTCTCAAAAGGCAGGAGGGGAAGGTGGAAGGGCGTGGGTCAAATGACAAAGTAGCGTGAACAAGATAATATTAATGTCGCACGTTGGCATTAAATGAGCGCAAATACCGTCTGGAGGCGGGAATTTCGTAGAGCGGTCAGAGAACAGGCAGGCGGTACTGGTCACTTCGTTACAATCCGCAGTACTGCCGTGCTAAGGATAAACGCCTTATGAACCTTCAGGCGTTGCCAAATTTCCTTTAATATAACATTAATTTCTTGGTAAACCTATGAATATTTTCCTTCCGATTTTTCAGATAATTTTGTTCGCAATTTTACCTGAAGCACCTGAAAATTTCAAGGACAAATATTCATAGATTTCCTAAAAAATCAACATTTTATCGAAGGTAATTTGGCAACTCTCGAATGTTCATACGGTGTTTTTCCTCAGCTCGACAGAGTAAATGCCCTCGGTGTCTGCAAAGGCAGTGCATGTGGCACTACATATGAAGGGCAGTTTAAGACCCTCGTGTCAAATGTCTGTATGCCTATGCACCGCGAGAGATTGGATTCATTATATTATGATGAGAGGACTGTTCCTTTCGCAGTGCCTTGTTCCGCCGAGGCAAATACAATTAACGCCATTGATAAATTCGTGTGACCCCGTGTTCTCCTACTACTCTCATTAAGATTTTGAAATGCAAATTTTTGCAGAATGTCTATAAGTGCGCAATGCATGGGGCTGTCCTTAAATTACTCAACGCCAGAAGAATTAACCCCTGCGGTAATAATTATAATATGTGGTGTAGTATTCGCTTTTTTTTCTCTCGCAGTAAAAGGCACATTTTATTCTGTTGCATCACATAGAAACGCCTGATAAGTTTTGAGGAATTTTATTGATTCCTCCAAGTCAAGATTCGGGCTAAAACCTGGCGCTATCAGCCTTTTGATATCATTTCTCTGTGTTATTCTCAGAGTTTTAAGTCAAAATTTCCAAACTAAAGCTACGGTGGGATATATTATTATTTATTTATTTTTTTTTAAAACCAAATTGTATCGACTTTAATAAGCAACAACTTACAATTAACGGAGAAAATACAGTCCTTCTTCCAACAAAAATATAAAACTTGAAATGAAGCTCCTGGTAGCCTCATTACTTTCACTTCGTTTTACGCTCAAGTCTCAGATGAGAAAAAAACCCGCTCGATGCCCATCTCAGGTCCGTCCTTGAAAATCGCAAATAATTACAGGTACAAAACTCATCAGGCGCTTCATACTCTCCGCTCAAATTGCAATTGCTTCTCTCCCATTTCAGCTTTTTCTTCCGAGGGAGGAGATAGCTAGACGAGCTATCTCCAAACAGAAGAAGCGTCGTAGCATTAAAAACCCCACCCGGGCAGGAATGATACATTAAACATCCATAAAAAATGGAAACAGAAAAGGAGTCTGACTCTATTCTACCTTGCTGGGGAAGTATGCCGTATGAACATTCGAGTGATGCCAAATTTACTCTTAAGAAATCATTATCTCTGAGGAAAGTTATGAAGATTTTTAATTTAAATTTTAGACTCTTTGGATCGAATTACGTGTAAAATTCTCTGAAAATTCGGAAGAAAAACATTTTCAAATTTTCCCGAAAATGTGTGGTTTGTCGAAGGAAGTTTGGCAACGTCTGAAGACCTATACGGCGTTTCTTAATAGCACGGCAGCATTACAGAGGCGGTGGAGACCGGCTTATTACACGACCCGGGCGTCTAATCAAGATCGGGGACGGCCATTTTGAAACGAAAAAACCCCCCCGAGCTGGCAAGTAGCTTAAACGGAGATAATCTCTCCACTACATCTTAGTCGAGTGTTTATGCGCGTTAATCATGAGGTTTTATAGACATTTTATTTTCTACATCTTTACCGGTGGCCAAGCCCGTTTTTTCCGGGCTTAATTTGTGGGCCGGGAGCCCGGGGAGCATAGGCGCACCGCGGAGGGGGGGGGGGGTGCACGGGGGTGCCCACTCATAAATTACCCACAATTCAACACTTCCAGCAGCGGCGCGTCAGGGGTAAAAACTCGTTGTTTTCGTCCAGGTTTTGGTTCCTGCGGTGAGCGCAATTGAAAACGTTGAAACCTCGTGAGTGCTTTTCTCTGCGCACCCTCGAACCCTATAAAAACGCTTACATCTGAGGGTGTATTAGGGAATGGACATAATAGGTTTTACAACTGACCGTCCCACTTGCTATGCAGTGAGATTTTGATCTCCGCTGAGAGGATGCATTTTATTGCCCGCTTGGTGATAAGGCTTGGAGTCTGGGCTGCTGCAGCGGGGAGGAACAACGTATGAGTCTCTAGACGTTGTCAAATATATTTTCATGAAATAAATATTTTCCGGAAAGAATTTTATATGCCATTGAGAACGCGAAAGAAAAAATTTCATCGCTTTATAATATGAAAGATCGTATTTACATTTATATAATTTTTTCTAATATGGGAAAGTTTCAGAAGTGAGGAAATGAACCACCTTGTGACGTCATATGGCAGTATATCCCAGCTGGACACGTTTTCAGCAGTGAGGCGATTGTTGAAATTGACAGGCAAAGTGATAGACGAAGAAAACAAAGGGAAAATTTTGCGATCCTATTGGTAGGAACAGGCGATTGTCAGACTAAAGGAGAAAATGATGGAGTAGCTAGGATTCTCTCGTAAGATGCCGCTATTTAGTCTATTACTTACCTCCCTTTGTCTATCCGCTTTCACCAATAGGATCGCTCCATTTTCTCCTATTCTTTCGTTGTGTCTATCAATTCCGACATGAGCCCGCAGATTAGTCTCTCTATAATAACTCCACCAATGATTGTTAAATTATTCTCATGCTAAGACCCATTGATAGTTTTCGTTTATTAATGAAATTTATCAAATTTTATGCGCCCGCCAATTCTCCATTTGGTCCTAAATGCCTGCAGCTATCTGATTATTGAACTTGATCGACAAAACGATGGACAAATTAAACAAAGAGAAAACAGAGTGCTCCTAATGGTTAGAACGGGTGGTTCTTAAAGAATGAGGGGGAAAATGATGGAATGACCATGGGATATCCCGTGGGTTGCCGTTAGTTAGTCTATTACTTACATCCCTTGTCCGTTGCAATCACCCGTTATCACCGATAGGTTCGGAGCATTTTCCCTTTGACTTCTTTGTCTATCGCTTTGTCTAAGGATTTCAATAATCAGTCTGCTGGAAATTCCAGTAAATACATATTCATGGCTTATCTCAAAAATGAAAATTTACCGCACTGGAAAAAAAACACATTGGATCTAGAGTCCAGACTCTTAAAAACATCGACAAGAAAAAATACTCTTGATACAATCGGATTTTTGCTTAAATCAAAAGGAAATCCGCTCAAATTAAGAGGCTTGGTTCTTGATTTAAGCAAAATTGAATCAAGAGTATTTTTTCTTGTCGATGTTTTTAAGAGTCTGGACTCTAGATCCAATGTGTTTTTTTCTCCCAGTGCGACGAAAATTTGACAACACAATTCGAATATACATCCGGCGTTTTTCCATAGCACGGCAATGGGGTGGATTTTGGTTTTTGAGAATGGGCTCTCCGGAGAATAAATACTACCTGTCGGCTGCCCGGCCGGCCGCGACAGATCTGCGTCCCTCGGATGACCATGGCGGAAGGTAATCAGTTTCGGGTGATCTAATAAAGGGGCCAGATCAAATTTATGAAAATGGGAGCTCGGGCGCTCTGTTCGTTTCGGAGGTAATGAAAGCTTTACGTTGGCGCTGGACCATCATTCACCAACCTCGCTCCAGGCCGAGGGGGATCTGATGCACCGCCTCCGAAAAGCGAGTTCGATCCCGAAAACGAGATCTGTATCAAGAGACAAAATAGTGCTCTCCAGATTTCAAAACTCCGATTCAGTCTAGACAACATCGATGGCGTTGTTTAGTGTCGATTGTTTATGATTGGAGCAGGTCTACAGACTGACGACTTTTGATCATGAAAACTTCACACGAGTGAACTGTTTTTTGCAAGAACGGAGCAAGAGTATTCAAATACCGCACCAATGTTGTTTAGATCTAGTTAGAATATGAGGGGCTTGGTGGACAAGGCGCATAAGTGCAGTCTCTGAAAAAATGAGATATTGATGATTTCAAGTAAAACTTGTCTTGATGCGTATTCTCGAAAAATTCGCTCTCAAATTTCAATTTTTAATCATCAAAAAGTCAGTTTAAACTTTCTTTCCGCCATAAAGATCCATGTAATTTTAAAACTTCAAACACGTATTTCTTGAAATAGCAAAGACTGCACTTATGCGCCTTGTCCTCCAAGCCTCTCATATATACCATTATAACATAAATTACATAAATTGGACGGTTTTAAACAAATCCGGCTGAACTATATCGGAGATTGCCCAAATTGCCTAACTAGTGCCCAGTTCTTTCAGTAATTTCATTTTAAACATGCAATTTACATAATTTCAGACACTTGCAAATATTTCAATTGAGTTTGTAGGTTGGCTGCCCTTTTTGTCCTGAAGGCAACAGAGCTCCATGACCTAACCTCTATATTACCGAAATGCCCGTACTCTTTCCCATATACCCTGCATATACCGCCTTCCTAAGGACGAACGCCGTATGAACATTCGAGAGTTGCCAAATTTCCCCGAACAAAACACGTATTTTTGAAGAAAGTTATGCATCTTTCACTTTTTAGATAAAATTACGAACAAAATCCTCTGAAAAATCGGAGAAAAATATTCATAAATTTTCCTGAAAACTAGTGATTTATCGAAGGAAATTTGGCAACGCCTGAAGGCTCATACGACATTTTTCTTTAGCATGGCAGTATAGTTACTCATCCAATCATTATACTAGGGCCCACGAACGATGATCCCTGAGCCGCGGGTATTTCTTGCAAACACTGGCAACAGCGACACCCCGGCCCGAACCGAGTCTCGAGTTCGGGGACAATGCCGAGCCGAGCCACAACCGAACCCTAATTACTTACGCGTAATTTACAATTTCACCCTCCCGCTAGAAAAAACCAAAATTTGTTGAAAGTTGTGTAACATTTTTTTAGCAAGTGTTTCGTTACTCTCCTTTAAAACACGAGTAAAAAGAGGCCTCGTTTATAAAAATCGGTCAAATAGCAGCAAAGTTACAGTTCGAGATACGATGTTATAAATAAAAATTGGACTTCGCTTCAAAAAGGAAAAAGAAGGAAAAAATAAAAATTGTATATAACAATTATATATGATTTAGCTCAGAATTTTACGAGCAATCCAACCATGTAATGGACGAAGAGATTGGGGCAAAATTACAAGAAATTGATCTTTTACGAAAGGGCTTCCTATGAAGAATTTTGACCTGAAGATAGGGGTAGAATAGCAGCAGTTCGCATACAATAGCTTTTCGCGTTCACAATACCCGGTCTCGTCGATGTGCGTGCTCGACCCTGCAGCGTTGTCATTTACATGGTCCATGCGTTTATTCGCCCGATTTTTCAGGGATCATCGTTCGTGGGCCCTAGTATAGTGTGTATCATCATAGTGTTCATAATTTTTCGCGCTTTTTGAGGTAAAAAAGATACTAAGCTGTTCCCATATTAGATTCAAGCGTATAAAAAATAGGCAGGCCTCATCAGATACGACCGTAATAGCATGACGCGCAGCTTGGTTCAACATCCATGCACCGGTCGTCACGAGGAAGAGATGCCACGATTACATCGCACCGTTTATAATTATGCCTGCATGCTTTATTAGTCCATTAAAATAATTCAGCAAAATTGCTTAATAGCTCACTCACACACGGCCTTAATACATGACACTGTTGCAGCACTGCTTCGTCCGGAAACAGAGGAGCCATCCTTCAGATGCACCTCGAAATAGACCGCGTTAGCTCTTGAAGCACCATTTCAAAAATAAAACGAACGGTACGGTACCAACACTACATGGAAATAGAGCAAGGGAGAGGCGCGCCTTGACGACGGCGCAGAGATACAACTATTCGTACTTGACGGATGTCCGGGTTGTATCTGGCGCAACTGAAGGCGCGATGGCACGAGGCGTGAACTCGCAATGGTCTGCTCTATTTTGCTAATGAGATGTCAATCATATTCAGGAGCGAAGTAAAAAAATGAGGCCCGATTACGTCTCTCCTCTTCTCGGCTTTGTTGCTGACGTAGCTCTTGAAGCACCATCTCAAAAATAAAACAAACGGTACCAACACAACAAGGAAATAGAGCATGGGAGAGGCGCGCCTTAATGACGGCGCAGAGATACAACTATTCGTGCCTTATGGATGTCCGCGTTGCATCTACAAAATTGAAGGCGCGATGCCGCAAGGCGTGAACTCGCAATGTTCCGCTCTCCCTCTCTTTCTTTTTTTCCCTCCCTCTAAGACAAAGGTTTGAATAACTCATACCAATGAAAACAGTATACACAAATGTATTACTCATCCATTGATTTTTTCAATATGCTGAACATATTTTGCATTTTCGTCTCAAGTTTAGAGATTATTTCGGCCGATTTACATGATTTGACCACGTTAAGCAGAAAGGAACCAAGCCAAATTAGCTATTGCCAAATGATTGGGCAATTTAATTTTTTACATAACACTGAAAAAAAAAACTTTGGATCTAGAGTCCAGACTCTTGAAAACATTGACAAGAAAAAATACTTTTGATTCAATCGGATTTTTACTTGAATCAAAACGAAATCCGCTTAAATTAAGAGGCTTCGTTCTTGATTTAAGCTAGATTCTGATTAAATCAAGAGTACTCTTTCTTGTCGATGTTTTTAAGAGTCTGGACTCTAGGTCCAATGTGTTTTTTTCCAGTGAAGAACAATTGTGCGAATTTTTCTTTCATGAAATACTTCATGGAATTTCAGAAATTTATGAAAAATATTGAAACAATCTGGCTCCTTTTCATGTCTCGCAAAATGTAATAATTTTGACTTTCTTCTACTTTTTACGTGTTTGAGTGCGGATTGTATACTCTGGCCCCTAGAAAATATAAAACATTTCACAGCCTCGTGAAGTTTCATGAAATATTTCACTGAAATTTCCAATCTTTCATTTCTTCCTTACGTTCCACGCCACACTGGGTTTCATAACTGCAGTGGTTTCTTTTGCCCCACGACTTTAATGAATAAGGTCTATATCTTTAGTAAACGTTTCATCATACTCAGGAGAGTTTTTATAAAATCGTTCTATATTCTAAACGTTTTAAACCATCTTGTGTCTGTAAGTTACAATGAAATCATCGACTCGGACATCGGACGTTTCGCAAATTGAAATTTTTTGGCCTTGATCTACCCGCAAAATAATGTTAAATCAGCTCTATTTTACCACCCTATTCTACTTCTGCGTGTGCCTTATCAGCCTCTTTCCCGTGTCTGTGATTTGATTACATCATAGCCGCGCCTGTTTTTTTTTCCAATTTCGCTTCAGCTTTCATTACGAGCGGCACAATGGACACCCATTAATCCGGCTGATGAATTTCCCAGCTCCCAGGGCCGAAACCGCACAATATGTGGTTATGGTAAATAAGCCACGGTGTGACCCGGGTACATGAACATTGAACCTGCTCTCTCGTGTTTCGCGTTTCGTGTTCTGCCGTGCTACGGAAGAACGCCGTATGAACATTCAAGAGCTGCCAAATTTCCTCGAATAAAACATCTATTTGTGAGGAAATGCAAGCTGCCTGAGCTTAACACCCCCCTCCTCAGTCTTGTACTGGTACACATTAGGGCAAAACATTTTTTTACTCTAATTGAAATTTTTTTGGAATTTCTTGGCTTTGTTTTCCCCGCGAAATGGCGTGGACCCAGCACCATTTTCCCATCTTGTTACATACAGTTCGGGCCATTTTTTAGTGTTTTTTCTCGTTTGTGAGGAAAGTATTGCATCATTTTCCTTGAAATTTTCAGATAGCTTGGATTAAAATTGGTAAAAAATGTAAAAACTTAAAATCACTCATTTGCATAAATCGTAAAATAAGTAATTTAATTATTTTACAATTTATGCAAATGAGTGGTTAAAAAAAGAGAAAAAAAATCCAGATTTTAAAGTTACTTGTGTAGTGACTTAAACTCCTTAACTTTTCATCTCATTAATTTGTAGTAAATCACGAACAAAATTGTCTGAAAATTTGGAAGAAAATATCCACCATTCCACCATTTTCCCAGTAAATTTGACTTTTGTCGAAGGAAATATGGCAACATCTGAGGGCTGATACGGCGTTTTTCCCTGGGAGTGTTGGGCTCGGATTCCGTGCGGAGCCGGCGATTTTAATGATGTCCGCAGACACATCATTATAAGCGGCGAACAGAAGCTGCGAGCCGCGAGGATCCCGGGCGTCTGTGTATGAAAACAGGCCCAATTATTGTTATTACCCGCCCGGCTGCCTCCCGTTTTTCGCGACCTCCTCGTGACGATATTTTCCAGTCGGTGTGTTACTCGACTCGCCCTGCGCCCCCGACGCCAATTACCCCGATCCGGCCGGGATACGCAAACAAAACACCCAGCGGTCGATAGCCAAACATATCCGCACGGCTCCGGCCTCCGCGAAGTTTTCACCTCGCACGTAGCGTGTGTGTTGGTTGAATCTCAATTGCGAGCGTGGGGACTCGACTCGTCTGATATCGAGGTTTTTCTTGCGGTCTCTGTGCTATCAGCGCCTTACAGAAAAAATTAATTTATACTAAAACGGATTTGCCTGAATCCATACACCAGGTACCGAGCCAGGGGGGAGGCTTAGGGGCTCAAGCAAAAAAGGAGGGAAAAAATGAAGAAAAGAGGAGAAAGAAAATAAGAAGATGCGAGAAAAGAGGAAGTTTGAACTTCCAAAATGCGTCCAAATAGATTTCAAATTTCACAACTTTTCCAGATGTGTTGAATGCAACAATTTGAAAGTATCGTAGGTTGAACGTAGAAAATGAAACTTAATTTTCCCGCAGAAATTGATGAAAAATCTGCACGGAAGCCTCATCGTGCATCCAAATAGATTTAAAATATTAAAAATTTACCAGGGTAGGCCCCCCCGGACCCCCCTCTGAACTGGGAGGTATTATACACCCCCAAACTCCCCCTTTGACAGGGAGGGAAGGAGCACCCCGCTCATAGGACCAAGCACCCCTTGAAACAAAATCCTGGCTACATGCCTGCCATACACTGAAAAAATAAAACTCCGGGCTCGGAACCCGTACTTACAGGCTATATATATAGACATACCGTCCGCGCTCCGGGCTCAAAGGTCGAAAGTTACAGGCGTAGCACCCGGAGCAATCGAAGCTACGGCTCCAGCAGCACCTGGAACTTTCGGCTTCTGAGGCTGGAACCGACGGTACGTTTATATAGCGCGAATTTTTTTTTTTTTTCAGTATAACAATGTATTAGTTGATTGCACATACCAATGCACTCGGCAATCTCTACCATCTTCAGTGGCCATAAGCAGAGTGACGAGTAACGCATAACCTCTAAGACTTGGAGCGCTTTGAGGGCAAAGGTGGAAATCTTCAAGTTGTTTTCAAGCCAAACGTAGATCTTACTCAAGATGGAAACTCAAACTTCTCACGCATTTCCTCCGAGGCAAAAAATAATTCCAGGAAACCTAATTTCAACACCCAGTCTGTTTACAACAAGCTCCCATCCGATTGTTTCGGCGGAAACCGTGACGTCACGATTGAAATCGACTCGCTTCGATTAGGAAGAGTGCGGTTGTTTTGCAATCAAGGACCAGGGATCACGGGCTACCGCTCGTACGTAGTTGCGTGGCGTGCTTTGCGATATATCGATTGATCTGTTATTTAAACCTATGGAGAAGGATCGATATACAGGATGTTCGCAACGAGCATCTTAACAATCGATCTTTTATCATAGCTTCAAATGGAATATATCGATAATCGATCAATCACGCCTCGCCACGAGGATCCGGAAAGGCAACAATTTCATTATTGCCGGGCGATTGGGCCCAAAGGCCCGGACAGGGCGCGTCGCGGGGGGTGGAGGGGAAGCTCCGAAGAACAAAGGGAAGGAAAATGGTCGAGAGAGAGGCTACGGAGGGAAAAAGAAAGATAGAAAATTAAAAAAAGGAAAAAAAGTAATTTGTTATCCGGCGAGCTACATCGGGAGAAATGATCAGGGCGGATTGCTTCCCACCTGGCCAAGTTGCCGTGCCTCTCGAATTTTCAAAATTTCATTTTTCACTCGACGTCCTCGTTTTACGGTTATTTTCGTCGTTTTTAGGACGAAAGAACGTAACTCCATTCCAAGGTTTCAAAAAGGATTAAAATAATTCAGGTTTTTAGAAGTATGCTCCTGTGCAATTTTTGTCCAAATTTGTATTTCACTTACCATATGGGCATTTCTATTCAGTGAGGGAAAGTGAAAGTATAGAGCAGAGAATATTTCCGAGACTCCTTAAACTTTTAAAGACGATCAACGAAAAATTCGACATTAAATCGGAAAAAAAAATAAGACGACAGTTCCAACGTTAAGACGTTGGAGAGCGTTCACCGTAGCACCTTGTCAATATGTAAAAGTGGTTTTGCGCGGACGGAAAGAGAGCGCTGCAAGACGATGTTGAACTAAACGTGGAGCGTAACCTAGGAAACATACATCTATATAAGAAATGACTTGTCTTCATAGAGTAAAATATAGGGTCATTAGTGAAGGGGTACTTTGTACCCAACAATTTTTTTAGATCTCCGACGACTGAAAATTTGAACGATCCTTGAAAGAGTCATTAAATAAAAGTACGTTGCAGAGTTTTAAAACGTAAAGATATTAATTTCTCAAAGACAAGCCTACAGGCATTACATAAAGTGGACAAAATAGGAGAAAAAAGGTAGATATGGTACATAAAAAAAATGGAGAAACTAGGTATTGCTTCCCGCCACGAAAAATGGCGCCGATTCCCATGGAGCAGTGCGGGCCTTTACCAATGGATACATTAGTAACATACCCGATGCAAAACGACGGGAAAGAGCGCACACTACTAACGTGGTGAACGCTCAAAACAATTAAACTCGTTACTCGTATGTAACGCTGCGCTCTACATCCTCATCCTTCACCCCCAGTAACGCCGGGTAACGCTGTCAAAGACCTCCCTCCTTGAAGCGTTACTCAATTTAGGAACGGTCCCTAACCTGTGCTGTTTTTTTTTTTTTTTTTTTTTTTTTTTTTTCAAAGTTCAACTTAAAATATAATTTTAAACACTTTACATGACTTTTTACCATAAACTACACCTGCATTTTCAAGAAAATCGACGACAAAAAGCACCTTACTGGTAAAAAAAACCTCTTGAACTAATGCCGCAATGCATTGACTTAAGAGTGCAGTTTCTTGTCTCCAGATTTAAGAGTATTGAACTCTTGTTTCAAGGGATTTTGCATTGATTCAAGCGGATTTTGCATTGAAACAAGAGTTCAGACTCTTAAATCCGCGGCAAGAAACTGCACTCTTAAACCAAGAGGTTTTTTTTTACCAGTGTGCAGTTGCTGCACCCACCTACGTCATCGACGAAATCCAAGATCCCCAAAATTCGATCACCTCCTTTTTTCCCCCTATGCAAGGTCCTGGGCGGTACAGGCGAAGGGTAAAAACCCGGTGGGAATAAGGCCGGCAACAGGGTCACCTGAAGCTCCGCGATTAATAACAGGTTAGCGGAGGAACCCTCCATTTTCATGAGGCTCCGTGCGCGCTGCCCGCCTCCCTCCCCCTCCCCCTTCCCGGTCCCCCCTCCCGAGACGCGGCTGACGCCATCTTGGAAATAAACTCATACCTTGTTTGTTCATCTAATCAAGAAGTAATGGGGTTGTCTTAGCTTTTGTGTCTGTTTTCTCTGTTCTTGAGTCCTGCGCGTCCTGCGTCCTGCCGGCCGCGGCTCCAGCCCCGGCCCCGGCCGTGATTACTTTATCTCCTCGTCGGTCGCCGATCGCCGCTTTGCACTTGCACGCTCCAGCGAGACCAGAAAGGAGAGGAATACGCTTCCAGAGAGCGATATTTGGAACGTCTCAAGCGCCGTTCAAATGATTCGTCCCCAGTTTTTGGCGTAGCCCAGCGGGCTGATTGTTGAAATTGATAAAAAAAAAAACGATAGACAAAGAAGACATAAGAAATATGGTGCGATCTTATTGTTTGAAATGAGTAGTTCACTGGGGGGGGGGGGGGGACACATTGGATCTAGAGTCCAGACTCTTAAAAACATCGACAAGAAAAAATACTCTTGATTCAACCAGATTTAAGCTTAAATCAAGAACCAAGCCTCTTAATTTGAGCGGATTTCCTTTTGATTTAAGCTGAAATCTGATTGAATCAAGAGTCCTTTTTCTTGTCAATGTTTTTAAGAATCTGGAATCTATAGATCAAAGTGTGTTTTTTTCCAATGCAGGGGGCTGATTGTAAAAATTGATAAAAAAAAAAGCGTGATAGACAAAGAAGAAATAAGAAATATGGAGCGATCCTATTGTTTGAAATGAGTAGTTCTTATAGACTGTGGGAGAAAATGATGGACTAACTATCGAGTCTCTTGTCGATTGCCGTTAGTTAGTCGATTACCTACCTCCTTCGTCCATTGCAACCACCCGCTTCCTCCGCTAGGATTCCTCCTTATCCTTTTTGTATTTTTTTTTCCATATTTTTGTCTATCAATTTCAATAATCGGACCGCTTACGTGCGATAAGAAGGAGACTGATTTGGACTTTTCAGCAGCAACAAGAACCATGAGACAAAATAAATTACCTAAGGGATGACAGCGTTAAATTTTTGGAAGGATCTTTTAACGAATAAAGTACGGCCTAGATGTTGGATTGAGAAAAAATTATAAAAAGGTTTCTGTAAAAGTGGGCCTCTACACAAGGTTTGAATTAAAGCACAACGTTGCGTGTTTTCTCTTCAAAATTGCACAAAGAAAACGAATCGCACAAAGGAAAGTTTGAAAATTAGCTCCTGAACAAGATATAAAAGTTTTCAATTAACATTGTTTAAATGACAAAACTATACAAATTACGTTGGTGTACTGTACATATACTGGAATTCTCATTTGATCTGTGTTCTTCATTTGAAACTTGTCAATATCTCGTTCGAAAGCTGATTTCAAAACTTTTCGTTCGATGTTTTATGTATGAGAAATCGCCGAAAAATCGTGGTAGAAACCGCAAATTAATTTTAGCACACCGCAAATTTTCCTTGGAA
The DNA here is from genome assembly GCF_918797505.1 of Bemisia tabaci. Classification (NCBI taxonomy): domain Eukaryota; kingdom Metazoa; phylum Arthropoda; class Insecta; order Hemiptera; family Aleyrodidae; genus Bemisia; species Bemisia tabaci. The sequence continues at coordinate 34,120,526 of NC_092802.1, read as the reverse complement.
AAATGCTATCTTGGTTATGAGAGCGAGCAAATCGTAAGTCATAACCCACAGACTCCCAACTACACAAGTTCAAAACCGAGGAAAGAAAACAAGGAATAACCCTTTTTATGCAAGAGCGAACATGGCCGTTGATATCTCTCTCGCTCTAAACGGAATTGACAAGATAGTGCCTCCGTTTTGATCCGTCAATAATCGCTGATGAAGAAATAAAAAATGAGGGGCCCCGGTTTTTAATATTTCAATTTCGACGGGAGATAATCGAGAGCGAAAACTGGCTCGGGGCCCGAGGGCGAGGCCCCGACAATGGGACCTATTTACGCTAAAACGACCTATGTCCCGCGCGAGCCCTATGCACATAGTTCCTTTTGACATAAATACGTCCAATGGGTAAACAATGGGAACAAAGAAAGGGAAAAACTCGGATACAAACCTCTGAACACGGTTAATTTATTCTTCGGGCCCGGCCAAGAACCATTATTCCAACAGCACCCTTGTCTTCTAGCTATGCTTGGGTGTCGACAAGAATCTTCCATTCTAGTCAGGGGACCTGGGATAGGTGCATCTGGTGCATGCGCGCTATGCACTCATTATTGTGCACCAGACCTCTCCTTGATTTTTGATGCGGTGATCTCGTTGGATAGACTTTCTATTTCAAGTTTTAGTGAATTGATATCAAACGTCACTAATTGAATCGCACTTAGCGAAAAGGAACAGCGCGATTGCGGTGTTTTCAAATTCGTGCAACTTTGCTTTCTCTTTTAAAAATATTTAATACATGTATGGTATTAAATTTTACACAATTAGTTTCCTTTTAAATTAACAATTTTTTGGTGAGAACCCAAAAATATTTGCTTTTCTGGGAGATTTCTTAGATAAATATGAAGCAGCAACATTTTTACAACACTTCAATCGCGCTGGTAAATGCGATCCGAATGTAATGATTGATTGACCGAATGAATGAACCAAAGCTATGTAAATTTTAAAATTATTTTATTGATTATTCGTTGATAAGCTCGCATATCGTAGTATGACTTGTGTTTGACGACATTGCTTATTGAAGTAGATGTTAAGCTTCATTTTTTTCAATTTGAGTACGTGATAATGGTATGCAATTGCCACTTTAGCCTGGTAGGCTTGCAGATTTAGTTAAATGATATCAGACATCGCCAACTGTAATGGTAGATTGAATGAATGAACCAAAGCTATGTGAATTTCATATTCATTTTATCGCTAAATTAATTTAATGTATTCACGTTAGCAATGAAATAAGTTAAAATTTAACATCGTTTTGGTTCATTCATTCAATCAAGAATTATTTTAAGTAGAATAACGAAGTTGTGAAAATATCGGATAGAGATTCAATGTTCAGTTGAACGTTCTTATGCAAAAAATAATTCTGAGAGAGGATCACTCACGCGTAGCGCAGTTTTCCTTCAATTTAGTGAGTAGGCAAAACAGCATCCTTCATGCTCGAATAGTGGTATCACGTCTGATGTGTTTATTATCCTGTAGCGTTAGCCAGCCGAATCTCATGTGAATGATGAGAAATGATGGGTCACTCTCGCGCAGTTCTCCTTCAATTTAGTGAGTAGGCAAAACAGCATCCTTCATGCTCGAATAGTGGTATCGCACCTAGTGCGTTCATTAAACGCACATACTTTGATATTCCGGCCTGATGTCAGTGATGTTTTTGCAGGATCACTGGTGTTCTTCTCCCATTAAGGATTTGATGGAGTCAACTGTGACTCTAAATGTTGAAGCTTTGATTACATATCAATTCATTTGACTTTAAATGTCTAGGATGTACCTAAAATTACCCTTTACTCAAATCTGATTTAATTACCTCCAAATTGGAATCTCATGCAACTCGATCTACAAGTCAAAACTTTCCACGTATTTTATTACATTCAAATTCTCCTCATATCGACGGTGAAACTACCAGACCACGTATCTCGTTTGCGGTGTTTAAAAATCTCCACTCACATTTTATTTTTTTGAAGGAGATCAAATCAATATCATTCCTTACAATTTCACAGATTTTTCTCCGCACAAAGAGGAAAAATCACGGAAGTTTTCACGAATTGACGTTGAGTAGTCTTCTATTTAAAAAATAAAGTATGGCAGGAAGTTTGCGACGTCGCAAACCGAGGTTGGTTTGGTAGTTTCACCGTCGATACATTTTAACTGACAACTTTTAAGAATACTGTATCGTATGGCATGCTGCAAATTTCGAGATAAATTTTTGTTCCAGAACCAGAGATCATTGAAAATACAATTATTATAGTACAAACTGGTTCAAGAATAAAATCTATAAACAGGTTGTTTGCGACGATTATCTTAATAATAGATTCTTTACCATGGCTTCATATGAGGAAATATCGATAATCAATCATACACGCTCGCCACTGTTATCAACTCAGCTGCACAGCAGCGGGCGACTTGATTTCCGGGATGGAGGGTTGAAATACCTCACAGTCATGATAAGCTTTGCAATAATGCCAGGCACGGACCATTAAACTGCATTTTAATTTAATCGTAAAAAAAATGATAGGGAAAATTGAAAACTCCAACCGTAATGAAAAAAATAAGAAAAGAAAAGTTGTTACTCGGTAGATAATGCAATACACTGTTGACTGACGCCTTGGAATCCGTGGCGACTGAGCACATTAACTTATCAACCCGCTGTAGGCCGGTTCCTTCGAAACAACCCCGCCCCGAAGGGTGCAGGCGAGCAATAAAATTTAAAAAAAAAAAATTAAGATTAAAAAGAGGCCTTTTGGGGTGGCGTCCCAACCCGCGTCGTGGAGATAATTTCCACCACGGCAGAGTGACACTGCGGAATGCGAGTGACCGAAGTGCGAATAGCCTCTACGGACAAACGACATATGAACATACGAGCGTTGCCAAATTCACCCTGAAAAAATACAAAATTACCGATAAATTGTGAATCATTTCCATTTTGAACCTCCCGGAGGATTTCACTCGAAATTCAATCTAGTGTTTCTGCAAATGTCTATGGAAAATATTCATTAATTTTTCACGAAATCAAAGATTTAATCGGTGGAAATTTGGCGACGCGCGATTATGTATACCGCGTTCTTCCCGAGCAAGACAGTTAATACGGAAGGGTCGCGAGCGAGATTGGGGTGAAACTGAAAGCCCCGAGCAACCAGTGGCGTGGCGTGCTTTGCGATATATCGATTGATATGCCATTTAAACCCATGGAAAAAATCGATAAATAGGGTGTACCTTCACAATCGATTTTTTACCATACCTTCAAATGGGGGAGATATCGATAATCGATCATTCACGCTTCGCCCCTGCTTGCAACCCTTACGCAGTGTGGACGGGGCTGCATTTTATAAACATACCGTAACTAAATGTTTATTCAATAAGACCTCTCCCTTATCACTCCACGCCTTGCGGACCGCTAACATGAATAATAAAAGCTTGTATTGAGTCGGGGTGGAGCGGGGGGTGGAAGCGGGGTTACTTTATCTGGTCTCTCTTGTACTCGTGAAATGTTACAGCCACTTAGGGCTTATGTACACAGCGTTATTACTCCGGGCCCGGAATTTCACCCTCTCGCGATGGTAATAATTATTACGTCTCACCCCTTGCCTTGCGCCCCTTCGCCGCTGAAAAGCGCTAATCACTGGATTTCGCACGCCTATTTTCAGCCCCGCTGACACTTGGACACCCGTTTTATATGGCTGTAATTTTAAGGGGTTTTTTTCTTAGTTCGCCGATGGCATTTTCTTAATTTTTAATTTCGTCGCCGCGGTGAATCGTTTTGATGTCGCAACGATCCGACCGAGGGGAGAATTTTTCGCTGGGTTGTCGGATTATTCTCAAAATTATGTTAAATTAGATGGACTACATTTTGCAATAAGGAACCACTATCTCTAATTCTTCCATAAAATCACCTTTCTGTGTAGAGAGACCGATGGCATGTATTATGTTTCTAAAATGAGCCAGAATTAGTGGTTCCTTATCGCAAAATGTAATCCAGAGGTACGTTTGATTGGTAAGAAGAGAAAAAAATAACACAATAGCGCGAATTTACAAAGATGAAATACAATAGACATAAAACAAATGGGTGCATACAAGGTAAAAACAGGATATAAACACAACCAGGACTTTTCGGGCCAGTTACATGCTCATTCTCAACTGGAACAAAAGCTAAAATTGAACAAATTATAGCTAAAAAATGAGCATGGAACTGACCGAGGTAAGAATCAGTGCAATCTGAAAAACAGAGGAAACATGGACAAAGGTACTATGGTAGGTTTGATTGGTAATATCTTACCAAAAAACGTAACTACATTTCAATGTTGCCAAATTTGTCCTCGAAAATTGCATTCTTACCAGGAAAATCTTGCACATTTCTAACTAATTTTTCCTCTGGTCTCGTGCAAAAATCAGAAAAATCTGGGACAAAAATGTACATGCATATTTTTGTTAGAAATTGATTTTTTCAGTCAGTTTTGCTACCTTGGAATGGAGCTACGTTCTTTCATCCTAGAAACAACGTGAATACATTCTAACTCTACGATTTGGCATGGATGAGCATTGAATTGACCAAGGTAAGAATCAGTGCAATCTGAAAAATAGATCAAACATGGACAAAGGTAGGTTTAATTTAGGCCTGAGCACGATCGACACCGAAAACCGACATGTTCGTTTTTCTCACGAAAAAACGTAACTACATTGAAATGTTGCCAAATTTTTCCTCGAAAATTGCATTTTTACCAGGAGATCTTTTGCATTTCTGACTAAAAATTTCCTTTAATCTCGTGCAAAAATCAGACAAATCTTGGACAAAAATTTCACATGCGTATTCTTGTTAAAAATTAAATTTTTTGAGTCAATTTTGCAACCTTGAAATGAAGTTACGTTCTTTCGTCCGGAAAACGACATTGCAGCCTAACTCTACGATTTGGCCACCGATTTACGCTTTATCACGCAAGTTTTCCCTTTAAAAAGTTTTCGTGGTGTTGTGGGGGATTCCAATGATGTTGGCGAGAGTGGCGACCAGTTAATCAATGGAAACGCGCTGGACGGAGGCGCGAAGAGTCGCGGGGAAATTGTTTTCCCACAGTGGGCTCACGGCCTGACTTGGGCCGGCGGCTGAGCCTGCGGCCGGGGTCCCTCAACTAATGCACTTTACCGATCAATTGGCTCAGGAGTCAATTCCGTCGAGTGGTCAGCGCATAAATAAGACTCTAATTTATACAAGCTACAAGTCCAGTCGGGTCCCTCCGACTCCAATTCGCTTCAATTAGTCAATTGCCAATCGACTCCCACGTTACCTGCACCGAGGCGCAGTGGTTCCGTCTCCGCATTGTTGCCAAGTTTACCCCGAATTTTTTCCCTCTTGCACGGAGAAAAAAACCTCGTGCGTGGGACCTGAAGTTTAGGTCATGTGGATCTCTGAAGTTTTCGGGATGAGCATCTGAACACTTTAGGTCCAGCTGTCGAGGTTCGGATCACACATCTGAAACTTCAGTTCTTACATCTGAAGTACTTCAGTTTTCGAAGTTTTTCGGATGTGAGAACCAAAGTTTTTCGGATGTGAGAACCGAAGTTTTTCGGATGTGAAAACCGAAGTACTTCAGAAGTAAGAACTGAAGTTTCAGATGTGTGATCCAAACCTCAGCAGCTGGACCTAAAGTGTTCAGATGCTCAATTCGAAAACTTCAGAGATCCATATGACCTAAACTTCGGGTCCCACGCACGAAGTTTTTTTCTCCGTGTGGTTTATTGGCTTTAGAGTACTGTCATGCTGAGGAAGAACGCTGGATAAACAATCGAGAGTTGCCAAATTTTCCTGGATAATACTTGTACTTCTGAGGAAAGTCGTGCATACTTTTTCTTGAAATTTTTTGATATTTTAGATTAAATTTCGCACAAAATTTTCTGAAGAAATTGGGAAATTCGATTTATGAGTACAATTGTAACGATCCGTCGTTTGTAAAGCACGTATTTGACTTAATTTTTGCATAAATATACTAAATTTGCGTGAATGTGCGCATTTATGAACATTCTTGGCTATATTGGATTGATATTGAGATCTGGAGATTGGCAATGACATTTTTTGTGTTAGAAGGTTGGCTGTTTTTTTGGGCCCTAAGAGCTCCATAATTCGACATGTCCGAACTCTCTCCACATGAGTATACTCTGGAGGGACCCAAACCCTCATCTGCTTGCGCTTTTAAAGCACGTGTCTGACTTAGTTTTGCATTTTATTCAGTTTTACAGAAGAAGGACGTTATCAGTGAACATTCTTGGCCATCTTGGTGTGATATTAGAATCTTAGAAGGGCCGGATTAAGGGGGTGGCCACATGGGCCGCGGCCCATGGCGGCAAATTTCGCAATTTTTTTGAATATAGGTATGGGGAAAATCGGATCCAGAAAAAAAATTACAAACGAGAGAAGCATATTTCGGTGACACAAGAGTCGAACTTTAATTAGTCGAGTGAAGAGAGAAATCAAACACACATTTTGGTTTGGAGCGACGCGGCGCAGAGAGCAATGATGATGAATAAGACTTGATGATGAAATAGGACTTGATGTGAAAAGGAGAAGCCCTCAGCGCGGCGGTCGGCATGTAACACATATTAGCACCTGCAAGACTGCATGAATACTTCACGCATTGCGTCAAAAACAGCGCGGTCAGCGTGAATGGCATAGCGCCTACTAGAATTCATGAATACTTCACGCATTGTGTCGAACACAGTGCGTTCAGCAGCGGTCGGCGTGAAACGCATAGCGCCTACTAGACTTCAGGAATACTTCACGCATTGCGTCAAAAACAGTGTGGTCAGCGCGGCGCGACGGCGGAGGTTAAAATTATCCAACCACATTTATGATTGTTCTTGCAAAATTTTTACGTTCATTTCTTACAAATGGAAGGCCTTGTTCACACAAAGATAGTTTTACGGAACTTAACTTTCGCGCAAAGTTCCGTGAAATTTAGCTAATAGTGTTGACAGGGTTTTCACAAAAAACGTGCCCAACACGAGTGAACGCGTTTTATGCACCCCTCCGGTACTTCACTTGATGGTTTTTTTATTAATTTTTCAAAACGAATGAGAAGGGAGCGGCAAAATACAGGTGGCCCACACTGAAAAAAAATTCTCGGCGTTTTTACCAAGGTCCGTTGGTACCTTTACCATCTCGCTTTTTTTACCAATTATTGGTAATTTTACCTAGACAGACTGGTAAAGCTTACCTAAAAACCGGTATTTTTACTGTTTTTTCCAGGTAAGAATACCATTTTATTGGTAATCAATTCCCGGTAACTTCGCCATTTTATCTCGGTAATTCTATCACAGTCGATAAAAAATATTGGCGTTTTTACCAAGGTCCAGTAAAATTACCGAGAAAGTTCAATAATTTTACCTAGATTTCTTGGTAAAATTACCAATTCCATAAATGGTAATTTTACCAAGAAAAAACTGGGATCAAATAGAACCCTGAATTCTTGGTAATTTTACCCTTTTCTTAGTAAATACACCGAGCTTTTTACTTTCTCGCTCTCCTAGGGTAGAGAGGAAGTATTGTTTTTCAGTGTGTCTGAATCACTTTAGCGTGCGGCTTTACGAGAAGCGAGGTGAACGGTCGAATCTTGCAACGCGGGATAAAATCAAAGTCCGCCGTCTTGTGAGCATCGTATGTTCATTAAAAGCAGCCTGGGAAAACTGCGTGGAGTGTGAAATTTCACACGAGTTTTCAGCTCGCTCCGACGACGCGACGAGTGACGACGACGTGGAGACGTGGCGTGGGCAGGAGCGTTTGATTCGTCGCTTGTAAGTCCGCATCCAACCCCAACTCAACACGACAGAGTTTAATTAATCTCCGACTATCACCCAACATTCAGCGCCGGCTTCATGCGTTTCCTGTTGTCACGTCTATTGACTAAACTGCCGCACGGTGGATCGAGGCATTAGGAGAGGTCGGACGAAATTTGGAAACTTTAAAAGTTTCTAACGCCGTTTATACAAAACTTCGAGGTTCTGAAAGTGTTTCCATTGGTTTCCTCGTGAAATTTTCTTGTAGAAAGCACCCCCAAAATGTAAAATGTGGCCAAATAAACATCAAAATTTGCAGTTTTAGCCGAAAATTTCATGTCCGGCCTCTCCGATTGACCCGATCCACTGTGTGCCGTGCCAGGGAAAAACGCTGTATAAGCCTTCAGGTGTTGCCCCTCGATAAATCACGAATTTTTGGGAAAATTTGTAAATATTTTTCTGCGATTTTTTAGGAGAATTTGCTGTTCATAATTGTATCTAGAGTGCCTGCAAATTTTAAAAAAAATATTCGTAAAGTTCTTCAAAAATAAATATTTCCTGAGAGGCAATTTGACAACATTCAAATTCTCATACGGCGTTTTTCCTTAGCGCGGCAGTATAGGGCAGCCGCGTATCAAGAAGGGGAAAAACATGTCTCAAAATTCGTGTAATGGAGAATCTGAACGTGTCAGTAATTTTACCAATCTCATTTTTTGAGGAGACTACTGCTGAGCGTGAAATATTTTCGATTTCCAAGTTTGACTTCTTAGAGAACAATAAAATAATGGTTATCGTTGAGAATGCAATTCTTCACGCGTGCTTATTCAAGGTAGCCAATAAATTGTAATTTCTTCTTCTTCTTCTTCTTCTTCTGCTTCTTCTTCTTCTTCTGCTGCTTCTTCTTCTTCTTCTTCCTCTTCTTCTTCTTCTTCTTCTTCTGTTCTTTTAGTGGATTTTACTCCAGTTGAGGAGCCCACAGCCATCTAGAGCTTAATCAAATGGTTTAGAAATGGGAGTTATTAGGTATAGGATTAGGGATATTTACGGTATAGTTATTTTGAAAAAAAGGGAAAAGATCTGAAGGACTAACACCATTTAGCCTGACATATGCCGGTTATTAATCATAACTACAGATCAAAATAGGGGAGTTCACACATCTTAAAATACTCTTCATCAGTCAGTATTTACCCTCTCGGAAAATTTTGACCTGAAAAGTGGGTGCTCGAGACTTTTAACAACGGAAAACCCCCATTAAACGTCCATTTCACCACTAAAAGTTATTTGCAAAGGAGAATATCACATTTGGAGGAGACATCACTGACGTCACTAACAGTGGCAACGTCGAACCAGAATACGACATCCATTATGCGCATGGCACCTAACTCTCCCGCGAAACTTTGATCTCTAGTCATTCCTACATTCATTCCTTAAGTTCCATTTTCTCAGTGATGAAAACATTCTGGAGGAAACAAGCTGAAGGACTTCTAACAAAATTCAATATTTATAGGTCTTTCCTCATTCTGTAAAATAACCCAAAGTCTCGCTTGCTCAAGTTCCGCCTCTTCTAACGCACAAAAGACCCAGGCTCGATTCTTAATGGCTGCGTATGAGGCAAGTGGTCCAATATCCTGTTTCTGCGCTTATGAAATCGATAGCTAATCATCGATGGGGAGACCTACTAGTCAACGGGTACTACTTAATTTGTCGCGATTGACTTGTAAATAGTCTTCGTTATTGCTTCGTTATTACCGGCACCGGCTCAAATGGAAATCAATTACGCGCTGCGGTTATGCTATACGCACTAAACGCGTTGCCATCGACCACACGGCACTGACCATCGTCGCACTGTCGCACAATGGATCGAGTCAATGCGAGAGGTCGGACATGCATATGTTGACTAAAACTGCAAATTTTGATGTTTATTTTGTCACATTTTAAACTGTAAGGGGTGCTTCTGGAAGAAACTTTCACGGGGGGAACCAGTGGAGCCACTTTTAGAGCCTCCAAGATCTGTATAAAAGGAATTATAAGCTTTTAAATTTTCCAAATTTTGTCCGAATGCTTCTATTGACTCGATCCACTGTAAGTCGTGCTGACTCGGTTACATAAAAACATCCGCTCAGCACTTCCTCCCATCAGGATTCGCCGTCTCTTATGGACGTATTTGTGCTGAAAGGAATCATGTGCAGGTGGAAAGGTGGAGAGTGCTCGTGTTTTGTGTTGCTGTAGTGTTGACATTAAATCAAAAGGGATTGAGGGCTAACTCGTGAGCCGCAGGCATGTGAAAAGAGCCTTGTGGACAGGGCTCATGAGTTAAAGCCAAGCGAGAGCGACAACGGAGACGGTTCCGTTGCCGCTGACGTCACTGGCGCTTTAAAATTTCTATTCATTCTTATGGCCCTCAACTAACAAGCACACCCCATCTTTCTACTTGCACATAGTTCCATTCAGCATAACACGTCCGCTGAGCTTGCCTTTGATCTGTTTCGTACACCAAAACCTAACGCGACGCTCGAAAATGAAACTTTGGATCCGAAAGAACTTTGAGTTGCCTATACTGTCGTGCGAAGGAAAACGCTGCAAGAACCTTCAGGCGTTGTCAAATTTCCTTTGATGAAACACGAATTTTCTGGTAAAATTATGAATATTTTCCTTCCCATTTTTCAAGTACACTGAAAAAAAGGTGCTTAGGTCAAGCATGATGATTTTTGAATTTGCCGCCAAGAATTTTTTTTACCTTGATTTAAGCTGAATTTTTCTTAGCACAAGAAAAATAATGCTTGGATTAAGCAAAAAAGTAATTCATATGAAGCAGCTAAATTCTTGATTTAAGAAAAAATACTTCTTGGCGGCAATATTTAAGATTCTTCACGGAGAAAAAAAACTCGTGCGTGGGACCCGAAGTTTAGGTCATATGGATCTCTGAAGTTTTCAGATCGAGCATCTGAACACTTTAGGTCTAGCTGCCGAAGTTCGGATCATACAGCTGAAACTTCAGTTCATTACATCTGAAGTACTTCGGTTCTCACATCCGAAGTACTTCGGTTCTCACATCCGAAGTACTTCGGTTCTCACATCTGAAGTACTTCAGATGTAAGAACTGAAGTTTCAGATGTATGATCCGAACTTCGGCAGCTAGACCTAAAGTGTTCAGATGCTCAATCTGAAAACTTCAGAGATCCATATGACCTAAACTTCGGGTCCCACGCACGAGTTTTTTTTCTTTGTGTTCTTTTTCTGTGTTTGTTCGGAATTTCGCCTAGAGTTCCTTAAGATTTCAAGGTAAAACATTCATGACTTTCCTCTAAAATAAACATTTCATCGAGGGAAATTTGACAACCATCGAATGTTCGCTACGGCTTTCTTCCTTAGCACGGCAGTAAATTCGAGTAGATGCCTTCTAAGGAGCATATCGACATTGAAACTCCTAAACCACGTGTTTCGTTCGCGGTGTTGTAAAATTCCTCACTACTATTTTATTTTTTTGATGAGAACAAATTAACATTGTCCCTTGAAGTTTTAGAATTTTCCTCGCACCAAGCGGAAACTTCATGGAGGTTTTTAAGCATTGTTGTTGAATGTCGAGTCGTTTTCCATTTCAGAAATAAAATATAACAGGAGGGATGTCTGCAACGTCGCAAACCGAGATACGTGGTTTGGGAGTGTTCTCGTCGATGTACCCATTCATATACTTATTCTCTGCGGTTAAAACTCAAGAACCGATCGAAACAGGTGAGTGCGCACCTTGCTACGTACGTACGGGACACGAAACCGAGAACTCGGAAAAACGTCCTATAGACATTCAAACGTTGTCAAATTTCCCCTGTTTGAAAAGCCATTCCTCTCTATAGTCATAAATATTTTCCTTTGGAATTTTCAGATACGTTCAGAATAAATTTTGAATGAAATTCTTTAAGAAAATTGGGGGAAAATATGACTAAATTTTTCTGAAAATTTGTGTTTTATTAAAGGAAATTTGACAACGTCTAAGGGTTCATACTGCGTTTTTCCTGTGTCCCTCGTCCTCCGAGATGGCCTCCCAGCCGCCGGTCTTACTTGACTGCGTGCACGGACCACGGACATGACAAGAGATCAGAGCGGCCCATTTTCCACAACGCTGCCCCGCTATCCGAAAACCACCTAACTCCACACACAAACCCCGGGCGGTTAGGCGGTTTTCCCCGTCCCCGGCGTCGTTCGTGGCTATGGCTAATGATCCCCCAAACCATGCAACATCACTCTGAAAATTCTTTCTTCGGGCGGAAGTGGGTAATGTCTTCATGAAAGGATTCCTGTCCTCCATTCTCCGACCTTGAGACACGAGACGAGCTCCGTAATCCCCCCCCCCCCGCGAGTTGAATACGGGGGGTGGGTGAGGGGGGTCATATCCAATTTTCGTCGGCCTATGAACGGGCGAGAAGGAGAAAGTCATCCGCCTCTCTGATGATGCAGGCTCATGATGTGACTACTATGCGTCGAGGAAAAATGTCCGGTAAATCATAATGCACGGCTGCGGGCAGATTCTTGGAATCCATAGACAAAAAAAGCAAAGAGAAGATGGCCAGCGGGTCGATTATTGAAATTTATCGACAAAGCCATAGACAAAGAAGACATTAGGAGTATAGAGCGATCCTATTGGTTGAAATGGGTGGTTCTCATAGACGAAGGGGGGAAATGATGGACTAACTATCGGGTCTCTCGTGGGTTGCCGTTAGTTCGTCTATTACCTACGTCCTCTGTCCATCGCAACCACCCGCTACCACCAATAAGATCCCAAACTTCTCTGGGAAAACAACGGGAATAGATACCAATTAAATTGCAACAAAAAGAAGAAGGAAAGAATACGTCATAATAGATCTATTGCATCTCCCCGTCAAAATTTTTTGAAGCACAAAAATTTTTGTAAAAAACATGAAATTAAAAAGTGAAGAAATTATCGGAGTAAACTGACTGGAATCGACACCTCTTGCTCGATGAGTGAGGAGTACTACTAATATAGTAGTAGTAGGTACAATTGCGTATGCGTGTTTTGACGTAAGTGCGCTTGGTTATGGATTCGGATGTAGGTCACTTAGGCGACTCCGCCCAAATGAACGTATCATCCTTTGCGACTCGCACAAGCGATATCACGCTCGACATGGCAACTAAGCTTACTCCATGGCAAAGTGTTGAGTATATCATGGGGGAGTGAAGGCGCATCAAGCCGAGATGATGACTCTGAAGTTATCTACCGATAACGATCAAAATCTTCCATTAAAAATGATTGCATAGGAGTACTGTAGATATTAATACTCATACACTACTGCCGTGCTGAGGAAAAACGTCGTATGAGCCTTCATACGTTGCCGTATTTCCTTCAATAAAAAACGAATTTACTGTAAAAAAATTGAATATTTTTACTCCAATTTTTCTGAAAATTTCGTTCGCACTTTAGTCTACGCCACCGATTTAACACATCAAAGAAAGAAACAGACTTTTATTGAGGATGAAAAACATGGGAATATACCTGCTTCCTTACCTCTGATGTCGGTATTTTAACGAGTCACTTCATCGAAACCATTCAAAATTTCCGTCGAAAGTTCGTCCGCACCAGCTAGACACGAACTACTTAATGAGTTACTTTGTCCGAGTTCTCCAAAAAGCTCCGTTTAAAATTCGCTCTCACTAGTAAAGTGTCTACTCGGAAGGAAGTTGCGCGATTCGAATGTATTGCGTAATTGACTGCATGCGCAAATTGTACGCGGTAATTCAGTGACTAGCTGTCAAAGTACCGAGATTTCAGCGCAAAAAAAGATGAAAAAAGCTGTTTCCCGACCAATCGCAGGCCATTTACTTGAGAGAAGAGTCACATAGGTTACTTGCTTGCATGACAATTTTACTAAAAGCTCGTTCCAGGCATCGGCCTATCTTCAATGCTGTCGTGCTCTGCCGTTGAGCCTCCAGATTTTGCCAAATTTCCTTTGACAAATCACAAATTTTTGAGAAAATTTGTGAGTATTTTCCCCCTAATTTTTCAGAGAATTCACTGGAAAAATACACTTGGATCTAGAGTCCAGACTCTGAAAACTTCGACAAGAAAAAATCTTATTCAATCAATTTAGCTTAATCAAGAACCAAGCCTCTTATTTGAGCGGATTTCCTTTTGATTAAGTTAAATCTGATTGAATCAAGAGTCCTTTTCTTGTCGATGTTTTCAAGTCTGACTCTAGATCATGTGTTTTTTCCAGTGTTTTGTTAGTAATTTGATCTAAAGTTTCTGAAAATTTCAAGGAAAAATATTCAAAATTCTCTTTCAAGAATAAACATTTTCTCAGACGAAATTTCGCAACATTTGAATGCTCAAATGGCGTCCTTCCTCGGCACGGCAGTTCTGCAAATCTGTGAACCTGAGGCCCCTTAAGTCGGAAAAAAGCTAAAGTCGTTTCCCAGACGAGACCACGTAACGAAATTTCACACGAGTCTCACTTATAAATTGAATTTTTCCGGGAGACTGTTAAGCGGTTTTTTTTCTTTTCTTTTTTTTACCAATGATTTTACCGATTTTTCCTCTGATTACATGCAAAAATCAACGAAATTTTGGACAGAAATTGAACGATTATATGCTCATAGAAAATTAGATATTGGAATTAATTCTGAAACGCTGGAATGGAGATAAGTTTTTTCACTAGGAAGATGACGAATTGCGCCGCTCTACCGAATAATTTTTTTTTGTCGCGTGTTTAAAGTGGAAAGTGGAAAGATAAAATCTAATATTAAGGAGACTATTCTCACTAATGACGAGGAAAGTTTGGTGAAATTTATAAAAAATATAAAAAACACACTGGTAAAAACAATATTTCCTGATGAGAAAACGTCTGCATGTAATCTTTTGGGAATCATCCAAGAATTAACAAGTTTCAAAACTCCATTTACATCACAAGACTTTCTAAATGAGTTTTTTCATTCAATGTTCAGTATGCTCTATGCTCTTATTATTGTTTGAGGTGTCTTCATGAATGCGCATTAACTTTTGGAATGGTAATTACTGAAACTGGACAAAGATTTGCATACGATGGACATTTTATTTTTTCCTTTAAAATTCAATGAGAGGCTCTTTTCCCCCCGAAGACGAACCGTCCTGTATTGGGGACCAAATTTCCCGGGAAATGTCCCAGAGAGTATTGTGGTAGTTCTCGGTATTTTTCCAAAGCGCAAGACCCGTATTTACACAATGTGTTTGCACTGATTACACCAAATTTTCGTTTTCAGTTTTCAGCCGATATTTTCTAAAAATTTTGCTTAAAAATATCGAGCTGTATTTTATGAATAAATGGAAAGCGAGTGAAAATTTTTTTGACCCAGTTTATCTAATGCGAAGTCTGTGATTTCCTATTCGCTGTCACTATGAGTTACCAGCTCAGATAGCGGCGCAACTCCCGCGGTGCGTGCATTTACAACGTGGCCAGAAAAAACCCAGAAAGCCTTCAAATTATTCCATGCCAACACGCACATCTCAAAAGCACAAATAGTTGCATTCAGGTGCCGTTAAGAACTTTGCCCTCATTTCTCGCGCATCCAGTGGCTGCAAAACTAAGGAAACGGAGAAAAATTCGATGGTGGACGTGAAATTTTATTATTGATAACAGTCCCTGCATTTTATTCTTTTTCCTTCTGGGATTAGGTATCGAAAGACGATTCCACTTTTGGCGCGTATACGTAGTATACCGCCTTTGCGATCGTTTCGACCCCCCCTCGATACAATAACCGAGTCCCTTAGTTCCTTACCGAAAAGTGACTACCGCGAACTTCTGAGATTTTCCAAAGCGTGTAAAAAGTTTATTTATCCGTCAATAATTATGATTTAAAGTTGTTTCTCATTCTGGGGCTCATTAGTTTATGTGCAGTGAATACCAAGAGTCTACGTTACTTGGTTTTTTTAAAAAAACCTTAGAATGCGACGCGCTGATTTAAAATATGCATATATAAGCAGAAGCAAGCGAACTGATTCGAGGATGGCTGATCAGGTCGGCACTCTTGAATGAGAATTTCACTCCTCCGTTTTGTTCAAAACGTTGCTTTGACAGATCTCCATACCCCTATTATCCTTTTCAAAAGTTGGTACCCCTTGCTCTGATAGCCAGGGCCAGCAGGATAGTGGTAAGTGCAATCTGTGATGAGCCTCGAGACTCATTAGACCATGTGCTAACCGTGGCCCATACAGAAATTCACTCCCTATCAGGCCAAAACAGTGCACAGGCAGGCACAAAACCCAGGTAGTGTCCCGGTCCTGCTCGGTTCGCCGCGTCGCTTCCAGCTGAAGAACAAAAGGCGACCCTCGCGGCCCTCGCCACAGTCAGACCTAATTACTTTCACTCGATTACCCATTTCACCGTCACGCTGGGATCCATCAAATTTTCGAAAAAATTGTTTCGCGAGTACTTAGCAATTTTTTCCTTACTCTCCGTTCAAAGACGAATTGAAAGAGGTCTCATTCATAAAAATCGGCCGAATAGAAGAGAAGTTACAGTATTCGAAATCCGAAGAAATCAACGAAACTTCTCCATACAAAAAATAAAATGAAGGGGAAAAAAGAAATGTATAAATTACAATTAAATATAATTGACCTCAGAATTTGGCAAGCAATTCAACTATATAACGGAGAAAAAATTGGGAGAAATTACAAAAAATTCGCCTCTTGCAAGGGGCTTCCTTGTTAGAATTTTAATCTGAAGGCAAGGATTGAACACCAGCGCAGTACTCCATACAATACATGGTGTGCCTGAACGAACATTTTTTTTGTGTGTCAAAATCGAAAATTCTTTATATTTTTTAACTACAGTGTCTCTTGAGTCGTTTAAGCAAAAAAAAAAAAAAATTCCGTCAAGATTCTGGAAAGGAAAGGCGCTTTAAAAGTATTCTGGGGCTATGTATCCTAACTGTGTCCACACATGGTTTCTGTTCAGCATATCCATGTGTAAGTATTTTTACACGTAGAATCTAATTTTCACGTCAGGGAGTCGACACATCTCGATTTTTTCCATTTTATACGGAAAATTGATGGTTTTTCGGGATTGAAATTATTATTGTTTCATGAAAAATAAATGCACCCAAAATGACTATAGCATATTGATTTTTACACATTTGCACTCACGAAATTGGTTGGTAAATTCAACGAGTGGGTGCATCGACCTGGTATATCAAGTTTCTGCAATTTTTTACGGCAAATCAGTAAATTTTCGGGATGTAGATTGCTTACTTTCAATTCATGAATGAATAAAGCAACGACATGGTTGAACTTCTTTGCATGGAAATACGTTTAAAATAACAAAATCAAGACATATTTAATGTAATTGCATTTATATCGAGTCAATTTCTTTTCAATAATATAACGGGATTTATACTACCGGTGATTTGGGTATTTTAGCCCCAAAATACCTTTAAATCGACTTTATCTTCTAGGAGTTCGACAGAATTTTTCCTTTCTTTCGCTTAAATTATTCCGTAGCACTTTTCTTCAAGAATCTGATAAGATTTTGCTTGAGGCAGATCAAAAAACTTAAATTCGATCGAATAGCTTTCTACATTCACAATACACGGTCTCGTCAAGGTGCGTCGTTGACCTCGCAGTGTTGGATCGTGAATTCTCTTGTTGTGCTGCTTGCCTATTTTGAAATCTCTGTAAATGAAAACTAAAGGGGTTGATATGTGCGAGTTAATGACGCGCCTTATCAACACATTGTGTTGGAGTTCACTGCTTGTTTTTTTTTTTTTTTTTTTTTTTTTTTTTTTTTTTTTTTTTTTTGTAAATAATACAGCAAAGTCATCATTAGACCAGTTTCCTAGACTTTCGGAGACATTCTAGAGAGAAAACTGCTAATGATTCTTTATTTTTCTCTCAGAGTTAAGAAAGTAGCTGCTGTTATTAACGACTTGCTGCAGTGGAGTTGCACCATTCACCTTTATTCGCTCCTGCTTCTCCTTAGTTTGAAGTGTAAGCGAGAGCTTGAAGTGTCTCTTCGCGTGACCTAAAACGGAGATGTTTTTGAGATGAATATGAAGCGGCCGGGGTTCAAGAACTAAGTTAAAAAAGTGCGATCAGTATCGAATCATCGCACTACTGCCGCCGAATGAAACACCGTAATTTTATGTTTTAGTGAGACTCTGTGTTTTCTGAAGCATACTGTATTCATTGTGTACGGCTTTCTATGTGAGAGTTTTCTAGTAAAGTGTATCTCAGCTAATATTTTCCAAATAATACCCCATATTCTGATTTTGCAATAGGTAATCTACTATTTCTGGCTCATTTCACAACCAATGTATGTGCCATTAGTTTCCATGCATAGATAGGTGCTTTTATGAGTGAGCCTTAAATGGTAGTTCTTGAGTTCAAAATGTAATTAAAGTGACTTCTAATCCTTGCTAATCCTGTTTCAGGCTTTCTTTGAAAAGGGCATGAGGAAACTATGATGATAACATTGTCATCAAACACGCATATCACCTTAACTGTCATTATACTGCTAAACAGGCCCGCCACATCCCATCTCGGGCCCTGGTACCAGTTTTAAGGTCCGGGCCCCAAGCACGGAGGGGGGGGGTCCGAGGGGCATCCCCCGAGAAATTTTAGAATTTATACGACTAATCGGACGCATTTTGAAGCTTCCATAAGGAATTTTTCCATCAATTTCTGCGCAATAATTATGTTTTTTTTTCTTCTTTCAGCACAAAATACTTGCGAATTGTTGCATTCAAAACATCTGGAAAATTTTTATTTTTTTTTTGGGGGGGGGGGCATATGATACTATTTTCAGTTCTAAGAGGCCCAGGCCCCAATGGACTCCCCCTTCGTTTGTCTATGGCAAGGAGTGGAGCCATGAGCCATTGAAGTCGAGGATGCCCAGACTAGAGACTCTTAGCATCTGACGACGGAAGAAAATGAAACGCAGTTACTAAAAATAAGAACTCTGTACTGAAAATTTTGAAAATAGATAGAAATTTTCCAGAAGTATACTTCTTTGAAAATTTAAGAAGAATTCTACAGTGCCCCAGCGTGTTTCTGAAAATCTATTCACCTTTTGCGAAATTTATAGGGTAAATTTTTCACTTGTTCTTACGAAACAAGGGTTGCATGTGAATTCGTAGTGGTTTTTCACGGGTAACGCGGCCCCTCCGGGGCCCGGCCCCGATACCAGGGACCCAGTATCCCCCCTCTTGTGAGCGGGCCTGCTGCTAAAAACGAATATACAGAGCGGTTTTGTGGAGGAAGGGCATATCCACCAAAATTGTAGACAAATTTATTTGTGGCCCAATTTTCCGACCCAGCTCGTGTGACCGTGGTCTTATTTCAGATGGTATGCAGAACATTGGTTAATTTAAACAGAAATATTAAGAATCGTCGGAGGTATCAAGTTTTTTCATATTTTCTTGGAACGTGACCTGTAAAAATTACACCTTTCTGCAAATAACCCGTTCAGCTCTAGTTACCCATCATGGACTGTTGCGCTCAATCTCACCTGTTCGCCTTCAATAAGCTGGTAGGCAATGTGAGCGGTTCAGGAGTAGTAATAGTTGCTTGCAGCAGTTTGAGCGATTCATCAGTCCAGTATTAATCCAGTGGCATCCTAATAATTCATCCACTCACGATGTTCCAAGCTCATTATCACTAGTTCGCCTAACCATAATAATGCTAAGAATGACAGTACTGTAAGTGGTTTTGTGGAAGAAGGATGTATCCACCAAAATTGTAAAAAAATGTTTTTGTGGTCAAATTTTTCCGACCCGACTCTTGTGATTGTGGTCCTAATTCTTAAGTAGAAGATGGATCAATATTTTCAAACAGAATTATTATGAGATATCTGAGAAATCAAGTTTTCTCAAGTGTTCTCGAAAATTGACTTTTAGCGGCCACGTCCCTCCTCAAGTAACCCGTACACGGAGAAAAAAACTTCGTGCGTGGACCCGAAGTTGAGGTCATATGGATCTCTGAAGTTTTTGGATCCAGCTGCCGAAGTTCGGCTCAGACATCTCAAGTATGCTTAGATACATATCGAAGAGTTCGGTCACACATCTGAAGTACTCCGTTGCATACCGAAGTGCCTCGATGTCTGACTCGAACTTCGGCAGCTGGACCTCAAGTTTTTTAGTTACGTGATCCGAAAACTTCAGAGATCCTATGACCTCAACTTCGGGTCCCACGTCACGATGTTTTTTTCTCCGTGTAAGGGTTAGTCTGTAAGAAAGAGTGGGAATTCGGGCCTGACCGAGCAACGCTGGTTGCCAATGGCGATCAGGCGTCGTAAATCGACTATCGATATTTTACCATTCGAAGCTATGGTAAAGAATCGATATTACGGCGTTCGTTACGAACGCCCTGCTAATCGATTCTTCTCCATAGGTTTGAACGGCAGATCAATCGATTCATCGCGAATCCGCGAGCGTGGAGAGCTCTCCGACGAGGAATGCGTTCTGGTGGCTCGTTGATTTGGGCAGATAAATAGCACGAATTACGTGGATATTGGTTGTAAATCACCCTCGACTCCACTCCGCGCCAAGACTCAAGATTCACGAACCCGATCCGAGGTGCAAAAATCACACGGCTACTTGCACCTCCCCCCCCCCCCCGCCCCGCTCGGGCTACTAACCTCCACGCTCCCGCGCTCAAGAAAAAACGACGTATTCGCATTCCAATGTTGTCACCCCTGTCGGGTCCATTAAATACAAGTGAACATGGGTTCATTAAATGGACCGCATTTTGTAATAAGGATTCACCGTTTCTGGCTCATTTTAGAAACAGCATATATGCCATCGGTTCGCTCAAGAAAAAACGACATATTCGCATTCCAATGTTGTCACCCCTGTCGGGTCCATTAAATACAAGTGAACATGGGTTCATTAAATGGACCGGGTTTTGCAATAAGGAATCACTATTTCTGGCTCAATTTAGAAACAACATACATGCCGTTGGTTTCCATATTCTGATACTTGCTTTTATGGGAGAGCCAGAGATAGTGGTTCCTTATTGCAAAATGTAATCCATGTACAAGTAAAAATGGGTTCATTTAATGGACCGCATTTCGCAATGAGGAACCTCTATTTCTGGCTCATTTTAGAAACAACATACATGCCATTGGTCTCGATTTTCTGATACGTGCTTTGATGGGAGAGTCAGAGATAGTGGTTCTTTATTGCAAAACGTAATCCATGTATGAGTAAAAATGGGTTCATTGCAGTGAAGAACTACTATTTTTGCCTCATTTCAAAAAGGACTAATGCTCATGGGGAGAATCAAAGAGGGGGAGGAAGAGGAAGGACAAGAAGAGGGAAAAAATAGGGAAACAGAAATAAAGATGGAGGAGCAGAGAGAAGAAAAATAAGCGGAAGAATAGAATTAAGGAGAGAAAGGCGAGGAGAAAGAAAGAGGGGAAAAAAGAAGCAGAATGGAAAAGAAAGAGACAGAGAGGAAGCCAAAAAATGGAAAAAGTTGGAAGAAGAGGAATAAGAAGCAGAGAAGAGAAAGGAGAAGAAAAGAGGAGGAAGAAAAAAAGGAGAGACAGAGGTAGAAGGAAAAGACGGAGAAAGAGAAGAAGCATGAAAGGGGAAAAAGGTAAAAAAAGAGGAATAAAAAGCAGCAGAGCAGAAAAAGAAGAGGAGGTAGAAGAAGAATGAGAAGCTGAGAAGAAAAAGATGGAGAAAAAAAGGGGAAACAGAAGAATGCAAAAGGGGTGAATGATGTAAGTCGACACGAGGTGGCAATTTTCCATCCAATATTACTTAATTATAAGAACATTGATTACGAGAGGATAGGGTGTCGAACAGAACCTTACCTCTTATTTATTGGATAGCAGATGCATATTATTAATGCGTCTTGTAGGGGAAGGAGGGAGTTAAAATTAAACCATAAAATTTTTATTTTGAAGAAAAATTACGAATACTTTACCTCGAAATTTTTAGGTACACTTGAAAACAAGGCAAAAATTACTGTCCGAAAATCTTAACGAAAACAATTTCTAGCATTCTAGAAAATTCATGATTGGACAGGAGAAATTTTGCAACGTCCGAAAGTTCATACGGCACTTTTCATCAGGACGGCAGGGATAACCTCCACTCTTGCCCTTTTTATTGCCAGCTTTGTGGATTTCCCCTCGAACGTGTCCGTGCTCTACCTTATCTAACAAAACCACACATCTCCATTGAATTTTTTAACGAACTTACGCCCTTCTTCCCAAGCACGGCAGTATCCTGTCATTTTGAGCGGGAATTCAATTTGGTTCAAGTGTCACTCGAATCGGCGGATGTCGAAACCTAATTCGTGAAATTCACCATGAACCCTGGAATGTTAGCATTCTTATGAGCCGTAGAGTTCCAGAGGACGGTTGACTTATTAGGTTTTTAAAATATTGTCCCGGCATTGGTATCTGATAGTGTAAAACTTGCGGACCGTCAAGAAAGAGCACGATTGCTTTCGTTGTGATCGGGACAGTGGGAAATGTCTGGCATTCACAACGAACCAATTATTTAAATAGAATGTTGGAGAACATTTCTTCCATTCACGGGTAGGAATGGGCCGTTAGACATCAAGATCAGAGTTTTAGCATTTCTCAGCTCAGCGTGTAGTCAATGACGATGGAGTAGTGAAACTGAAAAGATTTCTACCGTCCCAAGTACGTACAAGAATCGTGAGCTGGGAAAATTTATTGTAGAGACCCCGGACTCCCAATGGGGCTGTTGCATTATCCAAGAATGGGTTACTAGATAGGACCTGAACTAGAGGAAAATTTCACATGTTTCGTCTGTGAAATCTTACGTAGAGAACGACGTATACGACGGGAGGCTTGCAAATCAACTTCTGATGAAATTATTTAGAGACATTTTCAACATAGATCTGGTAAGAGTTAAAAAATATATATGATTTCATTTTTATTTTTGCCATGCATTCGACCAACGTGAATGGAGCATTTGCAGGTCTTTGAAACTTTGTAAATTTCATACTTGCAATGAAACTGCCAAGAGAAGTGAGCACGAGGATATGTTTGTTTGTAAATTGAACAATTATTGGTGGAAATCCGACAAAATAACTTAATCTGCCAAAATGTTGTGTTTAAATGGGAAATGCCGCCAGATGACGTCAGAAAGTGGCAGTGGTAGTACCTTTTCTCACTTCTAAATTTATGTTTCCACTATTTCCTATTCTAGAAAAAAATAGTGAAACACACGGCCAAGTCAGCTCATTAAGTACTCTCAGATGTCTAGTTTTTGCAAGTAAAATTTTTCATGCAAATTTTCCATTAGAGCGATTCCTTCGGTTGAAACGAACGGTTCTCATGCAGGGTATTTCAAAAGAAAGCATTCACCTTGAACATCTTCCATCGTAACTGAACGTCCATCCCAAGGTAAGATTCCATCTTTTTCACGAAAATATCATTGTGTAATTAATTTTGTAAAAGTGTGAATTGCGGCCAGATGACGGTGCATTTTCGCACTTTTACATCTTTTTTTCTTCAATTCCTATTTTAGAAAAAAAATCATGAAAAATACTGCGAACCTAGCTCATTAAGCACTTTTAGATGAAGTAATACAATTTTTGTGTGAAAATTCTCCATTTTTTGCACTCATATCGTGTTTAGGAACCGAGTGCCCGACGTTCTATAGTGTGATTTGTTTTTCTTGTGCAATTTGGAGAAAGAACTCGTGACAGAAAGCTTTATATATACCTTAACTACACTCCGCAATGGGCCTGTTGCAAACTTTTGCTAGAGCAAAACTAAGAGTTGTTTCTTATAGAAAATGCCTCAAAAATCACGATGAGCGCATCGGCAAACTCTGAAATGCACTTATAACTTCACAATCTGCGTAAGAAATTTGCGGTTTTTTGAGCTTCCCGCTTCAAAAACGATACTACGGCACAGGTGAACATTTTGTAAGAGGAGTCGTTCCATCGTCGGCAATAATCATCATAGCCGACGCCAATCCGCCAAAACACGTTTGATGGGACGAGATAACACCTGAACTGGATTAGACCAGATAACAATCGGTGTGTTAACGTTCATATTTTCCACGCCCGAATTGATTGACCTTGAACTCTCCTTGAATTACGCGCGGAACTGCGTGCAAGCGTCGGCCATGATGAATATCGCCGACGATGGAGCGACTCCTCTAACAAAATGTTCACCTATGCCGTAGTATCGTTTTTGAAGCGGGAAGCTTAAAAAAACGCAAATTTCTTACGCAGATTGTGAAGTTATGAGTGCATTTCAGACTTTGCCGATGCGCTCATCGTGATTTTTGAGGCATTATCTACAAGAAACAACTCTTATTTTTGCCCTAGCAAAAGTTTGCAACAGGCCAATTAGGAACTACTGTCTCCGACTCACTAATGAAACAACACATGCGCCATTCCTTTTCTCGTACAAAGAGGTGCTTTTACGGATGAGGCAAAAATGGACCACATTTTGAAATAAGGAACCACTATTTCTGGCACATTTACAAACAACATATATGCCATTGGTTTCCGTCTGCAAGAAGGTGCTTTTATGGAAGAGACAGAGCTAGTGGTTCCTTATTGCAAAATGTGATCTAAATAGGAGTTCCTTTTGGGTGATCAGCCAAGGGTCCATTTTTCTTCCCTAGTGGCTACTCTATTTCATTCTGTGACATTCGGAGAATCTAGCAGTTCCAAAAAGCGGCTCTCATCGAGAGTGTAGGTTGTGAGATTCTTCGAATTTATTAATTCGTTCCCACCGAAGACCGAATAAAGGCCTCCCAACCGTCCCGAATCAAAAAGCTTCCAAGAATTCCAAACTGCGCAAAAGCCATTTCTCCCGGCATTAAACCACGCCTCTCGATAAAAGCGAGCCTTTTAAGCGCCTTTTCTCTTCATTAAATGGACCGCATTAGGGAGAAAAGGAAGCAACTCACATCAGTCATTGCCAAATTTCACAATTAATTGTTATATACAGGGGGAAAATGTACGGACTCTTTTGAAAATTCCTGGGAATTCACTTCACGTCATCAAGAGAGTCCCCTGAAATTTTAAAGAGAATCTACACTACGCTACCGTGCCAAGGAAAAACGCCTCATGAGCATTCGAATGTTGCCAAATTTTCTCTTTAATAAGATTTAATTTTGAGGAAAGTTATGCATATTTTTTCTTGGAATTTTCAGACACTGTACATCAAATTACAAAAATGCCCTGAAAAATCGAAGGAAAAGTATTTGTAAATTGTCACGAAAATTTGTGATTTGTCAAGGGAAAATTGGCAACGTCTAAGGGCTCATGCGGCACTTTTCCTTAGCATGGCAGCACTGTTCTCCGCACTGAAAAAAAGTATGGGAAAATCTACAATAAGTCTACTTGATTTTTTACTCAGTGATACTATTTAGTTCGGCAGTAACCAGAATTATAGCAGTATTCACCACAGTTCTTTTTTTTTGTTAAAATTATTATTGATTAGACACATAGGGGACTAAGAATATAATCGTATTAACCCTATTAGTTATAACACCAAAACTCTAGTGATACTTACCATATTATAATAAATGCTACCATAGAGTCTGGTGTTTATCACCGTACTCGGATCACTGTGTCAGAGAATGGTAAAATTTACCATATTTTTTTTCAGTGCGTTAGCAAATTCAACCGTCTAATGAAACTTGGCAATGGTTGACGCGACTTGGTTCCTCAATATTTAATACGGTCCAGATTATCTCGAAGCCTTGGGATCAAAGCGAAGGTTAAAAAAAAGCCCAGGAGGGTTGAATAAAATTCTTGCCTCAAAATTGACCGACAACATTCATCGGGGCCTGTCACCCGCTTGTATAAGCACAAAAATAAATAAAGAAAACACCAGTAGAGCGGCTCCGTGCGTGTATCCTGAGGATTTATGTAGGTATACGCGGGTATATTTTAATTTTGAAGTATACGATGGAGGCGTGCTGGATGTCACGCCGTAAGGGGCCTTCACGGACCGGTCAATAAAAGCGGGTCCCGACAACGAAGGGGAGGATCCAAACGGGGAGCATGAGATTTTCGGGCCCCGAATTCGTTTCTTTTCCCTCCCTTTTTTTCTTCGGAGGAGATAAAGTGGAATGCCGAGATTAGCTTCGCTGAGAGGACATTCCGAAACGGTCCTATCCGGTCGCGTCCTGTCATTTTAATTTTTGGATAAAATATGTGCGCCCTCCACGACTGTGTTAGGTAGCCGTGATGCCATGACGTGGAGCAAATATATATAAAAAGTAATCATGGTGTCGGACGCAACTTGTCCATTGTGTATAACTATATCGTGTCAACTATTCTGCCTTGCTGAGGAAGAACGTCGTATGAACGCTCGAGAGTTGCCATCTATATTTTTACATATTTTTAAATTAAAGATTATCAATTTTATTTAGATATATTTGGTATTTTGATTTATCTTACTTTAACACTTAACTTTGAAAGTTTTTTATTGTTTAAATTTGTCACTTGATAAATTATGTATTTTTGACGACATTCATGCAAATTTGTCTTTGAAATTTTCAGATACTTTAGATTAAATTGCGTATAAAATTTTCTGAAAATGTTGGAAAAAATATTCTCAACTTTCCCAGCAAATTCGGTTTTTATCGGAGGAAACTTGGCAACGTCTGAAAGCGCATATAGCGCTCTTCCTCAGGACTGCATTATTCAAAATTTTCGCCACCATTTTATTTTTTTACAGAGGACTTGATGGTTTAATCTGTTTGAAAATTTCACTGAATTCCATCGGCAGCACAGAGAACACTGGGATACGTGATTTTGCCAGCGTTTTTAACGACACTGCTTGTGTCCTCTTTAATCAATATCCTTTTTCCATTTCAAGTAGCATGTATATGTCGAGGTACCTAAACGTTTTTAATTACAGTAATTTTTACTTGTCTATTTGGTTTAACGACGATCACGTGCTTTCCACAAACGGACGCTTTGAATTGATTGACATCGATTTAAATAACGGTTCCAATTAATGTGGACTATAATTGCTGGTTTCTCGCTTATGAGTTCATTTTGAAAAAGCCCTATTTTTCTACTCTATTTGCGTAATTGTATTGGATCGATTAATCCCCGCATACATTTTTGACGAGGTGAGATGTCTCATGAAGTTATCTTCATAAACTTTAATAGTTCTCGTGTGTCGATGGCTAGAAATATATATCAGATTAGCTTGATCGATGAATCCGGCATGGAACGAAAGAAACTTATGGGAACTTTGCAATTTTCTGAATGGTTTTTTACAATGTTGTTACATTTTTGAAGAAACATTTATATCAGTTGCGGGATATGCAACCTGCACTTGAAAACCATAACTCACAAAAAAATCTTAATTTGTACATCTAATTATGGATTTTTATTTTTCTTTTTAGTATGGGAAAGATATGTGTGATAAGAACGGGTAAAAGAATACCTCTTGACAGTTTTTGCAGCGTTTCGATAATTACTTGGCGTGGGTGTATCATTTGAGATAAATTCTGACCGAATAAACACAGCTCGGACAAATTCAAGTGCACTGATTGGATCAATGTTAATCAATTTATGAACTTTTAAATATACTCATGCATTATTGTATTATCCTATGATGCGCGAAATTTTAATTCTGATTTTTATAAGGATTTTAACTTCATTTATATGTCTAAATACATGTCTAATAAATGGGTTAAAAACATATCAAATGGAATCGGACGAAATTTAAGGAAGCAACTATTCGCACTTTGAAGTTGTTTTGTGGTATCAGCGGAAGTGAAGGCTAATTTTCAGAATAAGAATTGACTCCAAAGTGCTATTTTCTGTGGATGCATAAGTAGATTAATCTAAGGGTTAGGAGGGATGATAATCTACGATTGCAGGTATATATCAGTTATATATTTTTAACATTTCAAGAAACATTTCTAGATTTTATCATTTTTAAAACTTTGCCACCCTGAATCCTGAATCCCTTTCTGAGCCGTGATATATATTGATAGGGGTCCATTCTTAACGATTGAACAATCCAGGCGCGGTACTGCCCTGCTAAGGAAAAACGCCGTATGAGCATTCGAATGTTGCAAAATTCTCTTTCAGGAAATATTTATTTTTAAAAAAACTTGATGAATATTTTCCCTTGAAATTTTTGGGTACTTTAGATCAAATCATAAGCGAAACCCTCCGAAAAATTCGAAGAAAAATATTTACAAATTTTCCCGAAAAGTCACGATTTATAGAGGGAGATTTGGCAACGCCTGAAGGCTCATACGGCGTTTTTTCTTAGCAGGGCATTGTATATCTTGCAAGACCTGCATTTGCGTCACTCTATTATGAATACATCAGAGTAAGTGTGGACGTTAGCTCCTTAATCACTATTCGCCTTTTACAGGAATCAATTTACAGGTCACGCATTCGTAGTCTGAATGTTGCGTTTGAGTCTGAGAAGCGTACAAAAGACCGGGCACAAATTTTGGACAGGTTTTTTTTTACGGTTCAGCTATTTAAGTCGCAAAGTCGGCCGCTGTGTCCATTAGGCACATGGCCGACAGCTTCCTCCGAATTGGCGAGATGAATTAACGTGCCCTTATGAACCACTTCGTGACTTCCTATTCGACTGAGGCCGTTCAGAGAAAGAGAAGTGGATCAAATTTAAAAGCACATACCAGTTTACTACAATTTTACCAGTTTGTTCTGTGTTTTTGGGGCCCTCTGGTTACAGTTTTAATCCAAACAGAATGGGAAATTGCAATCTTCCATCATACGTAAAGGACGTTTAGTTCAATCCTTATTCACATGAGCTCTCTTTTGCATATAACTCTATACTTTTCAAGGCTCATATGGAAATGAAGATACGCTCCCACGTCAGAGGAGCGACGAAATGTCGTGTTGAATACATATGTTGCTCCAAATATATCGAAATTTCAAGTTAAAGGGGGAATTCACGGGGTTTTGGATTTTTCAACGTAAAAAAACTGTTTTTCTTTTGCTCTGAAATGCGAATTTCTGTAAAACCAAACCCGCGAAGATACGAAGAAGAGAAGCAAAAATCTCTACCGAAATTTGTAACAAAATATCTCTGGCCTAACATGGTTATTTTATGAAGTCGAAACTAGAATTTGTCAATTTTATATCATCCCAGCAATTTCTGAGAATCTTTTGATTGATTATTGACAACTTGCCTCCTTTATTTTTAATAAATTTAAACGGAGTAAAACAATATTGCCAACTTGAAAAATCATCATTGAGAACAGGGCTAGCTGATACCACTTTTCGCCTGGAGCCATTACGAAGAAGAGCACGAAACCAAACGAGATGTCAGAGCCCGTTCCAGTTTCAAAGGTCCCAGGATTAAGAGGTCTCAGTAATTAGCTTTTTTCTCTCTCGCCAAAGCCTCTCAACAAAACGAGGTCTCTTCGCCTAGTCCGGCCCGAGTCGTCAAACCCACTCCGTTTTTTCGCAAATGGACACCGCGCGCGGACAACCCATCATAAGACAAACCATGTCGGCTTAATGATGATAATAATTGCCCCGATAATTATTATGTTTATGGCTCCGAGGGGAGGGGGGAAGGGGGCGGGGGGGGGATCGGATCTCCATTTACGACGGGCGTGTTTCGTGGTCGTGCCCACTCCCCCAGCGCCGAGATCCAGTTCGGGGAGATGTTGTCGGGTGGGGAGATCTTTTCGAAACCGTTTCGAGTCGCTGAGCTAAAACCTCTCGATGAATTGTTTCTTTTACTTCCCGGCCTCGGAGTTGACCAAAATTACGAAAACTTAGTGACTGTATAACCGTCTTACCGCCCGTTTATGATACCCAGGACTCGAAATACCGCGATTATAGGTATCTTCTGAGGAGTTGGGGGAAGGGGACGGAAGGGGAGGGGTAGCCAAGTATCAAGAGAGCCATAGTTTCAAAATATTGGTGCTTCTCAGTGTTCGAAACTCACCTTGGAGTTTCAGGAGCCATGTGGCGCATCAAGCTCAATTTTTGGGGGCCATTGAAGATTTTTTACGGGCCAAATTGACTTTTTGCCCAGGTATCAGTGTATCACGGCGTTTTTAGTGACAAGTTAGACGCAAGATGTTTTAGTTACAGAACTAGCACCTGTTACTTGGGGGGAGGGGGGATTTCAAAATATCACTAAACAGAAAAAATAAGATTTTTTTTTTTTGGGGGGGGGGGGAATTTTGAGGGGCCACGATGGCGCAAAGCTTTCATTTTTTCGGGTGTGAGGGCTCTAGGGCAGAGTAACTATACTAGGAGAGTGGGAACAAATTGAAATGGAGCTCGGTAAGGGCCAAAAACGGCAGCCATGTTGAATATTGTGTAGCACTGGAATAGAACGACTAGTCCTAGGAAATATTTATTCCTCTACGTCGTAGACTCGGGGTTGAAACGGGAAGCTTGAAATAACGCATAAATCTTACGCAGATTGTGAAGTTAGGGGTATATTTTAGACTTTTCCGATGCTTTAATTTGATTTCTGAGCCATTTGCCATGAGAAACAACTCCGCTTCTTGCTCTAGCTGAAGTTTGCAACAGGCCTTTGGTAAGAATACACCATTCTGGGCATTTTGAGTTCCTAGATTGGTTTGCTTTTTGGGCCCTAGGAGCTTCATGACCTGAACGTATTTCTGTCAAACGGAACTATGTGCATGAAGACATGAGCCCTAAGATCCATTAGAGTACATGCATAACAGGGCTTACGCCGTAATGCACATAGTTCCGTTTGACAGAAATACGTCCACCTAACCTTGTCCATGATCATAACCATGACCAACCATGACCTGCGGGCTGATTTTTGAAATTGATAGACAAAGTGATAGACAAAGAAGACATAGGGAGTATAGAGCGACCCTATTGGTTGAAATGGATGGTTCCTATAGACTGAAAGAGAAAATGATGGACTAACTATAAGGCCTCTCGTGGGTTGCTGTTACTTACTCTATCACTTACCCTCTTTGTGTCCATTGCAACCCTACGCTTCCACCAATAGGATCCCTCCGTATCCCTTTCGTCTTCTTTGTCTATTGCTTTGTCTATCAATTTCAACAATCAGCCTGATGGTCGATAACCTCCAAAATTATCGACATGTCCATAATCTTCCCATATAGGTACTCTACACGGAGAAAAAAACCTTGTGCGTGGGACCAGAAGTTTAGGTCATAGGATCTCTGAAGTTTTCGGATTGAGTATCTGAACACTTTATGTCTAGCTGTCGAGGTTCGGATCACACATCTGAAACTTCAGATCTTACACTTGAAGTACTCCAGATATGAGAACCGAAGTTTTTCGGATGTGAAAATCGAAGTACTTCAGATGCAAGCTGACTGAAGTTTCAGATGTGTGATCCAAACCTCAGCAGCTGGACCTAAAGTGTTCAGATCAATCCGAAAACTTCAGAGATCCATATGACCTAAACTTCGGGTCCCACGCACGAAGTTTTTTTCTCCGTGTAGGTACTCTAATCTAGGGCTCAAAGGAGTGGCGCTTAAGATCTCTGGAGGATCCGCCAACAACACGACAACAATGCACTTATCCTCTCTCCCGTGAGCTTAGGCTCAGGAGCGCTCCATCCACTCACAAGAGACGGAGGAACTTTTTATTCCTCCTCGTTTTCTTTCCTCCTCGAGCCCCGACCCCGACCGGGCGACCGGGCCGGACCGGGCAACTTTTTCTTATTAGCTCGTCCGAGGACTCCATCACCGATCGAGCGGCTCGGGTCTCGGATCGGGTCATTAAAGCACGAAAAAAACGAAGAAGAAAAAAGCTCCGCGGAGATAGGAACATCCAGATTGGTCGGCCCGCCTCGACAACCCCGCTCCGGTCCGACTCGACTGCGCTCTTAATCTTTCCGTTTTCTTCTTCCTTTTCCGAGCCGGAGCGACGCCGACGCCAATCCCGCGGCTTAACGATCCGTGCCCCGCCGCTTTCATTTTGAAAGCCCCCCCCCCCCCCCCACGCCTCCACCCCCTTCGTCGCACGGTGGAGCGGGTTGATGGGAGAGGTGGGACGAAATGAAGAAACTTTAGAGGATACCTTCGATAGTGTGAAATGTATGGAAGTTTCCAAGTTTTCGGAGCATGTTTCAGAAAGGAGGAAGAAACAGAAACCAAAAGAGAGAAATGGAAAGAAAAAGAAGGAAAAGGAATTGAAAAAAAGAAGAAGAAGAAGAGAGGGAGGGAAAGAAGAAGAAAGGGGTAAAAGAAGAAGAAAAACGGGGGAAAAGAAGAAGAAATGGGAACTAAATAGGAGAAGAAGTGGAAACGAGAAAAAGAAGATCTTCGCTAATACGAAATGGGGAAGTTTTTTCAGATCGGGTCCGAGAAATGAGGGCAAAAAGAAGAATAAAAAGAAATAAAATATGGAAAGAAAAATAAGAAAGGAAAAAGAAGAAGAAGTGGAAAAGGAAAAGAAGAAAATCGAACAAGATGGTGAAGAGAAAAGTAGGACACGAAAAGAGAAAGAAGAAGATAAAGAGAAAAAATAGGTAGAAGAAGGAAAGAGGAATAAATAGAAAAATAGAGAAAGAAGAAAAAGAAATTAGAAGGAAACAGCAAGTTTCCATTTGCTTCCTGGTAAATACTTGAAATGTAACGAAATAAACATAAAAATTTGCAGTTTTGGTCGGAAACGTTGTATCCAACCTCTCGTTACGTCAGGTTCGTTCCACCGTGCGCTGGGGCCGGACAAGGACCCGGCGGGGCGGGGGGGGGGGGCGGAAAATAAATAAACGGAGTCGCCGTGGCTTCAGACAGAAACGTATACGTTAGCGGGTAAATGACTTTATAATAACTGGAAGAGAAGAACGGACGGAAGGGGAGGGGGGAGGGACGACAAAATGAAATATATAATTACGAAGACTTGGGCAGCCAAGGCGGGCACCTGCGCTCGCCTTGTAGGGAGTCGGTGTCCCTGCGGTTGTTTTTGTGTCGGTGTAAGTGGGGGGCCGCGGGGGGGAGGGGGGACGGGTTGAATATCCACCGAACAGAACTAATGCAATCAAAGACTAATCATACTTACCGGAGGACTTATTGGCGGTGTTGCCGGGCAGACCGGAAATGCGGTGTGTTGCCGGAAATGAGGGCGACGGGCGTGGAAGGGAGTTAAGACTAATCTCCTGCCCACGCGGAGGAAAAATAAGGGGGTGGTGGCGGTTTCCGATTTGTTTGGAAGGTGACGTGGGTGGGTACAATATGGCGGCAATATTTCTGCCGTCCCAAGCTGTAAGTCCCAAATTTTCGAAATCGGGTTTCCTTCGAGCGTACACTGGAATAAAAAACACATTGGATCTCTAGAGCCCAGACTCTTGAAAACATTCACAAGAAAAATACTCTTGATTCAATCAGATTTAAGCCTAAATCAAAAGGAATTCCGCTCAAATTAAGAGGTTTGGTTCTTGATTTAAGCAGAAATCCGATTTAATCAAGAGTATTTTTTCTTGTCGATGTTTTTAAGAGGCTGGACTCTAGATCCCAAGTTTTTTTTTTTTTTTTTTTTTTTTTTTTTTTTCCCAGTGTATCTCCAAAGCTCCACTGTCGGGTTAAGGAAGAACACCATATGAATCTTTAGACATTGTCGAATTTCCTCTGTTAAATTACGAATTTTCAGGGAGACCTATGACTATTGCTGCCGTGATAGTAGAGACAACCGTGAGTTCCAAATTTTCGAAATCTAGTTGCCTTCAAAATTCGTCTAAATTATTTTAGATGAAATCACTGAAGCAGCTGAAAATAGCAACATACTTCTTATTTGTATGTAAATGAGGTTTATGAGAAAACCGTAAGTGTGCAACAATTATTGACGCTGTTTCAGACACACCAGCCGTGAGAAGCATTATTCCGCCAGAGATCCAATGGGAGCACTACTTTTAAGTAAAATGCCGCTCTTTCCTGTCAATTTCTAACCTGAAAATGTGTTTGTTGCGTGTACAAAACGCAACCACCAGAGCCAGATTAAGAGGGTGGCAACATGGGCCACGGCCCATGGCGGCAAATCTAGGGGGCCGCATATTTTTCAATTTTTTTAAATGTAGGTATAAAAAAAATCGGATTTAGAAAAAAAAATTACAAACGAAAAAAGGCGACAAAATCTCTCATTTCCTAAGAGTATAGTAATTTCTAATTTCGTCGTCTTTCAGGGATACAAGTGACAGCACCTTTAATTAGTCGAGTTAAGAGAGAAACCAAACACGCAATTTGGCCTAGAACGACTAGCGCGACTTGGAGAGAAATGATGACGAGGACTTGATGAGATGAAAAGGAAAAGCCTCGGCGCAGCGATCGATCGGCATGTAACACATATTAGCGCCTACAAGACTGCACGAATACTTCACGCATTGCATCAAACATAGTGCGGTCACTGTGGTCAGCGTGAAACGGATAGCGCCTACAAGAATGCATGAATACTTCACGCATTGCGCCAAACACATTGCGATCAGCGTGAGACGCATAGCGCCTACAAGACTGCGCGAATACTTCACGCATTGCGCCAAACACGGTGCGGTCTGCACGGCGCGGCGCAGCGGAAGTTAAAATCATTAAATCACATTTATGTTTGTTCTTTCATAATTTCATCGTTCATTTCTTATGAATGGAAGGCCTTGTCCACAACAAGATAGGTTTACGAAACTTAAATTTGCGCAAAGTTCCGTGAACTTTTGCTAGTAGTGTTGACAGGGCTTTCCCAAAAAATTTGTCCAACACAAGTAAACGCGTCTTATGCACCCCTCCCCCGCTGGCACGTTCACTTGATGGTTTTTTTTGATGTTTCAAAACAAATGAGAAGGGGGCGGCAAAATACAGGCGGCCCATGGGCGGCAAGTAGGTAAATCCGGCCCTGGCAACCACGAAAGCATGCAGAAGATTGCACTTACGACTGTCTTGCCTAACATTAGGCAGACATGAAAATGTATGGTACCCTCTTTATACAATTGAAAGAAAACTCGGCGATCTTTATTCACCCGAACAAATTCTGAGTTTGCCAGATGATTGGTGATGATTTGACAAAGAACGGTATTTGTTGTGGACTCTACTGCAGGGTAAAAATAACCAAAATGTTTAAATCTGCTGTACTCCTGACTGCTTTCGGCGCCGACCAAGAATGTGGTTCTAGCAGCCAGAGATATGGTCGAGTCAGCTAGAAATATGGTTGATTCTGTCATGCCCTGTAGCTGGTCCCGAAATCAGCCGGACACGTGGGTGCAATTGTCAAAGATTTTCATGAGACAACCGAACCAAGTTCTCGTAAACAAGACTGAATCAACAGCTCAACACCATTAACTGCAGAAGTTGAGGTAACGTTATGTTTACTATCAATTAAGTAGGCATCAGAAGCAATTTATTTGTCTGATATTGCACGGTTGCCTTTCGTTTAGAGGTACTCGTTTGAGATAATACTGCTGTGTTTGCTTCAATACTGTGATCTGGAATAAAAATTATGAAACAAATATCGATGGCAAAATTGTGTAACTATGTATCTCCATTGCAATGTTTCAAAATATCCACTTTTATTCTATTTTTCGAAGAGAAACAAGCCTTTTTCATAGCTTGAAATGTTTACAGGATATTCTGCTAGCTTATTAAAATGTTCATTGCGAACACCCTGTTAATTGATCCTTTCCCATAGGTCTTAATTTAATGTCAGATCAATCGAAACATCGCGATGCACGCCACGCCACTGGGGTGCATTTCCGCCGTGTATTGCGTTGTTGATCGTTTTGTCGCTGGCTGAAAAAATACCCGTTACACGTGGAAAGCTCCTAACTTACTCGTCAATATTTGCTAGGCAATGAGTTGGCCTGGCCAACTTGGCCATAAGGAAATTGCGTCAATCCAAACCGAACGTAATCGTCGGGATGGCTTCAGTTCAGCTTCACTTTACTAGTAACCCACATAGTGCTTAAACTAAAATTCCCTCAGTTACATGTTTCATCTGATCAATTCTGCTAGTCGTGCAATACATCTACATCTCTCAATTGTGAATCTTTAAGGATTTTTGTTACAATAATTCCCTAAAAAACTGACACTTTTGCTTCGGGATTTTAAATCGCATTTTAAATTATTTTGTGACCTCTCACACGATAGAACGCTTCGAAGAATTTCGATGATTAGGGTAACGTGTTAGCAAGTGATAAATAATCGTACGAATCATAAACTATGATCGCGCGATAAACGTGTGTAGTTAGCAACAACTGCTTTTTATGAAATATATCATTAGGTGCGAGCTTTCTTTCTTCAAAGGGATTCGTTCTTCGTGATGTGTGATTGTTCCTGTAGGAAATATCTGCAGCTTAAATTGGTCCCAAGAGAAGATCCCCTCTCTGAAATATTCCTGCAAGACTTCCATACTCCATATTCATCCACAGTGCCATAACAAATTGCTAGTTCATTTGAAAGGAATTAAATCAAGCAAGTCAAATTAAATTTCGGATTTTCTGAAACTTTGACTACATGAAACGTGACAGAATTACAATCTAACCTAACATCCTGAACGAACCCACCATTTCCTAAGATTGGACACTAATATTCAATTGAACACTTAAAATTAAACCTTTTTTTGAGGGGAAAAAACTAATAAGCCACTAAGGCTAAGGAAAAGCCACTTTTCGTAGACATGTGCATGCTTGAGATGCGTTCTCAAATGTTTCGATTTTTCCCAATTTTGACTTTATTATTTGTGGTGGTGACTGTACCAAGATCATGGTCAGTTGAGCTCTTTAAGGATAGAAATTACGGGGGGGATAATGTGACTGTCCCGGGCCCAGGCTGCCAAAAAGTACCGGACAACTTAAAAAATAAAGCATCCTCGGTCAAGGTGCACGCTCAAGACACTGTTGGTCGCTGCGTGACTCTTTGCAACGACGGCCGGCGATTGCAACGAAGCCTTGATCACTTTCAAAGATGACGTGATTGACGCTTTCTCTCAGCAACATCAACAAAAAATAGATTTTAAGTTTCAGCTGTTTCAGGACGCGGTTGCCTCTGTTAGAGGGTGCGGAGAAGAATGAAAATAATAAATGAGGACGAAAGT